>NC_058409.1:74520191-74860784 GCF_002201575.2 Neomonachus schauinslandi | reverse complement strand
GTTCAAATAAGGGCCATCAGAGGTGATCTGTGAAATATTCCTGGTAGGTAGCCTGGGTCAAAATGACATAAAGCTACCACCAGAAAACCATAATTCTACACACTACATGTACACTTAGCAGCAGCATTATTTTAACGGTATATATTTTTGTTTGTTTAATGGTTAAAGACTTAGTTTATTTTTTGAAATTATTTTGGTGAGCAAACAATCTTAAGTTTGTGGGCCTGACTCAGTGGCTTTGTAAACAAGTGGTGCAAACATAGGAAATTGGAACATGAAAGTTACAAAATCTAGAAACATTTACTTTTATTTTCCCCGTGTTTGCTTGAGCTTCTGGTTGACACAGCACATCTCTAAGATACGGAAATCCCTTATCCTTCTCTGCTTCTTTCAGGGGCCAGGAATTGATTTTGCAATCAGAAGGAACATCATGCCCAGCTGTGTCCTTTTTCTTTTCTGCCTTTCCCTGGACTTTACCTTCTAGTTAGTCAGAAAGCAATCACAAAACCCCAACAGTGTCAAAGTTGTAGTATTCTAAATGTCTCAGCTAGGCATCTCCAAACTTTCCAAAACCTCCTGACTTTTCTTGTGATCAAGGACCCATGTAAGCCTAATCAAGTGCCTTCATACAGAGACAATCATTTAGCTAAATTATTATTTGTTGTAATAAAAAAGTAATCATTTTAATGCAAAACTTTTCACTATAGTGATAAAATAAATATTCATTCAATATTTAAATATAAAAGAGCAAAATTAAACATGTAGACACATTTTATTATAACTGATGAATGTAATAAATTAGCATTTGGTGAGTATGCGATTTTTAAATTAGAGTTTTTTCCCTCCACTTTGGATACACAGGGAACAAATTTAAACTTTCTTTCAAGTAATAAATATGAAAGCATAATCAAATGTAAAGTTTGGCTTCTATACTTATATCTCTTTTATCCACATTTATTCCCACTTATTGTTTACCAGAGCAATTGTCCAGGAAAACAGACCTGAAATAAACAGTCTATTAACTTGTATGGATAATAGTACTAAAATCCTATGATGGCAAAATATATTGGGCTCTTTAAGGTATCTCACAAATTTATATGGGGTGGGATATATTTTAGGAAGGGGGATATAGGAAGTTCCATAAATCAGATTTCATATCTCTCAGATATAATGAGGCCATGGATAAGTAAAATGTTCTGGTGGAAAGTATAAAAAAGGGCAAAGGGAGCCACAGTGGTAATGCCATTGCCTCAAAATATGAAATCAAGTAAGGCTTCATCTCTAAACCTACTACAGTTGCCAAGTAGGAGTTCATGCTGTTTACATATCTTCTGATTTAAAAAATTAAAAAGCCAGACATCTGAGCTTGATAATTGTAATATATCCAACTTTGCAAATGTTGGCAATTTTTTTTTTGTAAAACCTTTATATTATAGGCCAACCGTGCACAGGCAAAATTAAACTTGTCTTTCTGAGGAATTCCATCTGGAAATGACATGTAGACACTAGAGGGGTTTTGTAAATTATTTATCAATTTACCACTTAAAATCCTTTAAAGTTTTTCTATAGTCCATCAATTAAATACTGATTTCTCAGCAGGCCATTTCTTCTCCTCCACAATATAGACTCAACCTCACTTAAATTCTTATATCCTTCTTTTCCCATACTGGTTATTACCTTTCTTCATACTATTTCCATACATTCCACTCTTCCATTTTTGTTTCACTGCTCATCTTGAGCGCTCTATTGCTCAGAAAGTTTTCTCCCCTCTCTGGCCCCATAATTGAATTTGTACTTTACTTTTCCTGGAGCACCAGGGGATATTTATCTTCTCAAATGGTGCTTAGGCAGTTCCTTCAATGGTTATACAGTTGCCTGCGTATTTCATAGACAAAATATCTAAACCTAGGGGCTCCTTCTAGCCTCAGAACATGCCTAGCTTTGTCTTGGAATATCAGGGAGTTTTCAGTGTTGTAGATATAATAGAGAGTAAGAGAATTAACATGTACTGAGTAGGTATACAAGGCTGAGCACTTGGTTTTATTACTGGGAAATATTCAAGTTGTTTTTGATTCTGCCAATGCTCCATCAGTTTGATTAAAATAACTGGTGTATTTGAGCTTCAAGAACTGATGTATTTGCCAGGAACTTTCAGTCAGAGTAAGGATACTTGATGTATGCACCCCATATCTATTCATTTACATACTACAATGCCCTTGGGTTAGCTGGGAACCCTGTTACAATGCTGTTAACAAAATGAAAGCTGTTGGCTGTAATTGAAAAAAAAAATGGGTTCTTCTTGGTTATTTTTTTTTAAAGATTTATTTATTTATTTATTCATGAGAGACAGAGAGAGAGAGGCAGAGGGAGAAGCAGGCTCCCAAGGAGCAGGGAGCCCGATGCTGGACTCAATCCCAGGACCCTGGGATCATGACCTGAGCCGAAGGCAGACGCTCAACCATCTGAGCCACCCAGGCGCCCGGTTATTTTTCTAATAGTACTGAAAATATCTTATGCCTATTGTTTATGAAAGGGGTATTATCTCAGAGAATTTTCAATTATTCCATGCTGTAACTGGTACTAGGTCCAACTGTTTGCATCAGATCAAACCATTTGCTTCTGGCCTAGCATACTTCCATTTACTCCATTCACAGATTCCAGATTCATTTTTGTAAAATACATATTAATCATGCTACTTCTCTGCTCAAAGACCCCTCTCATGGCTTGTTATGAATTTCAGAGTGAATTCCAATTTGTTACTGAGGCATTAAAGAATACCTATAATCAGAATCTAATCTCTCAATCATTTTCTTCTGAAATCCTACTGTATTGGACAAATTTATTGCCTTATCAAAAATATTTTGAAGCTGTATCAATCATGGTTTAATCCAAGAGAAAGAAAACTCTGTAGGTATATTAACAAGAAAGAAATTCAATACAGGGAATTAAGTGACTACAAAACTGATGGAAATGCTGAAGACCAGAATCAGATTCTCACTCAGGCTACAAGAACAATTCCCACAGCAATGACGAACTGATTCACTAGGGTAGCCACTTCCTCTGAAGCCAACACAGGAGCTAATGTCAGAATCAAAAAGCCTCTACCAGAGCTGACTCCTCGCTATCAGAATACTGGATAATAGGCTTGGAACAGAGCTGCAGAAAAACGACCACCAAAATTGGACTGAAATTGGTCTCTGCTTCATTTTCTCCTTTCAGTTATCCTTTTAATCAATGCTTTTGGGGGAAAATCAACTTCCTCCTTTGGGAAGAGAACACAACGTCTCTGGTGGTTGTCCTAGACACCCTTATGTTTTATTTAGTGAGTTTCTTTTTCTGACATATCAGCATTTGATTTGAGTGAGGTCCTCAAATGTTTATCATACCATCTCATTTAGAAGAAGAAAAAGTGTTCTTTGGTAGAGTAAATAATTTAGAAGCCAGAGAAAGATAATTTAAGAGAGTGGGAGACAGAGAAACAATTCAAATATCTGGAAATCTGAATTTATTTTAATAGATTCTATTTCTGTTTCATAATTATTGAGCACTATAAGAAAGATTATTATGTAACCTTGTCACTTTATACATGTTTTCTATTAATCTTTCTACTACTTTCCATCTGCAATCTTTGTTGGAATCCTTATCCTAATTTAATAGAAGAAGAAAATTATTCTCGGGAATAGATTTTCCCACGTTTAAAAGGAAAAGGTTAACATTTAAAGGTAATTATGATTGCTACCAACCTTCTTTCTTATGTAAAATAACACTCACTTTATTATGTTTAAAATTTATGCCAGTAGTGACGAACCATGAGAGACGATGGACTCTGAAAAACAAACTGAGGGTTCTAGAGGGGAGGGGGGGAGGATGGGTTAGCCTGGTGATGGGTATTAAAGAGGGCATGTTCTGCATGGAGCACTGGCTGTTATGCACAGACAATGAATCATGGAACACTACATCAAAAACTAATGATGTAACGTATGGTGATTAACATAACAATAAAAAATTTAAAAAAAATTTATGCCAGTAGAGAACATTAAAAACTTATTGTTTTGTTATTGGCTTTGCATTGTTTAAAACTGTGGAAAGAAGGTAAATGGAAATAAACATGTTTCAGTTAAACTCAATAAAAAGGTAAATTATTGTTAAAGAATAATTTACATTACTTAAATGGTGTGGAGAGGATTATTTGGCAACAATTCAAGTTACTCACAGGAGAAAAGCAATAGTATTTCACAATGTGGACAATTATTGGTACAATGTGTACTTTTTCTCTTTAATAATTGCATGTTCCCTTTTGTCACAACTGCACAAGACAGAATAATTAAAGTATATTAGCTACATTGTGGAAGGGACATTTGGTTTTAATTAACATTGGAGCATAAGAAAGACAATTTGCTTTATATTGCCATTCATTCTTTGATGCACACATACACACATATACACAGAGTCTGTGCACAGAAAGGCAAATGTGTGAAATGCTACAAAGCTTCCCAATCTGGAGTTACACTGAGCCTAACTAAAATGTACAAAATGTTGTATGCAATAGAAATCCTTTCTTCTCTTTGGTATTTTAGACAGTTGTGTGGCATCCTAATGTAAAAATGACTTAAAACCAGAAGTCAGTTTTTTGATTATTCCAAAAGTGGACTGGGCAATCAACAAAGCCACCTTCCATTCATATGTCAGGAACAGAAAGCCAGAACTCACTGGAGAGTGAAATTACAATGCATATTCATTTTAAGTTACAACTTAAAGAAGTAAGACCTCTGACTTGTTTAATACAATTTGGTGAAAAAGAAGTTTATGTTACAGTTGGATAGAGTGTCAATGAAACCTATAGGCTCAGAATGCATATAGATTCCCTGCATGATAAACTAATGTAACCATATTCCTCCATCAGGGGGCTATTGGCCATGTATCAGTTAGCTTTTGCTGCATAACAAGCCACTTCAAGTGTTAAAGGTTTAAAATAATGACCATTTAAGGGCGCCTGGGTGGCTCAGTCGTTAAGCGTCTGCCTTCGGCTCAGGTCATGATCCCAGGGTCCTGGGATCGAGTCCCACATCGGGCTCCCTGCTCAGCGGGAGGCCTGCTTCTCCCTCTCCCACTCCCCCTGCTTGTATTCCTGCTCTCGCTGTTTCTCTCTGTCAAATAAATAAATAAAATCTTTTAAAAAAAAAAATAAATAAATAAATAAAAAAAATAAAATAAAATAATGACCATTTATTTAACTAATGATTCTGTGATTTGGCAGTTGGGTTAGCCTTATTTGGGCAACTCTTGTTTCACTGGCTCAGTTATATGTCTGAGCTCAACAGTAAAGTCAGCTTGGAAGTGGCAATGTGGAATGACTGCAGCTGGAAGAATGTCTCTTCTCTCCATGGTCTCTCATGTTTCAGCAGGCCAGCTGAAATTTGTTTGCATGACAACTGGGCAGGGTTCCAAGAGAGAATAGAAGTGACTCTGGATTCTTGAGTCCGTGAGCTTAGACTTGGCATGCTATCACTTATACTACACTGTATTGGCCAACCAAGTCATACAGCCAGCCCATATTCAAGAAATGGAAAAAGAAATTCCACTCTTTAATAGAAAGAGATTCCAAGCTACATTGAAAGGATGTAAACATAAGGAGGGCTGAAAGATTATGGCCAGTTATTCAATCTACTGCACCACATTGGGAAATATATTCTATTGGTGACATAGTTCTCTTGATAATGAAGTGCATGATAATGAAGCCTACAAACAAAAGTAGGCTTCAGAGGAAGGATGTATATATATTGCTCTTTCAGTCTTCCCATACTTTTTCCAATGCCACCTCTGGTTCAACATAAATAATCTTCTATGACTCCTAAGTGAGTTTCATTCCAAGCACCTTAGACTGTTATTCAGCAGTTCTACACTTACTTCAATTTAACTTCTTTTAACATCCAAATCTTCAACATACACATTTCTAAGTATGTCCTTTCTGACCCCGAAAGTCCTGTAACTTTCCTAAGTACCAGTGTGTGTACGTTATTCTTAAGCTTGCTTTGTTTGTTAAAAATGGGAATTAAAAATAAATACTCCATGGTATTATACATATACATTAATTAATATGCATACATGCACTTAGAATGATTTCTAGTAAATGGACATTCAATAAAGGTTAACTTTTTTCTAAAAAAATTTTGAGACCAAATGGTAGTGGTAGAGTTTATTAGCAGGATACTTATTGAGGACAAAGCCAGGTGACTATGAAAAGTCTATGACATACACTCTAAATATCCATTGTGCCACAAGTACCATGAAAGTCACAACATGGTATGGTTGGCCAGAGCCACACATATGGATAATAATGGGCATTTATAATTTAAAACATCCATCACAATATTTACAAACTCAAGTAAAATGGAAACTACTATCACCTCCAAATTATAGCCCATGTTCTAGCATTTTAAAAACAAAATCAAAGTCTACAAAGCTTAACATGCCTAAAGGCATCCAAGTAGATATTCCAAGTTGGTCTAATAGGTCTTCTGATTCCAAAACTCATGCTTTTTTTCCCCACTACATTACTCTTTCATTCATTCATTCACACACACACACACACACAAACACACACACACACACTGTGAGTAAAACTTTTTTTGGAACAGACTTATACACAGAAAGCTTTTGATTTAAATTAACCTCTTCTGACTACTGATCTCTACCTCATATTACTGATTTGTTTTCACCTATCAGCATATGACAAAATAAATAATTGGAATGGTTTTAAAATAAACATATTTCAAGGAGGTCTTGGGCATTTATAATTTAAAACATCCATCGCAATATTTACAAACTCAAGTAAAATGGAAACTACTATCACCTCCAAATTATAGCCCATTTGCAAAGCAAAGAATCTGTGGGATTTAATGCATACTTCTACATCCTCAAGTTATTATTTTAAAATACATTTTAATAGTAAGCCCTGTTAAGCACTTGAGTAGAAGTCTTATCTGAAAGACCATGCTTGTTTTGTTTTTTTTAATATTTTTTGCTTCCATTTTGTTTAATTAATATTAGAATTTGCAGGAAAGATAATGCATGTAAGAACACATTTTGTTGAAACCTCCAGCTCTTTTAGCCAGACCAGTGTTCCACTATCCAGCCTAACCCATGCACAGAGAAAAGATGTTCTACCTCTTCAACAGTGAATTCTCACATCATCATGTCCCCTTCTGCTTTCCCTTCTCTCCAGCACCTTTCTGGTTCCAACCAGGGCCAAAGGGTTATAGCCACCTATAACCAGTCTTCAGCCAGCTTCCTGGGCTCCATATTGCCATCACAGTCTGATTACCACAGCAGTAAATCCCCTCCACTGTGGACTCCAACTATTGTCAACCCTAAGGTGGTCAACTATAAATGCTAAGCCATCTCAAACTGCAAATTCTAGGCCCACATCAGGAACTCCCAACCACGAGACACAAGGATCAAAAGAGAAGCTTTGAGTCAAGATTTGGAGGGAAAGCTGAAATGTAAGGACAGCCTTCATCACAATGGAAATCAATGGCTAACATATGAGGAGAAGGTGGGTTGCAGATTGCTAGGATCACAGAGTGTAGCTGCTGTGTTTCAAGCTCAAAATTGCAGAGAGGCACAAGATTTGCCACAGCACAGTTCTGAACATGCACAACTGTAAGTTCCAATTTCAGAGGGAAATGTGAATGATCAGGATGCAGTTCAGAAGAAATCTTACCCACCATATTTCATTCAAGTGCCAGAGAACATGTTGACTGAACTGGAAGATTCTGCAGCATGAGTGGACCACCAGCTCCTGATATGTCTTGCTTTATAAGTGGAAGACCAGTTTAATCAGGCGACTTTCACAAAATGATGGTGTCTGACAAGAGTTTTCGTTCATTCATCTTTGAAGTGGGAACAGCTTCAGATGCAGGGTTTTTGCATGTGTTCCCATGAGCAGAACAGGAGAAGCCAGCTGTACTGTGCTGCTGAGCATCCTTCCAAAAGAACACAGAAGAGCACCAATGCTTGTCCTCAGACAACAAAGCAAACAAGTTTTTGAGGGAGACTCGGTGAAGCTAGAATACCAGATCTCAGTAGGACCTCCACCAAAGCTTTTCTGGTAAAAGAAATAACGAAATGGTGCAATTCAACAGTGACTGAATAAGCTTATAGTATGACAACTACAACTAGTTCCTTTAATGATTAAAGATGTCAACAAGAAAGACTCTGGTGTTTGTAGTTAATAAAGCCGAGTTAATGAATCACCATGTGTAACAGATTTAGATGTTACAGCCTGTCCAAACCAAACTCTTCCAACTCCTAAACTGTTATGTGTTCAACCAACTTTCAGCAGATATTTAGCATTCAACAGGAAAAGTTTAGATGTGAAACAAACCTTTAACCCAGAAGGAGAGTTTCAGCATCTGGCAGCTCAGTCTGGAGTCCGTGAAAATGAAAAACTTGAATAACTTTATCAATATTGGAAAATGCAACAGCTATACTATTAATGATACTTTTGATTAAACTTTTGGAATAAATCCGTATCTGTAGTAACAGAATATGGCTTTATTAGATAATATAACTGATACATATGTATTTTATATGTATATGTTATACACATACATATAATAATATATGTGTATAATATATGTGTTTATTATTTATCCCCTAGCTCTTAAATATTCTAGCTGCTTATCTGGTTTGTGTAGACTACAGAAAGTCTGGGTTTATAATTAAGAAGACTATTTAAAATGTGGAATTTTGGGGTGCCTGGGTGGCTCAGTTGATTAAGCGACTGCCTTCGGCTCAGGTCATGATCCTGGAGTCCCAGGATTGGGCCCCCCCTTAAGGCTCTCCGCTCAGCGGGGAGTCTGCTTCTCCCTCTGGCCCTCCCCCCTCTCATGTGCTCTCTCTCAATCTCTCTCTCATTCTCGCTCTCTCAAATAAATAAATAAAATCTTTTAAAAAAATAAAACAACGTGGAATTTTAACGTTTAAGTCATACACATTTGACAATTGTAGGTATGAATTAATACCAACTTTTTAAACACATTTAATGCTTATAATAAGGTTTATTGGTACTGTTTTCTAAATACTGTTTAAGCAGTTTTCTCTTATACTTTCCAACATGGTATAGATTATCAGAGTGTTCCATTGTTTTATGTCAAAAGAGAATAAAATTTCAAATATTTAAAACAGCAGAAAACCTACACATTTCTTCTCACACCAAAATAGCTATTATCTAAGTGATTTTTTTTTTTAGGGAAAAGCAAGCAGAAGATAACTGTGATTAATTTTTTTCCTCTCAGTCTTTTGTCTCCTTTCAACTTTATTCCTAATTTTCCTTGTGCTGTTCTCAAAAATATCTACTTTATTTTCCATCAGATTTATTTTTTAACAAAATATTTTTTAGAGAGCTGTATTAATTGTGGTAACTTTCAAGTTAAGAAAATTAAGAGTGAACCCCAGAAGTAGACTAAGTGTAATTACAGTGTCAACAAAACATCATCTGAGTCTCAGATTTGCTGACTTTTAGAGTATTCATATCAAGACGCTAGCTTTTTTTCTTTTTGCAAAAGATGATATATACTTGATTTGTTGAAATCAATACATATGCTTTTATTTAATTTCTAATTACTGATTCAAAATGATGCATAACAAACATAGCTACTTAGATTTTAGCTGCCAGAAGAGAAGATGAATAACATTTTAATATTTAATGGGTCAAGCATTATAATGATTTACCTTTATTATCTTATCTGACTCTTTCAAAAAACCTTGCAAGATAAATTTCATCCCCACTTTACGGAAAAAAAAAAACTGAGAAAAGTCAAGTCACTTGTTCCATAGGACAGATCTATATTTAGTCACAGTTAAAATTCAAATGGCATTAAGACAGCCAATGAAAGATTTATGCAAACTCATTGTTTTAAATCATAATTACGGGTAACTTATAAAGCTACCTATGGCTCCATGAAAGGCAAGATAGGGGGCGCCTGGGTGGCTCAGTTGGTTGAGCGACTGCCTTCGGCTCAGCTCATGATCCTGGAGTCCCGGGATCGAGCCCCACATCGGGCTCCCTGCTCGGCAGGGAGTCTGCTTCTCCCTCTCCCACTCCCCATTTGTGTTCCCTCTCTCGCTGTGTCTTTCTCTGTCAAATAAATAAATAAAATCTTTAAAAAAAAAAAAAAGAAGAAAAAAGAAAGGCAAGATAATCTGTTCCATTTCTTTTGGTACAAAAATAATTTTTAGGAACGCCTGGGTGGCTTTGTCAGTTAAGCGTCTGCGTTCGGCTCAGGTCATGATCCCAGGGTCCTGGGATCAAGTGCTGCACTGGGCTCCTTGCTCAGGAGGGAACCTGCTTCTCTTCTGCCTGCCACTTCCCCTGCTTGTGCTCGCTCTTTCTCTGAACAATAAACTCCTTTTATTTTAAAGTGTCTCTCTGTCATTTTTTCTTGTACATAAAATGGAAAACCCTGCTTTTCAAGCTCAAGAAGATGGAGATGAGGTTAAGTGACCAAAGCCAGCGACAGAGAGAAGGAGCCTTATTAGATTTTCCAAAGCCTCTATAAATATTGTTAAATATGCCCAAGGTAACTGATGTGTTCAAATAAAAATAAAATGGATGAGGGTTAGTATTAAAAGAAATCTTCACAAACATAACTGTTAATTTCTCATATTCAACTAATAATTCAAGCTAACTAAAAACTGAATTTCAAAGTTAGCTTAATATTTGAGTTATGATAGAGTTATGATAGAGTATACTACATTATGACATTTATTATAAATAAATAAAATTTGGAAAACTTAACTTTGTGGTTTTTTTTTTTTTTTTTGGTTGAGTTTCTCCTCCATTTCATGACATAAACAGGGCTTAAAAATGAATAGCTCCTGGGGTACCTGGGTGGCTCAGTTGGTTGGGCATCTGTCTTCGACTCAGGTCATGATCCCAGGGTCCTGCATCGAGTCCCGAATCGGGCTCCTTGCTCAGCAGGGAGCCTGCTTCTCCCTCTCCCTCTGCTACTCTCCCTGCTTGGACACCATCTCTCTCTCTTCAAATAAATAGATAAAATCTAAAAAAAAAAAAAATAATAGCTCCTATTAAGTCTTGTGCTGTTCTCAAAAATATCTAAGAAAATGGGAGTGTATAATGCAGATGCAATAAGATTTCTCCTCGATGCAAAATATTTGCACCATTTTTATTTTCATGTGCCCCATAGTGGTAAAAATTGTCACATTAAAGCTCTGAGTAAATCAATTTATTAAAAGTTATTATTATTAAATTGAAAACACATTTATCATTCTCAGAAATCTTAGTTCCTTATTTTAACCAAATGTTTTTGTTGTATATACAGTTCATCTGTGTTTGTGGTTAGCTTCATTTTTTTCAAGTCTTTCAAAGGATGTGGTAAAATAAAGCTTAACCAATGTAACTTTATTTTTTGCTCACTATAGCTATTATTTCCTTAAGTAGTTGGTCTCCAGGAGTATTATTTGAAAAAAAATCCATTACATTTAGTTAAAAATCATGTCATGTTTGACTTTTATGTTACCTAGGTTATACATTGGGGAAAATATTAAACATTTATGCTAATATTATTTTTGATGCCTTTTAAAACTTTTCTTTCCCTTTCTTTTATTTTCCTGTCTTCTTTTTGTCTTTGAGATGGATATTCAGATGTAAGAATAGTTTCAGAATGGTAATTGTAGGTCACTAATTTCTGTTTAACTTACTATGCAGATGGCAATACCTAAAAAAAATCTTTCAGTAATGAAACCGACAAAGGCTCTAATCGTTGAAGTTGAATCCAGTCACAGGATGCTGTGAAGAATTCTGTCCTGTTGTTTTCTGTGTATTAATAGTTAAATGAATTAATGATGGGATTTGATTTCAGGGATGTCAATTTGGGATGTAGGGCATATAAAGGTAGACTATTAAAAGGTGAAAAAGAAGCTGGAGAGTTCATATGCCCATTTGATATTATTTAGTGTTATATGTTTTTCAGTATGAAAGTTGACTTATTCTATTAACCAAGTTCACAACCCTTGAATAATCTGCTAGCCTTCTGCTATAATCTTCTCCATGGGGTTGTCATTTTTAGGACTATGGTAATATTATATGCCTTTTCAGAAATATCTTCAAATTATAATTATGACAAATTAAGTCATGGGATATGGGAGACTATGCAATTCAATGGATCAGTGAGCACTGAACATATAATCTTTTTTGAAATTACCCTCTTGAAGTTTCCTTTAAAACGTTTATAAAACCATGTCTACATACATCTGTTAGAAAAATGGATGGCTTCTGCCACAGAAAAATTCTGTGAAGCCTTGAACCTTTTAAAAATTCTTACACTCTTTGATCCCATGTTACCTTAATTTATTTGACCTTTGCCCATTCCAGTGAGAACAAATTGTTTATTTTTTATTCCTGTAGAATATTATAGATATTCCTATTTGTACTTATATCACTATGCTTTCTGTTCTTTTGTCACTTGTTTCAGGGTGAACTTGTTAAGGGCAAAGGTATTATGTCATTATTCTTTTTTCATGTATTTATTTCCTTTATGAGCTGAACAGTACCTGAAGCAATGACATTCTTCAAGGAATTTTCCTGAAGTGTTTTTGATTCATAATAATAGTTCAATTAGTATTTCAACTACTGTTCAAGCATGGTATGAATTAAAGAACCATTGACCACAATGGCTACAAGCATTAGATATGAGACAGCTTCTCTCTAAGGGTGCCCCTTCTAGCCTATCTCTCAAAACACTAACTCACACACTCTTGTTTTCCTTGGAATTTTTAGTCCCTTCAATTCTATGCCAGACAATTATTTGCTTTTATGACGTTCATTTTCTTCTTTCGTGTTAATATTGATCCATTTATGGTGTGGGGCAGCAATGTGTCTGGATCAGTTTCCTGACCTCCCACCTTTTCTAACAACTAACAGTGGCCTGTGATGCATCGTTGCCAATAGGTTATAAGCAGGAATTGTTAGAGGTTAAGAAATCATTTTAAAGCAGCTGGTTTGGGTTTGCAGTTCTTTTAGATAGAGACAGTTGAGTAGCAAAACAAAAGTTTGTACCATAAAGCTGCCATATCACCCCTGAACTGATCTAAATACTTCCAGTTGGATTAAAACATGTTTCTATTTCATAAAAATAAACCAGAAAAAATGTTGTTATAAACAGTGCATTTAATAGAATAAGAAATTGTAAAATCTATTTTAGTTTTCAAAAAAATCATAGTTCTAAGTGATTTCAGCTTGATTTAGTAAAGATAGTGTTAATCAGAGAGAAATGTTTCCAGTTATATTTTTATGATATTTGATAATAAGAAAAGATTATCTCCTATATTCTTGAGAACACTATTCATAATATTTAATAATAGCACTTGAAAGTAACATAGGATGTGTATTAGAAAATACTTAAAATGAATATACAGGTATTTAATTTCTTGAAATAATCCAGCATTTATAACTAATGTCAAAAGGATAAAAGTTATTGACCTTATTTATTTAACAAAAAAGAAACAATAAAGCACTAATTACCATCCTAAAATTAAATCGTGCAAAATATTACTTACCAATGGGGAAGCTATTCCAACAGCAGTAGGAGACTGAACTATTATAACACACAAGAGGAAATTTTGAACAACCATAGGAATGGATGAACTCATGCTGATATATTATATTCCATCTGAAACATGGATGATGGGATGAATCTCTAAAACCTCCAAAAGTGATACTGTACTATCATAGAAGATCTCCTGTGATGAAAGCTTCACAGCCTCTGTCTGAAGCCTAGCCAGCACTTAAAAATAATAGGAGTCTATTAGTCTGTCTATTCTAGAGAATACTCTTCATATCGTTTGAACCAATTGTCCTATAGGAAATATGAACAATGAGCTTTGTTCTAAGAATAAACCATTTTGAAAATCATAGACAATTATATGGTCTCTTGATTATATCTTTTAAATATTATATAAATCTGAATTAATTTTCTATAAAAAGATTTTTAAATGAGTCTACTTATTGCCAGTGTTCACTCCAAATAACTTTTTAAACATGGGACTATTAAAGGACTACAAAAACTTTAATAGAATATTGAAATTCTAGGTTTAAGAGTAACATGAAGTGTCATTTACACTTGACCATTATACTCTCACCAAGAAATTATCCATAAGTAGTCTCTAGCTTCTGCATGGATTGTGTAGCAGAGGATTAAGTACTGTTCTCATTCTAAATGAATCAAATAAACCTTTTGCCTGTTGGTTCACAGATCCTGCTTTTTGTCTCTTTTCCACATGACAATCCACCACCACCTGTAGGAAGAGTTGTCATGCTCCCTCTGAAGATTTCCTTCTGTTCTTCAGGCTAAATTTCAAACAGCTACCTCAAGTATCTCTAAAATGAAGAGGATTTTGAATTTTTTCAATAAAGCAGTGGCCCTTTTTGAACAATATAAATTGTAAAATAAAAAAAAAAGTTCCCTCCCACCTCTAAGACGAGTAAAACTGTTTATGCTTACAGTTGATTGCTTGAACCCAAATGTGGTGCTTCCCATGAATCACTTTTTTTTCTTTTTTGAGAATTCTTATTTTTTTTTAAAGATTTTATTTATTTGAGAGAGAGAGAGAGCGTGGGTGAGAGAGAGTGAGCGAGAGTACAAGCAGGGGTAGCTGCAGGCAGAGGGAGAAGCAGGCTCCCTGCTGAGCAAGGAGCCCGATGCAGGACTCGATCCCAGAGCACTGGGATCATGACCTAAGCTGAAGGCAGCCGCTTAACTGACTGAGCCACCCAGGCGTCCCGAGAATTCTTAATCCTTACTCCTGCCTGCACATAGAAAAATTTTAGTAAATGTTGTCAAGCAGGGAAGTGAAAAGGCAAAGGAATTAAAAAATTAGTTTTCTGTGACCACCTCCAGATAAAACCAAGTTGGTTTTCCTTCATATTTGCAACCCTCTCAAAAGAGAGGAGTATTTTAAATTATCCATTACAGAATTCTCCTTGAGAATAATGGGAATCCCAAAATTTGTATTTTGGAGGGTACACTTTGGTTTAATCAGGATCATCTTCATTTCGAGTCTTCCTCTTTTAGCTCTCATTCTCTGTCATCTGCTTTGTTCACTGCCATCAGTCCAGGCGTTTTATCTCTCCATTAGATTAATGCTGAGAGAATATAATTTGCCCCCAAGTCAAAGTATTTAAATCCACGTGTCTTATTTGGAAGACCATCTATTCTTTAGCACTCAAGCCACACCAAATGCCACTTGTTACCTCCTTTACCACATTAGGAGTATTCTTTGGACAGAATAGTCAGAAATGAAAGACAGCTAAGTAATTAATATATTTTCTCTGTTATTTTCTTCTGTTACAACACTGATCCCAAGCTGCCCAAATAAATAGATCCCAAGATTTATTTATTTATTTTTAGTGAGAGAGAGAGCACTCCTCCAAGCAGGGGGAGGGGCAGATGGAAAGGGGGAGAGAATCTTAAGCAGACTCCCTGCTGAGTACAGAGCCCAACCTGGGGCCCAATTTCAGGACCCAGAGATCCTGACCTGAGCCAAAATCAAGAGTCTGATGCTTAACTGACTGAGCCACCCAGGTGCCCCAACAGTTAATTTTCTTATGTGTGAATTAAAATGGTCTGTCTTACATCTGAGACTCACCATCTCTCTCTGTGTCTCTTCAAGTTGCTCAACACGGATGTGATGCTATCACAGGTTTCTCATCAATAGCAGAAATACAACACATACAATGTCCACAATAGCCAAACTGTGGAAAGAGCCAAGATGTCCATCGACAGATGAATGGATAAAGAAGATGTGGTATATATATACACAACGGAATATTATGCAGCCATCAGAAGGAATGAAATCTTACCATTTGCAACGACGTGGATGGAACTGGAGGGTATTATGTTGAGCGAAATAAGTCAAACAGAGAAAGACATGTATCATATGATCTCACTGATATGAGGAATTCTTAATCACAGGAAACAAACTGAGGGTTGCTGGAGTGGGGGTTGGGGTGGGAGGGATGGGGTGACTGGGTGATAGACACTGGGGAGGGTATGTGCTCTGGTAAGTGCTGTGAATTGTGCAAGACTGTTGAATCTCAGATCTGTACCTCTGAAACAAATAATGCAATATATGTTAAGAAAAAAAAAAAAGGAAGAAGAAGGTAGCAGGAGGGGAAGAATGAAGCGGGGGAAATCGGAGGGGTAGACGAACCATGAGAGACGATGGACTCTGAAAAACAAACTGAGGGTTCTAGAGGGGAGGGGGGGGTGGGAGGATGGGTTAGCCAGGTGATGGGTATTAAAGAGGGCACATTCTGCATGGAGCACTGGGTGTTATGCACAAACAATGAATCATGGAACACTACATCTAAAACTAATGATGTAATGTATGGGGATAACATAAGAAAAAAATAAATAAATAAATAAATAAAAGAAATACAGCACATAGTCCCTCCAGCTTAGTCCTCTATTGTGATTTTATTTCTCTTTCTCGCTCCTCTTATTTCAACTCAAATAATCTTCAGTGTACTTCTAAACTCCTGTTTTTGACATATGTCAACATCACTTCTCATAAGTCAGTTTTATTTAGCATATCATACTTTTTCTTTGGTTTAATTTTTCTGTCTTCAGTCTCTTCTGATGTTGCTGATCTTCATTCAGCATATATCCTATTAAGTATATATCTTCAGTTTTTGCATATATATGCATTCAGTGACTGATCCGATGGACTTACTTATTTAATTTTATTCATTTAATAATCTTGATTGAATACCAACTATATGAAAATATTTCATAAAATCAGAGGTATAAAAGTTAAATAGAAAAAAATCCTGACCTCAGTTGTCTATTAGAAGAAGATATAAAATTTGAACAAGCGTAATATGTATGCTGCTGTCTTTTAAAAGATTGTTTCCTTTTCATTCTAGAACTTACTCTTATTTTTCTGACCTGGCTCAGTTTTAGTATAAACTCCTAAAACCCTTCTTCTCCCAGGCTGAGTTTGATGATCAGTCTCTATGGTTTGATAGCATAATATAGCTAGGCTACTCATCATGAAATATCATATATTTGGCTTGCTAGTCTATTACCCTTAGGGCCAGCGAGCTCCTGAAGTGTATGTATATGTGTGTGTGTGTGTGTATATATATACACACACACACACATATAGTTAGATAGATAAACAGGCACATATCTTTATTCTCAGTGTTTAGAGTGCAGTAATAGATTAGTTTTGAATACTCAAATGAATGACTATGTTTTCTATTAAAGATTTGAAATACACAACATTGGGAAGATGGATGGATTATCTTCCTTTGTGCAATGTTTTTTGTTTGCCTTTTAGTACAATGAGTTATTCATTTAGCTGATGATTATACTTTTATTCATCCACATCAAATTTAAAAAAAATATTCTCTTCATTTGTGAAATAGAGATCTGTAGATTATTTATATTCTACTTCTGGAGTATAACATGCTCTAGTTGAATTAATCCTGAAATATTTTGTTATTCAACTAAATTATGATTTAAATTTGGTTCCTATGTTTATAATTATATGAGTCCTATTTGAAACTGCCTCTATTGATTAGGTGGGTATCATGACTATCAGTTAAAGATGAATGGAGATCTCATATTAACATCATCATATTAATTTCCATCTTAAAAGGAATCTTCTGGCAATTCTCATAATGAACCCTTCAGATAAACACCAAGGGCCTCTCTTACTTGTCCTGAAATGTATGAGTGACCACCCCCACCTTATTTTATATCCCACTTATTGCATCAGTAAGTTGCTGGCTCAAATTTAACATGTCACTATTCATTTTTATTAATGACTCTTGTGAAATGCGCTTTTGTAATTTTACTGTCAGTGAGGGTCCCTGAGATACCTGAGGGGAGACTCCTAAGAAACATAAGAGTCTACATGGTCTGCTGTGTGTAGAGATCCAGAATGAAAAGCTGCTGGAAGAACAAATTCAGCTTTTTGTGAATATAAATCTAAGAAATATATTTTAATTCTTAAGGCTTAATTTTATCCACTTAATGTAAGTAATGAGTGAAATAAAATGATTCTGATTGATCCTAAAGCTGAGTTGTGCCCCAAAGTTTTAAAAATACTATTTTTAAAAATCTGGCATTCTTTTGTATCTAACCTCTTCAAATATCTAGATCATATATCTAACTATTGTTTGTGAAATAAAGCATTTGGATATCCTGAAGCTGTAAATTCACCTAGTTTCTGCCCTGCTATATTTGAAAATCAAGAGTTAAGTGGAGACTGTAGAGAAAGGTAACTAGGGCTCTGCTATCACCAGTCCCTTAAGAAAGTCAATAGTATTATAAGAGAGAAGCTGCAAGAATTAAATTACACATTAGATTAAAAGAGCTAATGCAATAGATTGTTTACATGTCTGACTTCTTACCCAGCTCTGAACACAATGTTCTATCTAGCAGAAGCAGGAGATCAAGTTTGAGGATAATTAAACATTTTCTGCTGCCAGACAGCATGATCAATTCAAGGGGTAAAGTGCCACAGAGCATGTTCCTCACTTGAGATTTTTACAAATGTAAGAGACACAATAAATTGGGAAGGAATTTTCTACACTATCTTTTAATTAAAAGGTGTCATTACCCCTCATGCCCTACTGCCTAGAATATAACAGTAATATCAATACTACTACCGGGGCGCCTGGGTGGCTCAGTCGTTAAGCGTCTGCCTTCGGCTCAGGTCATGATCCCAGGGTCCTGGGATCGAGCCCCACATCGGGCTCCCTGCTCTGCGGGAAGCCTGCTTCTCCCTCTCCCACTCCCCCTGCTTGTGTTCCCTCTCTGGCTATGTCTCTGTCAAATAAAATATTTAAAAAAAAAATACTACTACCACTAACAAAAATAATTTAATTATACTATAGAGCACTTATGTGTTTCATCTCCTTTCTTTATAGCAGAATCACATGAAGACATATTTTTAGCTTATGACATTTTGCCTAATAAACTTGTAAGTGCAACAATTTTTTATTCACATCATAAATTCTAGCAATCACATCTATTATTAGGTTCTATGTTTTTATTTTTGGAATAATACTGATTACTTTCTCCATTTTTTTCATCTAATATAGGATGTATTTTAAGACATTAAGGCAGCTTGGGGAAAAGAGACTCTCTCAATGGAGTTAAAATGACAGTTTTATCAACAAGCATTCACAAACACTTTCCATCTCCTTTTCTGTAAGTACTAACAAGTCCTTGTTGAACATTCCTGATTGTCCTTCCTAAATATTATTTCACTTCTGCTCATTTCCACGAAACCCTTGGCTGACATATACAGAGGCACACACATGCATATATAAAGATAAAACCTTTAGGATAAAAAGGTAAAGTTTTAATTAAACCTTCACTATGAAAAGTCATATCCCATTTTCTGTTTTCTAAAGGAGTATAATCACATTTTCAAGTATATCAATTGACAAGTATTGGCAAGTGATGAATCCAGTATATAATTTATTTTGAAAAATTTTTTAAATTTCTGTCAAAAAAACCCCAAAAACAAAACTAAATAAATAATAAAATAAATGTGAAATTAAGAAGGATAAAAATTTTTTTCACATCTATTTTTGATTGAATGGCATACAACTGCCAGTGTTTGATAACTTTTGACTTACAAAAATGGCACATTTACTTCATTGAAAGTAAATACACACACTTACGTCTAAGGGAAACAATAAACTTGGTATTTCCCATTATAATAAGAGACCCTAGTAATTATGACTAAAGAGCGGTTTCTTTTCCCATTTTTCATAAGGTGTAATGTACACTTTATGCATTGCAGTGGGAAATATACTATATATCCTCCTTTGCTCTGAAAGCTTTCCAGCTTTTGAATGAAAAGTTCTTCCATCTAAAGAAAACTGTCAGTTACCACTTTCAGAGAATTTGCAGCTTGGCATAGAAGAAAGAATTTGATCAGTGGAGTCAGGAAAGACCGGTTAGGATGCTTTCTCTGCCGTTGTGTATCCTTTGTCCTCCATAGCCTCCACCTGTCTCTCATTATCTCCCTTATTTGTTAAAAGGATACCAGAACCTTCCTCTGGGATTAAAATGTATAACAAATATACAATGCCCAGTCCCATGCCCAAGATAGGCAGGTACTGTCTCCCACTGACTAATTTGTTTGCACTTAATATGTCCTCCATGTAGGCCATGCCTTCTATCTTACTTTGTTTTGGTAAGCTAGAAATGCTCTGGATGTGGCTTTCATTGACCGCTTTTTTTACAACAATGCAGCTAGCATTTTCTAACCTGGCATTTTTTGTTTGTTTGTTTTTGTCTAATTTCTTCTTTATTAGGAGTGATGGATATACAATAAAGAGAGACCAAAGTGGCAGTGCTACAACTAATAAAATGAGCCTTACATTGGAAATGCAGACCTGGAAATGAGTAGGGGTGAGCCCCATTCAGACTTCTGAGAGGGTGGATCTGGAATCCTTTAGAGCTGAGGTTTTGAGGAAATCTTAATCTTTCTTTACCTAGAGTCACAAACTGTGAAGACTATTTTATTTTATATTTTTTAAGTTTTATTATTTATTTTTGGGGGGGAGGGGCAGAGGGAGAGGGAGAGAGAGAATCTTGAGCAGACTCCCTGCTAAGCGCGGAGCCCGACAGGATGGCTTGATCCCATGACCCTGAGATCATGACCTGAGCCCAGATCAAGAGTCGGATACTTAACCAACTGAGCCACCCAGGTGCCCCATGAAGAGTATTTTAAATGAAAATATTTCCGCCATCTTATTACTCCTACAACAACTAAGAGCAGATAATATAGGATGATCACTATCTGCTAATTCTATATTAAGGACATTATCAATTTAATCTCTGCAACAATCTTATGAATTAATTACATTATTATCATTTTTAAAATGCAGGAACGGAAGCTTAGAGAGCTTAAACAAGTCATAACACCAGAATTTTAGCTCAGGACTGCCTGACATCATAGTAACAAGCACATGGTTATTACATCATATTCACTTTCTTATTATGATATCTGGATCATATATGGAGAAAGGATATTTCTCTTTTAGGGAAGCTGTCAAATTTATCGTCAGAGACCTTTTTTTTTTAAATTTTATTTACTCTTTTAGAACTAGTTTTAAAAATAAATGTATGCAGGGTCTGCATTTTCATACCCAAGAAAAAGAATGAATTTGAATGTTGCTTAGAAGGGGAGGTATAACACAGGCAATCTGTTTAACCTTAATCCATTTTACTTAAAAATAATTTTATTAAAGATATTAAAGATATAACTAGGTTTAGCATCACAGAAAATTATGCCATGTTTTTAGTCTGTCCTCCCAGATAGATTTCTAAAGAACAGCTGCTACCGAAGCCGCTCTCCATAAATGTAACATAAAAGCTATCCTGCTTTGTAAGTCTCTGTATTGCTAAATCCCTGAGCCTTGAGTTTAGCCAGTCAATCCATGTTATTTATTTTTACTAGTAATTGTATCAGTAGAATTGTTAGAGTTTAGAATTTAGTTGATAAAGACCCCTTCAGAAACTTTGTATTATAATAATATATAAATATACATTATATACAAATATAAATATAAATGTATGTATGTAAATATCCTGGGAATTAATTTGAATATGTGATCCTGTGCGCCACTGGGTTTTCTGAGCAACCAGGATCAAAGGAGTATTGGGTTGTTGCCAAATGCTGACACTTGAGACAAAGTGTTCTTTCCCTATGCTAACTCTAGTTTCGCTTCAGAGGGGTTCTTCTTGAAGAAGTTCTAGGCTAATGAGCCCTCCTCCTCTCTGTTCTTGCGAGTCAGTCTTGAGAGAGAGGGTGATCTGCTACCATCACCGACAGAAAAGAAGTCAGCTGCAGTGTGCAGCAGCAGATACATGTGATCCAGCCTGGTCCTGCCGTGTGCTGGCTGTGTTCCTCAGTTTCCTTGTCGATAAAGTGATGCTAATAACATCTACATCACAAGAGTGTTGTGGGCAGAGACAGATGAGAAAAGTAGCAATTTTAGTGAATAGATAATACATACCACGTGGCTTCTCTCCTTTACGTAACCCCCACATTTGGTAAGGACCATAGTAGCCCACTTTTATAAACAAAGAAACTAGAGACCTGAGATTGTAGTCTTTGTCCATGGTCACGTTCTAGGGAGTGAAGAGGTAGAATTTAAACCCGGGTCTTCGAGACTCTAGAGTTAGCATTCCTCATGGCTATGGAGGATCATGTACAGTACAGGGAGAGCTTAATATGTTATAGTTATCATTTAATGTCGAGAACAAAGCCTGCATTCCTCATAAGGGAGAAAGAAAGAATATCCTTGTTGACAATGGGGAGACTAAAGTCTCTATCAGGGCTGGAGACAAGCACAGAGACCATTGGATTCCTTGCCCGAGAGGTTATGGTTCAGGGAAAAAGTTTAAAAATATAATTTTCGGGCAATGGCTACCTAAATCTCCATGTAATTCATTTGTAGTGATCATAGTAATCACCTTTAAATTTAATTTAATTTGCTTTTTAGGCTTTAATGTAACAATCAGATCTTTTGGGAGAATGTACATTATTTAAAAATAAAACAAAACAGGAGCGCCTAGGTGGCTCAGTTGGTTAAATGTGTCTGACTCTTGATTTCCACTCAGGTCATGATCTCACGGTCAGGGTCCCTAAACATAGACATTGTTTTTTGTTTTTTGTTTTCTGCTGCCTCCTTATGTTAGGTGTTTTTGTTTCTGCTCTTTGTTTCTCACATCCCTCAAACCCCTGCGTACGAGACCTTTTCATTCTTCATGATGCCTCAAAGCCATTCTCCATCTCGCCTCTCTCCAAAACAGAACAAAACCACCCAGCTCTGAATCGCATGCCATCAGCTCTAAATTTACTATCCACTTTGGGATCACTTACCCTTCTTTCGAGCTAGATCACCATCACTCTCTTCAACACTAGTCCTGTTGTGAATCTTGATGCTTTGAAAGTCCTTGTACATATGTAGCTGATTCTTTCTCTGGTCTCTCAGTTCCTGGAATGTTTTCAACTTCCGTGCTACTTCAGCCATTCATTCCTACAGGGTAGGTTTTCTGCTCTTGCTGTAAATTGGAGTCATCTGGGAGCATTTATAAACTACAGAAGCTCAGGACTCACACTGGGGTTTTGTGATCTGCTTCAATTTGTACAGTTTAGAATCAAGAATCACTGTCATTCATATTATCATGCTCAATTATTGCTACTACAGTTAAGTTCACATTCAAGAATCCTGTTCTCCAAACAACCTCTTTATTCCAGCCTAGTTCTGACTTAAGCAATCTTTTGACTTCCATCAAGATCTACCTTTCATTAATACTGCCAATTTTTATTATCCTTCACAAATCTGATGCCTTTACTTTGTTCCTTACCAACTAAAACTCCATGGTTCATGATTTAAATCTTTTTTTTTTTCTGTCTAACCTCAATTTCCTTACCTTTCTCTCATCTCATGTCAATATCTGCAAAACCTCAACTCTGATTACCCTCCTCTTCCCTCTACTTTGTGAATGAAACTTCCCAATAGAACCTGGCTGGTGAAAATCACAGTTGTCTCATTTAAAATTCATGACCACTAACCTAAGTTCCCTAAGACCAGAAATCTCTTATATTTGCTGTTGTATCACAAGAGCCTAGGGGAGCACTTAGAATCTAGAAGGAGCACAGTAAATATTTGTTACATAAATGCCTAAGTGTCAAATTGTCCATTAGTGTGGCTCAGCAAACCTGGTGTTTCCTTTGCCTCTTTTCCTAGACTTATTCTTTTCCCTCAAAACATCCTAACTTTCAGCTAATGACTTTGCTTGTTATTTCTCTAAGAAAAATAGGACAACTATAAGAGAATATACATTCTCACTACTTCTACCCACCTAAATGCAATGATGGTTAAAAAAGAATGTGCTAGAAACTGTATAAGAATTCACAACGTAGAACTTTTAAACTTTTAAAATATGGGGAAAATATTTTAATAATGAATAAAAGCAAAATGTAAACTTGGGAAATACATTTGCAATATATGTAAAAAATATTACACAAACTTATGCAAAAGCCTTTGGAAACCATTGGGCACGATAGAAATAATAAATAAAAAATGTAGGTGAAAAATACATATGAAAAAGAATCCAAGATGATCAAGTTATTTAACCTCACTAATAATCAAATTAAGTTTAAATGTTTCTCTCCATCATATTGATAATAATTAAAAATGAAGAAAATGCTGTTTTTCAGTGGAATCAATCTATGAACATGCCCAGACAAGACAATATTCAACATGCTCAAGGTGTGAAAGCAGGTCAGAATTTCTGGAATATACTGGATAAAGGAAATAAGTCATTTAGGCCATTGTGGGTTGTGGGATAGAGTGTGGATTTATTTAGAAGTGAAATGGGAATATCTTTGAAGTTGTAAACAGGTGAGTGACAGACTGTTTAAATCTTTCAAAGATCACTGTGGTTGTGGTGAGGGAATCATGTGAAGGCAGCAGAAGCACAGTGACTCCGTCGTGTCAGCGTTGTTGTAAATGAGAGATCATGATGATCTGGACCAGCATGGTGGCTGCAAATATGGAAGAGAAGAATTAAGAACCATTTAGGAAGTCAAATTTTCATAAATTGCTGTTGACGTAGTGTAAAGAACGATGGTTAGAGAATGAACAAGCAATTTGTTCAAGAGAGTATTTTAGAAATGACAGCTGCGATGTGAACCTGGCTCTGCCTAACTCAGTGCTCCCACGTACTCACAGAGGTAGATATATTGGGTGTGAAAGAAACTTGAACGTCAGTGTCCTTCATTTACTCAGGTCACTTCAAAGGCACTGAAGTGGCCCTAGAAATGTGTTCTCATGGCAGTGCTTCTATAAAAATATTTTAACTATGGTTCAGTCCACTGTCGTTTTACTCAGACACTTCTCTCCCAATTCTCTTTATGTTGGGTGTGACCAAGATGGCCTCAAAGTTCCCCTCAGCTTGACTAAACAGACAGGCTTCTTCCTGACTCTAGGCACTGAACTCCCTGATCCTAGTGCTTTGCTTTATAACATTTGTAATTGTAACTTTTTCCTCTGCCTCTTTTTTAGAAATAAATCTCTTTAAAAGCCTCTTGCCAGTTTTACAACCCAGGAATGTTTTTCTCAAGGACATGGGATTCATCCCTCTATAGAATGAGACCATCAAGGAAGATAGTGCACCTATCTCCTGGTCTTTGTAGAACTGGAGCCTAATTTTGTAGGTAGGAGCCTAATTTTGGGAGGCATCTTGCTCTAAGTTGTAAAACTACCTCCTGTCATGAAGGTACGAGAAAATTCATTTTGTCTTTGTATAAGGCCAGTTACCCAGCACAGATGACATATGATCCTTCCCATCTCAGCTCTTAAAAGCTCCTCCACCTTTGTTTCTATAGCCTTGAGTTCAGATTGCATTTTGGTGTCTCTCATTTATTGCAATAGCCTTGAATAAAATCTTCCCTTTCTGTTTAACTTTCCCTGGTGCAATTTTTGTTTTGACACATTCCTTTGAGTAACTATGGTCATTTGGGGAACCCAATTAAAGGAAAGTTAAATTGGGGATACAAATTCAGTTTGGGATATGTGTATGTGAGAGAGAGAGAGAGAGAGAGAGAGAGACAGGAGACAGACAGATGGAGAGATTGCAGGTACTTCTGTGGATACTTCAGTCATTGCTAACAAGTTTTCATAAGATAACAAGGACAGCACTAAGATTAAATTTTAATCTGTCTGATATAAATGCTAATGATTTTAACAATATATAATATCATCTGCTTTATTTTAGAGCATTCTGGTTGATCCCTAGTCACTTCCAGAATTTGGCACGATGACCCATCTCCTTATCTGGCTCTACATATGTTTTCCACACCTCTTGCCCACTTACATCCCAGCCATACACTATACTCTACCTGGCTCTTTGTCTCTGCTTGACTATGCCTTTATCATATTCTTGCTTCAGCCTGAAATGACTTGCCCAATTATATCTTTACAGACTCATATTAATTTCCAGCTGAATAACACAAAATATTAAAAATTATAATGCTAAACCAAAAAAGGTAAAGGATTTAATCAACAAATAGTGGTTACTTCAAAAAAATATTTAATACTAGACATTGCATAAGAAAGCAAAAAAAAAAAAGTCCTGAAATTGTCAATTTCATACATGAAAGAAGCTCAAAAGAGGTTTTGGCAAATTTGGAAATAACCCTAGAATTTATATGACATTTCCAACAAGTTTGAAACCAAAATAAACTTTTCCGAATAATAACTAATAAAAGTCTTCATTGACCATGCTAGATGAAAGCCTGAATTATATTTTTTATTTCTACATTGACAATGATATTACAAGATTGTTTTCGTTTGACAAGGCAATCAGAAATAATGCATCAAAATGTAAGAAGTATTGTAGAGGTGATAAGACAGTTATTTGGTAAAAATATATTTTTCTGGATTTTGTGATCTAGCAGTGTTTGTAATTTTCTGCAGTGTGTTATTTGTCATGATTTATATAGTCATTTTGAGATTTAATTTAACAGTTGTAATTATGCTTTCATTTTCTTACAGAGGACGCATCAAATTTTCTAAGTTTCAAAACCTGGATATGCCTCTGATTTTTCCTCTAAAACTGTCTTGGTATGTCAGGCAGCACTTCATAAATATGTTTTATTGGAGAAACAGGCAGCTTATAAAAAGGAAATGGATGAGGTTTATGACATTTCAGTAGGACACGGCGTTAGCATTTTAATCTGATGAAGCTGTTCAGAGAGCAGACGTGCTTTTAGGTTCAATGAAAGCAGTTCTGGGGAATAACAGATCATGGCAGGATCGCTGGAGGTTGTTGAGGACTGAGGACTGTGGAGCACAGCGACCTGAGGCCGGTGTATAAAATGAGGCCTTGAAGGCTGGTCTCCAAATCTAGGGTGAAGGATTAAGAGTCTGTAACAGGGACCGCCAGGGAAAATGGGGAAATAAACAACCACAATGCATATTAAATTATGTATTACTTGGGTCTGTTTGGCGGTTCAGTGCTGGCATTGGCTACTATAATATTGCAAATAATGATCCCTTTGTGACTCGTGAAAAACGAACCCAATTTCAATGTGGATAAATGAGGACTTCCCAGAACTTCATTTTGATTAAAAAAAAAAAAATGCAGTTTGTGAGGGTCAAAGCAGTGAAAGCAGTGTGTGTATTAGGAAAAACTTGTAAACGAAAGCATCACCTTCAGAAACTAAATCGGTCTTTAAATTTCGATCTTTTCCCAACTTAAGTATTTCCCTATAGCCCATTTTATTTCCATCCTGGGACAGTGCGAAGTGTAATAACAAGGGGCTAAAAGGGAGATCATTCGGGACACTTGTTGACCATCATTCTGTTTGATCATGAGGAAAACTAACACAACTTTTGTAATATAGTAATAATAATCACAGCAAGAGAAAGAAGACTGGGGAGAAAGTGAAATGATTCTGAGAAAACTCATTATAATTATATTTAAAGAAGATTAAACTTCCACAAGTTAAATTGTTTATAGAATAGAATTTATTGTTTTCACTGTCTCTGATACCATGGTGGCAAATAGTTATCCTCAATTTTTAATATATATTAAATTTAAAAGCAAGTACCATTCATATCATGCTTCGTTTCATGTACAAATCATCTCCATATCTATTAAATAGTTATTTGGGTATTTGTGCTTTGGTAATTTAGACACTCTATGTTAATTGTAAAAAGAAACGTTAGGTTTTTGGGGTATTTTTTAAAGATTGTTTATTTATTTGAGAGAGAGAGAGCAAGTGAGTTGGGGTAAGGGCAGAGGGAAAGCAGACTCCCTGGTGAATGTGGAGCCCGACGTGGGGCTAGATCTCAGGACCCTGAGATCAGGACCTGAGCCGAAATCAAGAGTCAGCCACTTAATCTACTGAGCCACCCAGGCACCCCAAAGAAACTTCAGTTTTTAATAAATAACACTAAGAATCTTAAAAGGCATTTTAATGTATGGATGTATATTGATTTATTTTCCTAATTAGCACATATTCTTACAATCAGTTTGAAGAAAGTCTTGTTTTATCTGAAGATCGTAAATTGTTCGCAAACTCATAACTGGTTTTGAGCTAAGGATTGCATTCTTTGGAGCATCTTAGCAAATCTTGTATTGTATATTGAATATAACATTTGCATTATTATTTAATTGTGTAAATTACTATTGGAATATAAATGAATATGTTTATATTCAAGTCTAGAGAATTATATCCATCTGTATCTATATTCTGTCATATAATGGTTGCAAGCCACTGTACCAAATTCTTAGAGATACCAGCAAGAAATATGTATGTGAGAAGTGGCCAAGGTTCTAGAAAAATCAAGCAGCCCTCTCCGTCTATTTTTTTTAAATTTTGTTACTTTTGATAAAGGTATCGGTAAGAAACTTATCAGTTGAATTGTGCCTTCCACCCAAAAGAATGTCCCAGCACCTTGTACCTTAGAATACCGTTATTTGGATATAGGATCATTGAAATATGATTAGTTATAGATGCAGTCATACTGGAGTAGAGTGGAACCCTAATCCAATACCTTGATTTTGGACTTCTAGCCTCCAGAATCATGTGACAATAAATTTCTGTTATTTTAAGCCAATCAGTTCGTGGTACTTTGTTACAGTATACAAACAAACAAACAAACAAACCTAATAAAGATTACAGTACCAACAAGTGGAGTGCTGCTGTAAGAAATACATAAAAATGTAGAAGTGGCTTGGAACTTGGCCATAGGTAGAGGATAGAATAATTTTTAGGTATGTGACGGAAAAAAGCCTAGATTGCCTTGAAGAGACTGTTGGTAGAAATATAGATATGAAAGGTGATTCTGCTGAAGGATAACATAGAAATGAAGAAGGTGTTCTTGGAAACTGGAGGAAAAGTGATCCTTGTTTATGAAGTGGCAGAAAACGTATAAGCAGTGAATTTGGATATTTAGCTGAGAGAATTTCCAAGCAAAATTTTGAAGACACAGCCTGGATTTTTCTTGCCACAAAATAGCAAAATGGAAGAAGAAAGAGATAAATTGAAGAAGGAACTGCTGAGCAAAAATAAGCCAGCCTTTGATAATTTGGGAAATTCTCCGTCTCTCCTGATAATGCGCTCTGGAAACAGTGCAGAGTGTGGCTGGGCAGCAGTGTCCTAAAGAGATTATGTATGTGATTTATGGATCCAATCAACCATCTCAGCAGAAGCCAGGGATAGAGATGTGGTTATCTGGAAAAGACCTGTGGAAGTCCCTCTTGTCAGATGGCTTGGACTCCCATAAATTGCACAGGAGGCTGACAAAAAATTTTGAGAATATTGTACCAGCAGAAACACTACCAGCTTGGACTGAAAGAAAAACAGAGGTGGGATGAAATGCAGGAAGAATAAGGCAGAGTCACCTACACAGAAGCCTGGGTTGACAGGTCCTCCTAGGTTCCAGGAGATGAGCTGCTGCCCAGGCCAAGGGGCAGGGCCACCCCTGCAGGCCCAGAGAAGAGAGAATCCAGCCACAGATAATTGTTCTTCAGCCTTAAAACCTAATAGAATTTACCCTGCTCTGTTGCCAACTTGCTTTAGACCACTGATCTATTTCCCCCCCCCCCTTTTTCCTTCTAAATTCTCCCTTTTGGCATGGAAATGTCTATTATATGGAGATAATTTGTTTTCTGGTTTCACATATTCACAGGTGGAATGGGATTTTGCCCCAGAATGGAGCACAGGAGCATACCATAAATCTCACCCATACCTGATTTAGAGGATATTTAGATACAATTTTAGAGCTGATGTTGGTTTGTGTTAAGACTTTTGGGGATGTTGGGATTGGGTGAATATATTTTGCATGTGGAGAAGACATGAATTTTGGGAGGCCAGAGTGTATTCTCTTGAATTGTGTGCCCCACCCAAAAATATATGTTGAAGTCCTAACCTGAAATACCTCAGAATATGACCTTATTTTGAAATAAGACAATTGCAGATATAGTTAAGATTAGATCAGACTGGAGTAGGATGGGCCCTGAATCTGATATGACTAGTGTTCTTATGAAATGATGGCCATGTGAGAATAGAGTCACACAGGGAGAACATTATATGACAGCAGAGGCTGGAGTTATGCAGCTACAAACTGAGGAATGCCAAAAATTGCCATCCACTGGAAGCTAGAAGAGGCAAGGAAAGATTCCTCCAAAGGTGTTAGAGGAACATGGCCTTTCCAATACCTAGATTTGGACTTCCGGCTTTCAGAATTATGAGGCAATGCATTTTTCTGTTAAACCACCCAATTTGTTGTAATCTGTTACAGCAGTCCTTGGAAACTACTACAGAATCTATACTCTTCTGTTACATATATTAAAAAAAAAATAGCACAAGAAAAATGATGCATGCCAATCAACAGCTGGTCTTCATGGTGGGAACTGATAGAAACAGATGTAGACTGTGGTAATCAAAAAAGCAAGTGCCCTGTCTAAAGGATAAAACCTTTATTAATCTTCTTGCACATAAAGATTTGGGTGTGGCCTTTCTAATTTGTCAAGAAAAATTTAAAAATATTTACTGAATTATAGCTTATCATTTAAAAAATTACCCAGCAGATTAAACAAAACAAGACTCAGTGAATATCTAGGTCATAGACCATTGATTGGCAACCTACAGAACTAGTGTTTAAGGAGTAAAGTAGTTCTAGACTATGCCAGTGGCTGTTACAATTTGCTTATATTATACTGCTATGATAAATTTTGCCAACCATTTAAGTGTACCAAATAAAATTTCTACCATTTTAAACTTCAGTCAGTGCAACCCAAAGAAATAGAAAGGAAGAGCTTTGCTTCACTTTGCCTAAAGTTCTACCTGTCTTCATGATTTCCGACTAATGTAATTCTTATTCTTTTGGTTATTAAAATGCTTTTATCATCATAATTTTACTATCCTGCTCAGCTGATGGAAGCAAGATATATGAAAGAGTAACAATTTATTAGTTAGCAGAGAGACCTCTGGAGGATAAATCAGCACTTAATTGTTCTTCTTTAAAGAAAGGCTCAACAACATATATATTTTTTTCCTGAGCAATGATGCCTACATTAGGGCTTACACCATTAGACACACTACTTGGATTTCAGTAATTTTGGCATCATTTCTTTCTTTTCCTCACTATACTCTTACAGTTCATTTAATTTTCAGAATTGTCTCTGTCACAACTCCAGAAAAAATATTAAAAACCCCATCTAGACAGGAGATGGTCATAACAGTAAGGTTGTATAATGGTTTCCTATTGAACACTACCTACTCGCCAATGAACCCTCATTCACGGTCATCATGACAGGTGATTTCCAATTAGAAATTACTTGATGCATCTTCTTTGACTCTAGAAGGAGAACTTCTTTTTCTCTAACAAGAAAAAATACATGGTGGTTGGCAATATGATTTTCAGCAATGGGGTAAGGTTTATAAATAGTAAATTTGTAGGGGCACCTGGGTTTCTCGGCCGTTAAGTGTCTGCCTTCGGCTCAGGTCATGATCTCAGGGTCTGGGGATTGAGCCCCGCATCAGGCTCCCTGCTCGACGGGAAGGCTGCTTCTCCCTCTCCCACTCCCCCTGCTTGTGGTCCCTCTCTCACTATGTCTCTATCTGTCAAATAAATAAATAAAATCTTAAAAAAAGAGTAAATTTGTAACTCTTCAAGCAATTAATATTCAAACTGGCTGTAGAAATGGAAGTTTGAATATTAATTCAATTTTCTTATTTTGATTGTTAAGGTAAAGCCCTTTTACAGCAGCAGCATTCCATCTCTTTTGGTTTCAAATCCATTATTCTAATAAATCAGATTTTATTCATGTGAATATTGATTTGGGCTTTGTTTTTTAAAAAAGAGAAAATGCACTCAATCGAGAAAATCAAAGAATTTACAACTCCTAGAAAAGGAGAGAAAGTAAATGAACAGAATATAAAACCTAGTCCTAGTGCAAAAGCCATTTATACTATGGTTGAGAAATACTTTGTAAATGAAAACATACCATTTATAACACCTATAAAAAGAGAACAACATTTGTAGAAACTATTGACCATGCCTTAATACTTACTGGGGGAGGAAGGTTTATGGATTTTTCTCAGAGGGGGCTAGCTCCTCTCTGTCTGCCCTGCTATAAAATTTTGGTAATTAATAGGCTGTCAACAATGCCTCTAAAATTTCCATGCCCCTAGTTCCCATGAGTACCACCCAATATAATTCCTCTATTTCAAAGACCCATATCCACACCGTAAAAAAAGGCCATGTTTACCTGCCTACATGCTGGTTTCTGATTATCAGCACTTCTAAAATTATTTTTGGAATATAATTTACAAGTACTCTTTGATTTTGATGCAAAAGTATATCCATGGAAATAATATTTTTCTAAAAATTAGTGCTTATGTATACTGTGGGTTCATGCTTATGACAGAGCATGAATGTATTTACTCTACAAGCACAAGACAAGGCATCTTTGTCAGAATTCTACATATCTACTTTCTTTCCATGTTGAGTCTTCCCAACCCACCTCAGAGTAGAGATATCCTCTAAAGAATAGTTGCAAACCTAAAATAAAATGTCTCCATGGACTGACTACTAGCATCCACCAGTGCCGATCACAGGAGAATTCGAGGGGGTCATTTTGCCCTGCCTACCTTCTCAATCATACAGAGGTCAGACTTTTGACAGTATCTCCGAGTGAGGCCCAATTTTGCATGTGTGCTTAGGTGTGCCTGTCATTATATAAACATGAAATAGATCACAATATATATGATACTATTTTATAGCCTTCAAAAAAGAAGGACAGTAAGGAAAGAAGGACGGAAGGAAGGAAGGCGACACCCAGGTCATTTTGACCTCTTTGAGGTCCAGCCCCTTTTATTAATCCTTTGTTGGATATTTTGTTTGAAATCGATGTCTGGGGGAGTGCCTGGGTGCCTCAGTTGGTTAAGTGTCTGCCTTCTGCTCAGGTCATGATCCCAGGGTCTTGGGATCAAGCCCCACGTTGGGCTCTCTGCTCAACAGGGAGCCTGCTTTTCCCTCCCTCTGCCTGCCACTTCCCCTGCTTGTGCTTTCTCTCTCTCTCTCTGTCAAATAAATAAATACAATCTTAAAAAAAAGAAATTGGTGTTTGGTTTTTATTTATTTGGTTTCATACCCACAGACCCCTCCTTTCCCAACCACTTTGGATTGGTATGTCTCTAGGTGGTCTACCTGAATTCTTGGAAGAGTTACTTCCCAAGATATTGTCTCTGAGGAATACCATCCGGTTTGTTAACTCAAAGCAGCTTCTCTCGAACCCATGTCAGGTTCTTCTCTTGTATTCCAAATAGGCTTTCAAAAAACTGCAAATGTCCAGGAGCATTTTCATCCTCATACAGGCATGGAGAACTGACTCTCCTTAAGTAACAACAAGAATCGAAATGTAAATAAAATTTCAGTTTAGAGAACTATCATTCTATCTGCAAAAAATGAAGCAGAAAAATAATTGAAATTTCATCACTTCTTAAATGAGGAAGAAAATTAAAAGTGTTTTAGTCTATGAAAGGACAGAGAAATTTTGTTCCATCAAGTTAGAGCTTATTTTTCAGGGGTTTAAGATATAAATGTGGGGAAAAAAAACAGTGGAGCCATGCTATAGAGGTAACCCTCATAGTGTTGCATTACTAATCTGTTTCAGTGTCAGTTATTCAAGGGGCTGTGGAAACATCTGATTGGGTAGGTTCACAAGGCAAATATGTGTGGAGGTTACAGGTTAAATAACTGAGATCAATTAACATCTTCCTGTTCTACTTCCATTACATTTTATAAATATGGACTGCAATGCAAAGTAGGCAACCTGTGATATGATGAGGCCATTAAAAACAACAACAACAACAACAAACAATTAAGCAATGGGATATAACTCAAAATGTGAACATAATGGCATAATTACATCCCAGGACATTTTCAAGGCTTGATATGCACTAAAATGCTTCTAAATCCTAGGAGGGTGATTAATATGTTTTACACGATAAACTTACCCCCACAGTTGCCTCATTTCAAAGATAAGGAAAGCAATTATTAGAAGCAAATATTATACCCAGAAATAAACAGGATGGTTAGTCAGTATAGAGGGCTGCAAGGACTGCACAAGAATTTTGGAATAACTTTAGTATAAGATTGTTAAGTGCAGATTTAATTGATTTGGTGTTAGAGGATACATCTTACCGTTAAATTGAACTGTGATTCACATCCATAAAAAAGTAAAAATCCTGCAAAAAATTGTTTAATTAACAGCCTAGAATTCCACCCTTAAGAAAAACTCACTCTCCCTCAACTCCCATCATAATGTCATACTACTGTATATAGCTGTCTCGGTCTGCTTGCAGAGAAAATTGTGAATTTCCTCTAGTTCCCTTATTACAAATCTTTCCATCTTATTTAGAGCATTTCTTTTCTTTTTTTTTTTTAAAGATTTTATTTATTTGAGAGAGAGAGAATGAGAGACAGAGAGCACGAGAGGGAAGAGGGCAGAGGGAGAAGCAGACCCTTTGCTGAGCAGGGAGCCCGATGCGTGACTCGATCCCGGGACTCCAGGATCATGACCTGAGCCGAAGGCAGTCGCTTAACCGACTGAGCCACCCAGGCGCCCCTTATTTAGAGCATTTCTTATGCCTCCTGGCTTTAAAGCACTCTTGGGGGAGGGGTAGAACACTACATAAAACATGTTTTCTTGAAAGAAAAATCCTTGAAGTTTCGTAAGCAATTTTCCTACTTGTTTGTGCAGGTTTACCTTTTACTATTACTAAGGAATATAATTCACAAAGAAATAAAATAAAGTGATTAAGGTCTTTTAGTACATTTAATGTTTGTGCACAAGCATGTCTCCATTTCTACTGCTCTGTATAACTCTGTAAATATTAAGTAATAATTGTGATTAAAGAATGTATCCTCAAATGGATTGTACCCAGGGATTTTGTGAACCTAGGCTTAAAGAAGTCATGTAGTTGCTTTGTTAGATGAAGGATAAGTTGTTAACAAACTGTAATTTCTAAAGCTACTTCAAATATGTACATTTAGAATGTATATCTTGCATAACTAAAACATTGTACCCTTTGAAAAACTCATTTCCCCTACTCTCAGTCTCTGGCAACTGTCATTCTATTCTGTGCTTCTATGAGTTTGACTATTTTAGGTGCCTCATATAAGTGGGATCGTTCAGTATTTGTCCTATGGCTGGCTTATTTCACATAACATAATGTTCTTCAGGTTTATCCATGTTGTCACATGGATAAACAGGATTTCCTTACTTTTTTAAGGCTAAATGATACTCCATCATATGTATATACTACATTTTCTTTAACCATTCATCCAAGATGGACACTTAAGTTGTTTCTATAACTTAACTATTGTGAATAATTCTGCAGTACACATGGGAGTGCAGTTATCTCTTAGTGTCTGTAGTTAATAATACTGTATTGTGCATTTAAATTTTTGTTAAGAGGAGGGCTCCTGAGCGGCTCAGTTGGTTAAGCGACTGCCTTTGGCTCAGGTCATGATTCTGGAGTCCCAGGGACGAGTCCTGCATTGGGCTCCCTGCTCAGCAGGGAGTCTGCTTCACCCTCTGACCCTCCCCCCTCTCATGCTCTTTTTCTCATTCTCTCTATCAAATAAATAAATAAAATCTTTAAAAAATTTTTTGTTAAGAGGGTAGGTTTCAAGTCAATTATTCTCACCACAAGGCAAACAAACAAGCAAACAAAGAAAGGGTCAGGAGGAAACTTTTGGAGGTGATGGATAAGTCTATTACCTTGATTGTGGTGATGGTTTTATGGGTGTATGCATATGTGCAAATCTAACAAATTGTATACACTTAATATGTGCATTTTTTATATAAATTTAGACCTCAATAAAGCTGATACAATAGATACTTTTAACACAACATATGACTATTGCTTGTATAATGGACAACTTTAAAATTGTTTTGAAATTTTTCAGTGATTCATCCCTTACTGGTCTTTGGGAACAAACTGGTGGTTACTTGAATGGAGGTAGGTAGGGCCATGGGTTAAATAGGTGATGGGGATTAAGGAGGGCACTAGGGATGAGCACCTGGTGTTGAATGGAAATGCTGAATCACTAAATTGTACACCTGAAAGTAATATTACACTGTATGTTAACTAACTAGAATTTAAATAAAAACTTTTAAAAAGAAACTTGTGAAGAAACAAAGAAAAGAAAAAAGAAATAAAACCTTAAAAAAAGATTATTAGGTTTCAGAAGTGATGGATAGATTTAAAAAATCCATTTAGGAGAGAGTGAATTAGGATCAGATCTAATTGTAAACACAAGATCTATAATGAAGAGATTGATAAATTGGACTTCATGAAAATTCAGAACTTTTGTTGTGTGAAAGATACTTTCAAGAGAATGAGAAGATAAGTCACAGACAGGAAGAAGATACTGGAAAAAAACACTTCTGATAAAGGACTATTATCCAGAATATAAAAAAATCTCTTAAAACTCAACAATAAGAAAATGAAAAACCCACTTAAAAAATGGGCAAAAGACTCCTCACCAAAGAATGTACATAGGTGGTATATAAGTGTATGAAAAGATGTCCAATGTTACATTTTATTAGACAATTGTAAATTAAAACACCATGGATACCAGTGCATTCCTATTAGAATGGCAAAGTTCCAAGACACTGACTATACCAAATGCTAATTAGGATGTGGAGCAACAGAAATTCTCATTCACTTTGGGAATGCAAAATTGTACAGCCACTTTGGAAGACAGTTTGGCAGTTTCATACAAAACTGAACATAAAGATCCAACAATCATGCTCCTGGGTATTTATACAAAACCCAGGTGAATCACTATATTGTACAGCTGAAACTAATAAAACACTGCATGTCAACTACACTGGAATTAAATTACATTGAATTAAATTAAATCAAATTTTTAAAAAACCCTGTTGAAAACTTTTGTCCCCTGGAAAATCTGCATACAGATATTTATTTCAGCTTTATTCATAATTGCCAAACCTTGGAATTAACCAAGATATCCTTCAGTAGGTAAATGGACAAACTGGTACATCCAGACTATGAAATATTATTCAGCACTAGAAGGAAATGAGCTATCAACCCATAGAAAACTATGGAAGAACCTTAAAGACACATGACCATTATTTAAAAAAAAAAATCAGTTCATAGGCAAAAAAGACATAGAGGAAACTTAGATGCGTATTTCTAAGTGAATGAAGCCAGTCTGAAAAGGCTGCATACTATATGATTCCAACTAGATGACATTCTAGAAAAGGTAAAACTGTAGAGTCAGTTAAACGTGGTCACCAGAGATTGTGGGAAGGTTGTGGTGGATAGCCAGAGAACAGAGGATTTTCAGGACAGTGAAAATATTCTTTATGTTACCATAAGATGGAAACATGTCATTATATGTTCATCCAGACCCATAGAACGTAAAACACCAATGGCGAACTGTAATGTAAACTATGGGCTTTGGGTGATTCTGTTTTGTCAATGCAGGTCAGCAGTTCTAACAATTGTACCACTCTGGTGGAGATGTTCATCCTGGAAAAGACTATGCGTGTGTGGGGACAGAAGATGTATGGGAAGTCTTTGTTCCTTCCCCTCAATTTTGTTGTGAACCTAAAACTGCTAAAAAAATTCTCAGTAAAAAAAAAAATTCCTGGGCGCCTGAGTGGCTCAGTCATTAAGCGTCTGCCTTCAGCTCAGGTCATGATCCCAGGGTCCTGGGATCAAATCCCACATCGGGCTCCCTGCTCAGCGGGAAGCCTGCTTCTCCCTCTCCCACTCCCCCTGCTTGTGTTCCCTCTCTCGCTGTCTCTCTCTCTGTTGAAAAATAAATAAAATCTTAAAAAAAAAAAAATCCTGCTTCCATGGAGCTTACATGATACAATGGGGAAGAAAAGGTGAATAAATACAAGGAGATAATTTTAGCCACTGAGAAGTGTTAGGAAGATCATACTAGTTTAATTCAAGGAAAACATCTGTGAGGAGATGACACCTGAGCTAAGACATGAAGACCAAGGAAAATCCAGCCCTGAAACTGTTTAGAGAATATCACTGCAGGCAGGGAAATTAGGAATTGCAAAGGTTCTAGTAGGAATGAGCAGACATAAGGATTCATGTGCGAAAAGCTAAAGAAATCTGGTTTTTAAGTACAGTCTTTATCTGAAATATGAAACTTTTGCAGCTTATGCTGTTTTTGATAACAGTTTCCAAATAGTAACGTAATAGATATCACTTTAAGAGTGAACTATTGTGGAAGCAATTCAATTTATTGGTTCACTTCTTTTGGTGATATCGGCAAGCTCCGCTTTTGTAATTGCTAAGGGAAGATTAAGAGAGGAATATTATCTGACTCACTGGAGATCAAATTAAGTTATATGGTAAATTGGTGCAAAGAAAAAAGATAACTTTTTGCTCTTGTTTGTTATCATTTGTTTTAGCGTATTTAATTCTATCAAAATATGTCTTAGATGAAATGTGGGAGTTAATGAAGTTTTACAGACTCGGATATTGTATAATCAAGTTAGGCTATATTCAAAATTTTCTGAGGTGGATTTTTGGGTTCACTGCTTTCTGAAACGAACTACAGAGCTGTCTTGAATCACAGGCAAGATACTTGAAGCCAGCACACTTGAGAAATAGGTAGATGACAGCAGGTATTTACTACCTGAGTAGTTAAATAGGTATTTGTAGACCAATTTTCTTTTCACTATGCTTCACCAACAGTAATTTATAAGATGTAGCCATCGATTAATTCAAATTGCACATGTCAGGTTGAGCAAAATAATATTTCATCAGCTTCTTACACTGACAACTAAAATGTAGAACTGTCTCTTAAAGAAGCTCAAGTGGATTGTGAGGATATTTTAAGGTATTTTAAATAGGAAAGAACTTTGGGAATAGCATGGAGGACATGAGGAGAAGGAAGGGAAAAATGGCAGGGGAAGGGAATTGGAGGGAGAGATGAACCATGAGAGACTATGGACTCTCAGAAACAAACAGGGTTGGGCGCCTGGGTGGCTCAGTCATTAAGCGTCTGCCTTCAGCTCGGGTCATGATCCCAGGGTCCTGGGATCGAGTCCCACGTCGGGCTCCCTGCTCAGCAGGAAGCTTGCTTCTCCCTCTCCCACTCCCCCTGCTTGTGTTCCTGCTCTCGCTATCTCTCCGTCAAATAAATAAATAAAATCTTAAAAAAAAAAAAAGAAACAAACAGGGTTTTAGAGGGGAGGGGGAGGGGGGATTGGTTAGCCCAGTGATGGGTATTAAGGAGGGCACCTACTGCATGGAGCACTGGGTGTTATACGAAAACAACGAATTGTGGATCACCACATCATAACATAATAAAATTTAAAAAAAAATTAAAAAAATAGGAAAGAACTTCTTTTAAATCAGAATCTAATTCTGAAGAAGTTCTAACCAACATTTAAAAAAAATTTTAAATGGGCTTTTTAAAGACATTAACAAATTATATTAAATATGTAGTCTGATTATGCTCATGTATCTTTTTAATGTATTAATTAGCAGCCTATTATACATATATGTCATATATATCTGTTTACATTGCACACAATTATGGATATGTTTTAAATGTGATTATTTTTATGCATATTTCTATATATTTTTAAATCTGGTAAGTTGGAAAGGCTGCAACTGACCATGTATTAATTATTCTACTAGAAATTACTTGGTATTGAATTCTGAGTGGGTGCAAAATTAATACATTCCTAGAATAAAAACTGAGTTGTTTTTATTTGTGATTAGTATTTATAGCTAGAACACCAATTCTGGAATGTGATATAATTTTTACCATATTTCATATAGGCCAGGTAATTTTGATAATCTTTGTTATTATTTTCATTTTATTATAACTAAAGTTTTCCTAATATTTGCAATTGTAAAGTAATATGAGTAACAAAGATTAACACATAGGAACTTAAACACATCATTTCAACATATGAGCGTGATCATTATAATGTCACATAGTTGTATAATACATTTGACGAATTCAATAAGGTCAACTACTTTATTTTTTAAGGTCAACTATTTTAATGAATGTTTCTTATTTTTAGTACTCAGTGGTTGAGAACTTATTTTCTGTTTCAGTAATTCATGTACAAGAATAGTATGTAAAACAAGAAGACACATGGATAAGAATGTTCAGAAAATACTGATATGCATAAGAGATGTGTTAAAATAAAGTTATCATATTACAAATCATTTCACTATAAACCTGAAGAATAGTTCAATGAATAAATTTCAGGGAACTAATAAACTGGTGACAATTTCTGATTTTTATTCAGATTAAATCTCAGTACTGTTAATACAAGTTGTGAAAGTTTTTGGTCCTTCGTATAGAAGATACGCAACTGGACATTATTTGTCTCTGCTCATTGATTTTCCATTAGGCCCAGTTTAGATTCACATTCCATCATTTATCACTCCAGCACTCATCTGTCTAGAGGTCACAAATGGTGTGCCAGACTCAGAGCCGCGAGCTATGGCCGCACTGCCCATGGCAACTAACAAGATCATTTTGGGATTCACTCATCAACAGTAATTTACTTTGTTCAACCCTGTTAAAGACTGAGCCCAAGAAGCATGTTAATAAGCATTCGTTTCTAAATTTAGGCATGGATTATCAAGGCCTTCATTGTAGGATTGATTTGGTCTTCTTGAAAATCTACTAATACTGTAGGGCGCTAGATAATTGTATTTAGTAAAATAATTATTTTTATAAGGAATAGGTGATAATTTATATAGAGAGAGCTAATTAGATATTTCACTCTTCTCATGAAGGCCTTTAATTCAATTAAATTAATATTTTCATAGCCACATTCTGAGGAGCTAACCAAGTTCTGTGCAATTCATCCAAAATAACACACCACAAACTTTATCTTACAACGAATGGCTATTGACCTTTAACATGAAAATTGCTACTCTGAGAAGTGTAAATGTGACAGAAAATGAACATATGAGACTTTGTTGCTCAGAAGCATTTATCCAAATATTATACATTTAAATCACAGATGTAATAGCAAATTTTATCACATTCTCAGACATCATTAATTTCCTCTTTATATTTTTAAATAACATAGAAACTTTCTCAAATTTTATTTTAATGATACTAATATATTTTTAGAAATTATTTCACAAAATGGCTAAAGATAAGGCAAAGTTGAGAAAAAACAAAAATTCAAGAAGTGAACTTTTTCATACAAATATATAGGTCATCACTACTTACTTCTTTAGATAGTAATAATTTTAAAAAAGAAGCATACTTTTTTTTTCCCCCTAGGGCTGCCATAATAAATTACTACAAATTGGGTAGTTTAAAACAACAGAAATTATTTTCTCACAGTCCTAGAGGCTAAGTCTGAAATCAAGATGTCATCAGGGCCAATGCTCCCTCTGAAGGTTCTAGGGAAGAATCCTTTGCCGCATACCGGCTTCTCAATGTTGTAGGCAATCCTTGACATCCCTTGGATTGTAGGAGCATCACTCCAAGGTCTGCTTCTGTCTTCACATAGCGATCTACCCTGTACATTTTTCTGTCTTTCTGACGCCAGCCATTGGGACCCATCCTAATCCAGTATGACTTCATCTTACCTTGATTACATCAAAAGACTATTTCCAAATAACATCACATTCATAGGTATCAAGGTTTAGGACATCAACTCTTTTTTGGGAGCACAAACCCACATCAAATACTATGAGCTTAACTTTCGCATTAATACATAACATAAACAATGCTTAATATACCCTAAAGTGTAACATGTATAAAACAGTAATTGAATTTTTGGAAAATTTTAGCATTCATGATTAAGATAGTGTAGTATTTATCCTATGAGAGATTTCAACTGGTAGACTAGCATTACATTTTCTGTAATCTCGGGTTAGTCAACATTTGTGTTTCAGCAAAGGAAAAATATGTGACCCAAGAAAACTACTGCTTTTTCTCACTTGTTTGCTGCTTATGGCTGCTACTTCAATAGCATTAAGTGTCATTACTTGCCTTAATTGAAAATAAAATAAAAGAGTAGATACTGAGTACTTGATTTTTTGAGAGTTCTACATTCACAAGACTTGTGCATGTAAACGAATCATTCATCGCTCTCCAGATTTTCTAGTTGAATCTCCCAAGTTAACTGTACTCCAACTTCTTAGGGTTCTTTTAAAATGTTTTTCAATTTTTCAGCCCTCATCATAAAAGTTTTCACAACCTCTAGCATCCAAGTGCTAGGGGATATATGCTAGCAATCCCTTCTCAGAGCGTATCTTTGTTTTCTTGATTGGAATGTGTTAGAATTGTACTATGGAGACTATCCTAGTGATGCAGATCCTATCGAACAGAAAGAATCCTTTTTAACACTTTTGGAAGAAAACCTTTTAATAGATACATATTTTCCTCCTTTCATGATATTTTTATAATTTTTTAAAGTGGGACATTATCTTAAAAACACATGCCAATACTTCTGTTGCAAAAATAAATGCTTGCAGCAGAATACATTTTAAGTATGATTAGCAAGTCTTCTGAGGTATTTATAATAATAATCTATATGTATTACATTTTATCCAAAAAGTTAAAACATTATATAATAAACACCATCTAGTCAGGTAATTTAAAATATACTATTGAAACAGAGCTTAAATGAGATTATTCATTCTTAGGAAATACTTCGTGTGCTTATAAGCACTAGGAATATGTTAATAATATAGATCTATTTTATTGGTTTTCCTTATAGTATATTTTATTGAGGAAATATTGACATACAAAAAAATCACAGAAGTTAGTGTTCAGGGGCTCAGTCGGTTAAGCGTCTGCCTTCGGCTCATGTCATGATTCCAGGGTCCTGGGATCGAGCCCCATGTTACTCCCTGCTCAGCGGGAGCCTGCTTCTCCCTGTCCCTCTGCCTGCCGCTCCCCCTGCTTGTGCTCTCTCTCTCTGTCAAATAAATAAAATCCTTAAAAAAAGAAAAAGAAGTTAGTATTCAGTTGAATGAATAACATAAGTATAAATTAAGAGACAATTTATATTCCCCAATAAACACCATTTAATTCAAGTGACAGAATATTTTTATTGCAACAGAATGTTTCCCTTTCCAGGCAGGTCCCTTTCAACCTACTTACCAAGAACCAACTTCTTTGTGATTTCTATCATTATAGATTAGTTTTGCCTGTTTTTGCATTTCATTTAAATGGACTTATAAAGTATGCCTTCCTTCTTTGTTTGACTTTTTTTTGCTTAATGTCATGCTTTTTGAGATTCTTAATATAATGTTCTTTGAGTTTATGGTTGTATCAATAATTCATTTCTTATTATTGACTAGTATTCTTTGATTATGACATAAATTTTTTATCCATTCTCTTATTGATCAACATTTCTTTTGTTTTTAGTTTTTTCTATTATGAAAAATGATACTATGATCATTCTTATATAAGTATTTTTATAAACATGTATTTCTACTGAGCAATTACACACAGGTGCAAAGTTGGTGGGTAATGGGAAGATCCATTTTTTTAAGTTTTTATTTAAATTCCGGTTAGCTAACATACAGTGTAATATTAGTTTCAGGTGTACAATTTAGTAATTCAGCATTTCCAAACAACACCTGGTACTCATCACAAGTGCCCTCCTTAATCCCCATTACCTATTTAACCCATCCCCCGACCCATCTCCCCCCTGGTAACCATCAGTTTGTTCTCTAAGAGATAAGAGTCTGTTTCTTGGTTTGCCTCTCTCTCTCTTTTTTCTCCTGGGCTCATTTGTTTTGTTTCTTAAATTCCACATATGAGTGAAATTATAAGGTGTCTTTCTCTGACTGACTTATTTCACTTAGCATGAAACTCTCTAGCTCCATCCACATCATTGCAAATGGCAAGATTTCATTTATTTTTATTCTGAGTAATATCCCATTGTGTATATATATATATATATATATATATATATATATATATATATATATATGTATATACCACTCTTCTTTATCCATTCAACAGTCAATGGACACTTGGACTGTTTCCATAGTTTTGCTATTGTAGATAATGCTGCTATAAACATCAGGGTGCATGTATCCCTTTGAATTAGTATTTTTGCATTTTTGGGGTAAATACTTAGTGCAATTGCTGGATCATAGGTAGTTCTATTTATAACTTTTTGAGGAACCTCCATACTGTTTTCCAGAGTGTCTGCACCAGTTTGCATTCCCACCAACAGTGCAGGAGCGGCCCCTTTTCTCCACATCCTTGCCAACACCTGTTTCTTGTGTTGCTGATTTTAGCCATTCTGACAGGTGTGAGATGATATCTCATTGTGGTTTTGGATTTGTATTTCCATGATGATGAATGATGTTGAGCATCTTTCCATGTGTCTGTTGGCCATCTGGATGTCTTTGGGAAAGTGTCTATTCATGTCCTATGCCCATTTTTAATTGGAGTATTCATTTTTTGTGTGTTGAGTTTTATAATTTTTTTAATATTTTGCATACTAACCTTCTATTGGATATGTCATTTGCAAATATCTTCTCCCATTCAGGAGGTTGCTTTTTAGTTTTGTTGATTATTTCCTTCAATGTGCAAAAGCTTTGTATTTTGATTAAGTCCCAGTAGTTTATTTTTGCTTGTTTCCATTGCCTCAGGAGGCGTGTTTTTTAAGAAGTTGCTACAGCTGATGTCAAAGAGGTTAGTGCCTGCATTCTCCTCTAGATTTAGTGGTTTTATGTCTCATGTTTAGGTCGTTAATTCATTTTGAATTTATTTTAGTGTATGGTGCAAGAAAGTGGTCCAGTTTCATTCTTTTGCATTTTGCTGTCAAGTTTTCCCAACACCATTTGTTGAAGAGTTTGTCTTTTTCCTATTGAATATTCTTTCCTGCTTTGTTGAAGATTAATTGACCATATAGTTGTGGGTTCATTTCTGGGTTTTCTATTCTATTCTATTGATCTGGGTGTCTATTTTTGTGCCAGTAACATACTGTCTGATCACTACAGCTTTGTAATATAACTTGAAGTCTGGAATTGTGATGCCTCCAGCTTTTTTTTCTTTTCTTTTTTTCCCCCCCAAGGTTGCTTTGGCTATTTGGGATCTTTTGAGGTTCCATACTTTTTTTGAAGATTGCTTGTTCTAGTCTGTGAAAAATCCTGATGGTATTTTGATAGGGATTGTGTTAAATGTATAGTTTGCTTTGGGTAGTATAGAAATTTTGACAATGTCTGCTCTTCTGGTCCATGAGCATGGAATGTCTTCACATTTCTTTTTGTCATCTTCAATTTCTTTCATCAAGGTTTTATAGTTTTAAGAGTAGTGTAAGATGTTGAATTGCAGACATGTACCTCTGAAACAAATAATACATTATATGTTAAAAAGAAGAAGAAGAAGAAGAAGAAGAAGAAGAAGAAGAAGAAGAAGAAGAAGAAGAAGAAGAAGAAGAAGAAGAAGATGATAGCAGGAAGGGAAAAATGAAGGGGGGGAAATTGGCGGGGGAAATGAACCATGAGAGATGATGGACTCTGAAAAACAAACTGAGGGTTCTAGAGGGGATGGGGGTGGAAGGACGGGTTAGCCTGGTGATGGGTCCTAAAGAGGGCACATTCTGCATGGAGCACTGGGTGTTATACGCAAATAATGAATCATGGAACACTACATCAAAAACTAATGATGTAATGTATGGTGATTAACATAACATAACAAAAAAAATAAAAAGAAAGAAAAGCATATACTCTGTTGTAAAGGTCCTAAGGATTGAATTTTCTCTTGTGTCTGTATTTTTACTCTCTAGCTGCATTAAAAAATGTCGATTGGTTTCTCTCAGTAATACCACTTTCTAAGACAACTTGTCTGTAAGTGCATGGCTAAAAATGACCATCCTGTCAATGACTCACATGACCTTCCGAAACTAATGAATCATTCAACATAAATAAATAAATAAATAAATAAATAAATAAATAAATATTATGTAATTTCATAAACAAAGCAAAAAAATTTTAAAAATGAACATAAAATAAGAGTACAGGTCTTTTACATCTTTGGTTAGGTTTATTGCTAGGTGTCTTACTGTTTCTGGTGCAGTTGTAAAAGGGATTGATTGTTACTTTCTATTTATGCTGCTTTATTATTGGTGTATAGAAATGCAACAGATTTCAGCATATTGATTTTGTATCCTGAGACTTCACTGAATTTGTGTATCAGTTTGAGCAGTAATCTCTTTCCCCTTTGAGTTTTATAACTAATCACATTTCTTTGAATGTTCTATTCTTCACATAGTAAACGAATCCCAGCATAGTGTCAGTTTACAATGTTAAACCACTTACATATTCATTCATACTTGCAGTGTATGACTAAATATGATGAAGCTTTGATTTTGTCCTTTCCATATAATCTATTATTTTTTTTTATAGCAGATAACAAGAAGAGGAAAATATCTAACAAACTGTTCCTTGGGCTTATTTTAAATGAAAACTACAGTATGAAAATCTACATTTTCTAGGTGAGCATGAGAAATTGAAAGATAACAATGACCAGAGCCTAAGAAGAAGAAAGCACAGAGGCAGCTTCTGGGAAACTGGTTGAAGCCAGTAGAAAAATAGCTAGAGTTTGCAGTTTCTGACTTAATGGTAGCATCAGAAAACCAAGCCCAAAGATGCTCTCCCAAGCCTAATTTGGCCATGAGACTGGTTGTGGCTTTTGGCTTTTAGCACACTGTAGAATCTCCTTCCCCTAACGACGTCATCATTCAGGGCCTAAGTTCTCTCTTAGAGCAGGTTTCCCTACTCTGGTGAAATGCATATATATATATATATATATATCTTAGCTCTATGTTTCAGTCTTTATTTTTCCATTGTCTGTGAATCATTACAATACTGATACGTATATAAGGCAGCAGATGAACGTTTCATTTATTAAAAAAAAACAAATTTGTAAGAAATTCTCATATAAATTATAAGTACTGGTTCTAAAGTTTGAAATGTTATATCAAAAAGGTGAATGTAATAATTTCATTTTGCCCATTACTCTCGACTTTTACTATCTGCTATTTCTTCTGAACCTGAAATATTTTAGTTTTCATTTCATAGAGAATAATTAATATGGACAAGGAAAGCATTAGTATTATTTATAAGGGAGTTTTAAATTATTAGTAATAGTACAAAGAATGAAGGAACCAAATACATTTTGAAAGGAAGCAAAACACTGATATAATATGGACATTTTTTAAAAGCATAAATTACTTTTGTTTTATATTATTCTTTTTACCTTAACCTAAAGGGTTACAGCTTACATGGATTTAGATGGATATTTAAAATATTAATAAGGACTGAGTAAAATAATCTCCTATGATTACATCAAACTATTAAATGTTTTAATCACTTATTCAGATATTTTAAAGCAGGTACAATTATGTATCACATCAACTAAATATTTAGTTGACTGATGAATTGTTTTACTTTTCAGATATTTGAAGATGGTTGGTCTATACTAACGGACTAACAAAGCACTTTCTTTTAAAAATTATTCCAATAAAAATGGAAAATAAATATGTACAAATATATTTCTGAAGATTATGAAAGCCTACAGGGTTTCTGATTATTGATTTATAGAAAAATGGATGTTCACAATCAAATTTAAAACCAGCTAAAGGCATTTACAGATTAACTTGTTAAAAGTATTAAAACTTTATCTGTTAGGCAAATGAATACATTTAAAGAGGAATCAGTAATTTAACATGCTTCTTATCAGAACAAATCACATACTGAAAATAATATTTGTGTTAATATAGGTTATTAAAGTGACCTGGAGGGAACCAAATGAAATTTGGCAAAAATCCAAGATTAAACATAATATCCACAGGTCTGTAATTTTACTCAGATGTTACAGTGGTTGTCTTTAATTTAATACTTTTATCAAGGACAGTCAAATATAAAGTCACCCTTATATTTTATAGGCGCATTTGAAGAATGAAGTATCTTATTTAACAAAGAGAGTTGGAAAATGATGGAATAATTGCTGCTCCACAAGAGTACGAAAGCATTTTTGCTTTTGAAATGTCCATATTAAATTATCCAGAATCAATTGGAAAATGTTAAATTAGTAAGTGATTTTACACCAAATATAGCAAAATATGGACTCCATCGGCACTGGGAATGTACCTTACTCAAAAAAAAAAAGGCTCCTGAGTCCTGTTATGGAGATAAAGGAATTTCTAATATAGAGGTTGCAGTAATTATGTGTTCTACCACAACAGGTGTTCCTACCCACCAGCTGTACATGATTCTCAAATGAGAAATGATGTTAGTGTGATGAGACAGTTGTGTTGGTTGATCAATGTTTTGACTTTTGCATAATAAGAGATTTAACTATCTCCTTGACAATAAAGGGAAAACCTCAACTCTGCACATAGTTAGAATGGGACAATTTAAATAGAAAATTTTGAGGTTTAAATTAAATTAAATATAAAATTAAAAATGAGTGTTTGATATATCCAGTTCTAGCTAGGATGTTAGATGGTGCTCACCAGATAACAGGAAATCAGTGGATAAGTAAACAAAACAATAATTTGCTTTAAAGCCATCTAAGTGTACAACAATGTCTGAAAACCCAGTTCCAAAGAGAGATGAGCCTTTCAAAATGAGAAAGGAGTCTACCAGTTAAGCAAGGGTGAAGGAGGAGGCATGCCATAGAAGGAGAGGCTTTGCTGGGATGAGATGAAGCAAGCCATACTTTTAATGAAAGGTTGGTCTGGTATGATTGGAATCTGGAAGAGCCCCAGCATAAAAATAAATCTCTTGGCCAGACAGTTATAACCCATAAGTAAGCATCTGTGGGTATAGGATGGAAAACAGAGTCATTGTGGTGTTATTGGAAGTTAGGTGCAAGGACCCAGCTGGAATTCAATTCAGAGTTGAATTGAAATTAAATAAAGCTTCAACCCAGTCCCAGCTCAACTTATGATTAGCTTTGTCCTAACCCCCTGAATGAGGAAGGATAAGCCTAAATAGGAAACACAAAACAGAATAAAGACAAACATTAAACAGCTCAGTTTGTATTACACATTTATAACTCTTTAGCCTACCACAACAAGGCTGGCAAGAACTGAGTAACAATCAATTTCAGAATTTCTCAGGGTTTGGGATAAGAACATGGACAGAGACCTCTCTGAAGCACAAATATAAAGGGAAGTCTTTTGTTGGTGGAGAACAGACTGGGAAAATTCTCCTAGAGGACCAGCCCATGTCCCAAGCTCAAGGTGACGTGAGAAGAATCTGAAGCCTGTGGTGCGGTGAGGGTGAGCAAAACAGCAGAACCAAAACATAGTGCAATTTCTGGCTACATTGACTAAACTCACCAAACCAAAGGGAAATTCTAGAACTGAAAGACAATATCTGAATTGAAGAATTCATCAAGCAAACTTAACAGCAGACAGGACACAACATTTTTCTGTGTCCAGGCCATTGGACTGAAGGACAGGTCAACAGAAAATATCCAAACTGAAGCATAGAAAGAAAGGGAATGATAACCATAACTAAACAGATTTAGAAATGTGAGGGAAAATACTATATGATTAACATACATGCAGTAGAGTTCCAAAAGAAGAAAGAGACCAAGGAGGGAGGAATATATGAAGAAATATTGGAGAAATTATCCCAAATATGATAAAAAATAAACCAACAAAAAACAAATTCAGGGAACCTCAGGCAGGTTAAAAAATATATATACCTAGGTCCATCATAGTCATGCAGCTTAAAAACTTAAAAAAAGAAAAGAAAAGAAAAATCTGTAAAGCTAACAGAATAAAAGGCAATTTGTATTCAGGGAAACAAGGATATCTACTTCTTTTTTTAAAAAAATATTTATTTATTTGACAGAATGAGAGAGAGAGAGGAGAGCAAGCACAAGCAGGGGGAGTGGCAGGCAGAGGGACAGGGAGAAGCAGGCTCCCTGCTGAGCAGGGACCCTGATGAGGGACCCGATCCCAGAACTCTGGGATCATGACCTGAGCAGATGCTCAACCGACTGAACCACCCAGGTGCCCCTGATATCTACTTCTTATCATAAACAGGATGACAAAATAAAGTCTTACGACATGACTTATTTTGGTGATGCAGTAATATCAATCTATGTGTCCAGTTTGTCCCAACCCCTTACCAACAATTGATACGATCATTTTTTTTTTAATTTCTAACAATATGGTGGGTATGAAATGATATCTTAAGATTTTTTTTTTAACTTGTGATTTTTCTGGTTGTCAGACTGAGCATGTTCTTTGATTTAGTCACTTATATTTTCTCTTCTATGTAGCACTTTTTCAAGATATTTACTTTTTTTTCTGTTAGATCCTTTATGTATTTTTATGCTACTATTACTGTTTGTGGCCATCCTTATTTTGAAGGATACAAATCCATTGGGAGTATTACAAAGCCTTCCTCACTTTCATCTTGCCATTCCACTTGCTTTATTGTGTGTTTCAAGGAATAGATGTTTTCAAAGTTTTACAATTTTATCTTCCTCGTGTAAGTCGGTAATGCTGGAAAGGACTTTTTTTTTTTTATTCTTATGTTAATCCCCATACATTACATCATTAGTTTTAGATGAAGTGTTCCATGATTCATTGTTTGTGCATAACACCCAGTGCTCCATTCAATACGTGCCCTCTTTAATACCCATCACCAGGCTAACCCATCCCTCCCCACCCCCCTCCCCTCTAGAACCCTGTTTGTTTTTCAGAGTCCATCGTCTCTCATGGTTCGTCTCCCCCTCCGATTCCCCCCCTCCATTCTTCCCCACCTGCAATCTTCTTCTTCTTTTTTTTTTTCTTAACATATATTGCATTATTTGTTTCAGAGGTACAGATCTGAGATTCAACAGTCTTGCACAATTCACAGCACTTACCAGAGCACATACCCTCCCCAGTGTCTATCACCCAGTCACCCCATCCCTCCCACCCCACCCCCCACTCCAGCAACCCTCAGTTTGTTTCCTGAGATTAAGAATTCCTCATATCAGTGAGGTCATATGATACATGTCTTTCTCTGACTGACTTATTTCACTCAACATAATACCCGGACTTTGGTGTATGTGTGTTTGGCTTCCAATTTCCCCTGAATGTCTCTGCATTATTTATTAAATATTCAAATCTTTCTCCATTAAACCACAATGCTAGTTGTGCCATAAAGTTTCCATCAGGTTCTATTGATCCTTCATCTATTCTAACATTGTACTTTCTAAATTATTAAAGTTCATATTAATTTTATACAAATTAAGTCTTGATTTCACATATTGTTTTCTTTGGTGCCCTGAGTATTCCTTAATTTTACTTCCCCATAAGATTTTAGATAATGTTTTTGTACTTCTAGTTACGTACACACACACACAAACCTACACCAATATTTTTTTAAGATTTTATTTGTTTTCATTGAATCTATAGGTCAATTTGGGTAGAGATGACAACTGTAGGTATTGGAACTTCATGAATGTTTCTCTGTTTTTTGGCATTCTTTATTATATGATTTTTTTTTTTGAGTTGGACTGGATTCTGATAATGTATAGGTTCATGCCAAAAATATCTCTAAGAGAATTTGTTTTGAAGGAAGAAATGAGAAAAATACAATTAAGTCATCAGATTGCTTGTTCAGTGATTTTGAAGCCTAAGAGGCATGGAGAAGGATCTAGAGCCACAGCTGCACTCAGCAGCCAACACTATGCTTTCTGCTGTTGCACAAATGCAGGACGGAACAGCTCTCCATTGTGCCCAGTCCTCTGCTTGCTGAGACTTTGTACCAGGAACAAACTCCAAGGCCTTCTTCCCACAGGGCTGCTACTGTAGTCCTAGTACTATTTATAGGCTGAGATGAAAGGGTCCTGAGGGCTGGGTTTCCCAAGGAGTTCCTAACGACCTTCTCCTTTCTGAGTCTCAGGCAGCACTGACCTCACCATTGTGACTTGAGGTTTTAGTAGATATTTTTTACTAGCCTCTCTGGATCCATGACCCTATTATGTATGAAATTTTAAAGAAGTTTTATACTTTTACATAAGGATGTTCCATATCCTTTGTTAAATTTGTTTCTTTTTTAGTTTTCCATTTTGAGATTTTTGTAAATGGTAACATTTTAACGTGTATATTAGCATCAAAATGTGAAATCGATAAATCTGACAAAATATGTACAAGACCCAAATAGTAAAAAGTATATTCACTGCTAGGAGAAATTAATGAATAAAATAATGTCTGAATAAATGGAAATAATATACTTTGGTTCATGGGTCAGAAAACTGAATATTAAGATGTTGATTCTCCCTAAATTGTTTTGCAAGTCAAATATCTATTAAAGGGGGGCGCCTGGGTGGCTCAGTCGGTTAAGCGGCTGCCTTCGGCTCAGGTCATGATCCTGGGGTCCTGGGATCGAGCCCCACGTCCGGCTCCCTGCTCAGTGGGGAGCCTGCTTCTCCCTCTCCCTCTGCCTGCCGCTCTGCCTACTTGTGCTCTCTATCTCTCTGTCAAATAAATAAATAAAAATCTTAAAAAAAAAAATATCTATTAAAGGAATTATAGCCAGAGTACATAAATAATTCTCAAAACGCAATAAGGAAATAAACAATTTAATTAAAAAAGGCAAAGAATTTGAACAGTCCCTTCACCACAGATATATGGATAGCAAATAAACACATGCAGAGATGTTCACTGTCATTTGTCATTCTGGTTACATAATTTAATTCCACAATGAGATACTACTACATATATATTAGAGCAGGTAAAATTTGAAAAGACTGACCGTACCAGGCGTTGACAAGGATGTGGAAGACCTCATGTCTTGTAACAATTACATAATGGTGAGAATGCTTTCAACCACTCCTTTTCAACTGTTCTTACCATAGTACAATTTTCATTCAAAATAGTTTCACCCATTTTTAAAACAGTGATTTTAATCTCATGCTATAGACTAATTATATGTGTTTTTATTTCTTTCCCCTTAAATGGGTGCCTGGCACCATTTACTGACAGTTATTTTGCATCACAAACTAGGTCAGCAAATTTGGAATAACTGTTTTGAATGGAATACTGAATAGACAGGTGTGTAGTGCAATTATTTTATGGTCTATCCTCATTTCATGGAAAGTCTTTTCACAATTATATTCCATTCTTTTGTTTTACGATTACATTTATTTATATTAGAGAGGGGTGGAGAGGGGCAGAGGGAGAGAAAAAGAGGATCTCCAGCAAGCTCCAAGCTGAGCACAGAGCCAGATGTGGGGCTCGATCTCATGACCCTGAGATCATGACCTGAGCCAAAATCAAAAGTTAGATGCCCAACCAACTGAGCCACACAGGCACCCCTATATTCCATTCTAAATGTCTTGAGTATATAAAATCACTTTGAGGAAAATGTATGATACATTGAGAATAGTGACTGAATGTCTTAGAAGCATTATTTCACTTATGAATCATTTACTGAATGACAAATCCGGTACAATTATCAATGAGTTGTGATAATGCCAATCAAATCAACCAATACATCAATGGTTACATTTTCCCAATTTTTTCATGAAGCATCCTGTTGGTTTTTAAAAAGTAATTTATTGTTGAATATATATCCTTTATGAATTATCTTTCTTCTAGTGACTCCTAAAAATATAGTTTGGGAGTATTTTACTTTTTAAACAGACTCTAGAAATTTCCATGATTTCACTGATGTTTGTCTTTTTTATGTCTCTCAACATTATTTGCTAAGAGAGGGATGCATTTTAGTTTATTACATATTGTTTTCTGTATATAATTTTATCCATTTTTGTATAGTTTGAATGGAAGACATTTGCTCAGGGGTATGAGGTTATTAGGTTATAAATGAAGAAGTTTTCAAATATGTAGTTTTTAAGTATGAAGTTTTCAAATATTGCTAAATTTGGGGAAATTTGTAAAATATTTATATGGGAATCATATTTCCTTAAATATCACCAAAATAAATGTTAGACATCTGGCTTCACATTCAAGTTGCTAACCACTAGCATTTATCTCAAAGCACAATATACTATTAGGATAAAATGATTTGTTAATGATAGTGGGTTGGAATAATTATTTAAAATAGTCACCACTTTGATTTAAAATATTTTTGCTGACTTTCTGTCATATCTGATTTGATTATCATTATTTTGACCTGGTAATGTGGCTTGTGGTATACTCTTGATAGGATTAAGATAAATAAAATAACAGGTCTGCCGTTTTTTTATTCTCCTAGATATTTATTTATTTATTTTTTTACATTTTTTCCTAGATATTTATTATTAGCAATATTTTAATATACTTTAAAAACTATTTAAAAACTATTTTCTATTTTTGAGTATTAGTTTAATTGAAGTTAGACATATGCTTAATAATTATATATTATATATTAAGTATAGAATTATTTATATAAACTATAGATAATAAGAATATAAATAATTATATATGTTAAATATATATAAAGTTAAAATATATTGTATAAAATATAATAAATATAAAATAATTATATAACAAGTGTCTTATATATTGTATAAAATATAATTAAATTTCTATTTATATATATCTAATATATACCTATACTAATATATATTTCTAACTTCAAATATATATATATAATCCATTTATATAAATATACGTATATACATACATGCACATGTTTTTAACTTCAATTATTTTGGAACAGGTACACTATAATGCATTGCAGTTGTATAACACTAAAGATGAATATTAGCACCATTTTCACATTATGAAACTAACACTCTTCCATCATGGTACCATATCTAGTAATCATTCCTTTGCTTAATATCTTTTTTTAGTACTTACTCTCTGCTAGATACTACAAAAGTAGTGAGTAAAAGACAATGTCTCTTCCCTGATGAAGCTTACATTTTGGAAGGAGTACATAGAAAATAAACAAATTAGAAAATCATATCATATATCATATCATACATCATATAGTGGTATGAAGTAAAATAAAGCAGATAATGAACACAGAATGAAATATGAGCCAGGTATATTTAAATAAGATAGGTCAGGGAGGTGACATTTTGCAGACATTTGAATAAAATGTGAATTGGTGCCATGCCAATGTCTGGGAGAAGAGTGGAAGAAAGAGCAAGCTCGAAACTCTGAAGTAGGCATTTGTTTGGTGCATTCAAAGAATTGTAGAATTGTGAGGAATGCAGTCTTGACTGAAATGACAAGAATAAGGGAAATAAAGATAAGAGGTCAGGGAATGTTTTAGGGTACCTATATGGTGAGGTAGCTATTGTAAGCTCGTCATATATTTTCCTATGTGTTACAGAAAACTTTTGGAAAAGTTCATTGGAGACATGATATGATAAGACTGACATATTCAAAAAGTCATTCAGATTCTGTGAAGAAGGAAATTATAGCTAGGAAAGAGTGGGAACAAGGAGGTAATTTGGTTATATCAGTATAAAGGATATTGATAGAACCTGTGACCGAAAAGCAAGAGAATCTACTGATGTGTTGATATGAGACAAAGATCATTCAAGGATGCCATGGAGCTTTTTGGATAAGCATCTGGGTAAGTGGAGGTGTCATGTAGACAATTGCAGATTTGGAGGTGGAAATGTGTGTTTTAGCTCTGGCCCAGTACTATTTGGATACTTATAAGACATTTAGATGGAGACGTCAAACAGGTACTTGGATAAAAGGTCCAAGATTTCAGGAGAGCAATCACAACTCTCAATAAAATTCAAAAATCATCAAGGTATAGATGGTGTTTAGACGTAGAGGAATGCATGAGATCACCTAAGGGGAGATGTAACGAGAGAAGTTACTGAAAACAGAGAAAAAGGGCACAGCAACAATTAGAAATTGGGAAGGAGAGGATCTAGTAAGTGAGACAAAAAGAGCAAAGGTGTGATGGAAAACTAGGGCAGTGAAGTGCCTGGAGAGCAAGTGCAGAAAGGTATAGTAATTACCACTGAGAATCTGAATATCCTGAAGACTGAGAATTGACCCACGGAATCTGGCATCGTCATAGTCGTCAGTGATCTTGTTAAGAGCTGTTTCAGAATTGGAGGAATAAAACTTTGGAGTATTTTTTAGTTAAGAATAGAATTTAGAAGTTACGGTTTCTTCCTAAATGGCAAGGGATCGTTTTGTGCCCTCCTCAAAAATATACTGTCTTGAACTCACTAGGATGCTTTCTTGATGTAAACAGCATGTGTATCTAATGGCATTCACTACTATAGCTCTATTTCTTGGAAAATTGCCTGTTACACAGATGTTTATCAAATGAAGTTCTAAAGAATATCAGTGTAAGTTTCTTAATTGCCTTTACTGATTGAGAAGTTAGAATATAGGAAAGTTAGTAAGACTGAATTAAGTAGAAGTTTGAATAACTTTATTTTTAATCCAATTTCTCATTATGTAGGAAATTATATAGTTCTCTTGCCCATTTCTTGATTATTTTCTGAGACCTATGAGTGATTTATCTTTCTTCTGAGTTAGTAATAAGAATGTAAGTAATATATATAGCTTCTCATGCCACTGTGCCAATAGAGATATCAAGAAGCTTGAATTTAGAGCTCTGATTTCATGACAAATTTGTTATTTTCGAAATGAGATGTCGGGGCGCCTGGGTGGCTCAGATGGTTGAGCGTCTGCCTTCAGCTCAGGTCATGATCCTAGGGTCCTGGGATCGAGTCCCACATCGGGCTCCCTGCTAGGCGGGGAGCCTGCTTCTCCCTCTGCCTCTGCCTCTGCCTCTCTCTCTCTCTCTCTCTGACTCTAATGAATAAATAAAACATTTAAAAAAAAAAAGAAATAAGATGTCAAAAGAATGGGTTGGTTTTTATAATGTCTAATGTAGGAAAGTAAGAAGTGATTAACTAGACTTCAGTCAGTGCTCTCATAAAGTTTTCAGTTGCCCAGTCACATGTAACATCCAGTATATTACAGTGCTTGGATTGGTTTGTTTTGTTTTTAACTGAACTGTAGTTGACACACAACCTCTTGGACTCTTGTGATTGCTATGAAACCATACAGAAAAGACATACAGGCCTGAAAATCAAAATCCCTTTAACTTGTACAAATTATTCTGAAGAGCATCTGCTTTGATTCTATTCCCCTCTAATTTTACTTTGTTTCTGCATTGATAACCTCTGTGGCCTAGAGATTTTCCTGACATCATGAATATATTTGGCAAATTTGGGGTTGTTTGTATAAAGAATTTAAGATTTCTGCCATTAATGTTTGTCAACCAATTTTTTTAAAAAAAATTCAAGTTGAGAGAGAAAACTTTATTGTGTTATTAAAAATGTTTTTACATTCAAGGATATTTATGTGTATTTTGATATCTACATGAAATGTTCTTTTCTACTATAACCTGCACATTGAGCAAACATAGATCATGGAATAGCAACAAGAAACAACCTTATTGTTCTTTCCCACTGACATTTAAAACTCATTTATTAGAGAAAGCTTTTATTATTATGAAGGTGCATGAAAATTGTAGTAAAAATCATGAGTGTTTTTCGTGATGATTTTTCTGTTTTTTTTTTTTTGTTGAGGTATAATTGGTATATGACATATTAGGTTCAGGTGTACAACATAGCAATTCAATATTTGTGGATATTATGAAAGATCACCACAATAAGTCTAACATCAATCACCATACATAGAATTTTTTTCTTGTAATGAGAGCTTTTAAGACCTACTTTCTTAACAACTTTTAAATATACAATACAGTGTTATGAACTACAATCATCATGCTGTACTGAATCATGACTTTTATGATTACTCTCAAGTGATAGAAACAACTTGCAATTATTGCAATTAAGTAATTAAAATCCCTAGTTTTACTAAGTAATCATAACCACGATGTTGGTTTGAAGTTAATACTTCTCCACTCTTCCCAATGAGTCATATTTATGTAGAACCTATTTTCTGCTAAGACAGGATATGATGAAGACTGGACAGTTACCCCTTCTGCTGGTATGCTTATCATGTATTTTGACCCCCACTAGGGTTGAGAATATGGGTAGAAAATAGGGAGAAGCAAAGACTTCTTACTTTATAGTAATTTTAGATGGCCTCAAGGCAAGGGTTTAAACCTAAATCTCATGGAGGACATTTTATGGGTTTGTAGAGACTCCTTACTGTTCCCTTCCACCTGCAACTTTCATTTCACAGACAATAAAGGCTTTTAAGCTCTAGCTGCTGCTCCATACACAGCTCCTTAGGAGTTTCCTCATTCTTCCTTGTCATCTGAAGTTCTTTGGGGATTGAATATAAAATCCGTCTTGTATGACTCATCTCAGTCCATGGCAAATACATTTGCTATGCTATTGATAATGCTCCTTCCTAAAACATTCTTTCTCTTTTTTTTTCTTTCTTTCTCTCCCTCCTTTTCTCCTTCTTTCTCTTCCTCCCTATCTTCCTCTCTTTCTTTCTCTCCAGTCCCTTCCATACTACTATGTGCCAATAGTGGTAGAATCTAGTCTTCTATTCTTCAGGCATATGTATCGGACATAAGTCCCAAGGGTCTCATTGAATGTGGAAGTTAAGTACCGCTGTTTCTGATTTGTGTCATTGTTGCCTTCTTGTTAAGTTAAGGTGAAGGGTACACAGTCATCTCTCTCCTTGTGAATGTTGAAACTCATAACAAAGTGGAAACGCTCCTTACAAATATGTTTTCCAATAATTTTCTCCCACAAAATCTCTTCTTATACTTTGTATATGCTTAAAGTTAATGAAAGAATTCAAGAGTCATCTAAATAGTTCTAATTTATTTTCTTTATTAATTTGCATATTGGCTTACCTCCTATCTCGCTTTGATATATTGTATATAATATATCTCTGGCACCATACGAAACTTTCAATTTAACATCATGTCATACTATGATGATAATTCCTCTGTTTATCATGTGTTTAACCAATCATTTGAAGTCATAGAAAATCACTGTGTTGTGCTTGCTTGCACAATCACACAATCCATGCTTGTGCAATTCATGATACCTTTCTTCTGTGTCTTGTATAAATTGCATTTTAAAGTATTATTGTCTTATCTTTAACTTAATTTTATTTTTAGAAATTTCAGTCATTTAAACATCTTGCTGTACATACGGACATTTTAGATTATTAAACCACTGGGAATTACTGGTATTAGGTATATAAGCAAAGAACATAAACTTATGACAGTCCAAGAAATGATTATAATTTTACTTCATTAATTCCACTATTATTCATTCATATATATGACACATTATGCATCTAAATGCTAAGCAGGAGGACACGACTCTTTCCCAGGAAGCTTTTTTCCATGGTGCTGTTGATGCCAGGCCACTTTGAAAATATATGACTTAATGTGTTGCAATGGAAAAAGATAGTTCTGTGAAGCTTTCATCATTTTGTGAACGTTACTTAAGTTATACAAATCTGAATAGAATCTCTATAGTGAAGGGAACAAAAGTCCAAGGGGAATATTAAGTATTTTCCATCTTTATGTGAATATTACTCATTCTTGAAAAATTGTCATTTCTGTGAGGCTGTGAATTTGATAATAAACTCATCTTACTTGAGATAAGAACAGGTTTGGGGGGCGCCTAGGTGGCTCAGTCGTTAAGCGTCTGCCTTCCGCTCAGGTCATGATACCGGGGTCCTGGGATCGAGCCCCACATCAGGCTCCCTGCTCGGCGGGAAGCCTGCTTCTCCCTCTCCCACTCCCCCTGCTTGTTTTCCCTCTCTCGCTGTGTCTCTCTCTGTGAAATAAATAAATAAAAAACCTTTAAAAAAAAAAAAGAACAAGTTTGGGCATTACCCTTGGATAAGCTTAATCAGCCTGTTTGTCATTGTTACTGGCTTGATTTTTTTCATCTTTCAGACAGAATAGTTTCTATTTTCCTAAAATATATTTTATGTGTGAAGACAACTCTAGCAAACTATATCTATACTTTGCTGGAGAAGAATTCCCTAGTTTACAAAATGCATTCGTTCCTTTTTGGCATGGAAATAAACAGAGATCCACCCCCAACTAGGAGGCATAGATACTCCAAATAGAAGGATTTTTCTTTCTTTTTTTTTTAAAGATTTTATTTATTTATTTGACAGAGAGAGAGAGACAGCGAGAGAGGGAACACAAGCAGGGGGAGTGGGAGAGGGAGAAGCAGGCTTCCCGCTGAGCAGGGAGCGCGATGCGGGGCTCGATCCCAGGACTCTGGGATCATGACCTGAGCCGAAGGCAGACGCTTAACGACTGAGCCACCCAGGCGCCCCAAATAGAAGGATTTTTCTGCAGAAGACAGTATTTATTAGTCTAGTTTGTTTAATACAAAAATTTGACTAAAATCTTGATGCATTTATGACATTTTGACATTCTGGCCATTTTGTACATATTAAAAATAAACAATGTAAGCAATCAATTTGTTGGTGGTAGATGTTCTTTTAAGCAATTGCAAATTTATTAAACAATGGCATATGGCAGATATGAATATTTAACAAGTGGTGAAAGTAAATTGAGGTATTTTTTAATGAATATGAAAATTACACTCACTTTAGATGATAAAGAAGAAAAATGAAGTAGAGCCTGAATGAAATGGTATCTAAAGTGATGCTTTTGACAAGATTAGAATATTACTGAATTACGAAACACATATGGCAATTGTCACTAACCTTAAAGTGCTATCAATCTGTAACCAAGTGAGTCACTGAAGAAATGTAAATTCTATACTTTTAAAAGGATCATCTAACTTATATATGGTTTCAAAACTGATGCACCTAAACTTTTAAGAAATTTAAATATAAAAGTGTAATTATTTGTAAGTGACTAGATTTGGCAACTTTTGGATTCTTACAGAATATGAATAATTTTAAGTAATGATTTTGTTTGTGAAATATAAAACCTCTTTTTTTTTTTGCTAATTTCAACTTTGTTCTAAAAGAAAAATTGTAAATGATGAGCTTTTCTCCCTGGTAATAACTTCAATTTATCAATTAATGATTTTTCCCTACTGTTAGGTGCCAAATATATTTTAGGCAGTAACTAATGAGTCAATAGTTTAGCTGTTCTACATACTGAAAATATAAAAGTAAATAAGTAGTTTTCATTAATGAGGGGGAACCACTTAATCACTAAGTTGTCAATCACAGTTACTGTTAGGTCAATGGACATGATGTGTCTGGTGCTATGGATTCAAAGACAGGGGAATGCAAACACTTCTTTGGGTACTCTTTCTTTCCTGAAGACTTTTCACCCTTTCTAATTTTATGTATAGTTCCTTTCTCTTATATCAACTGTTCTTATGTTTATAATAGACTTATAATGAATAGCAAATACTGCTATCTTATTATCTTAAAGGAAATCTGAGATTCATGCAAGGAAATTTATGAAAAATATACTTTTCTTTCAAAGAAATCAAAGACAATAGTATGATAGTCAGAGTTATCAATTTCAGCAATTTCACATGCAGCTGTAGTCAAGGAGATGAATCACTTTATTACTGCACAAGATAACTTTTTCCTTTTTCAAATTTGTGGGGAATTTCAGAGTAGAGCTCTAAAATCCAACCTCGCATATAATGATCCTATACACATTGTTAGCACTTAGTCTCAAGACTCCTTCAAGTTCTAGTAAATTGTCCTTCAGGTAAAAAATGAATCCTAATTCTTCATGCACATAGGCATTATAATTATCTTCTTCATATGTTTTAGTTTTATTAATACTTTCACTTGTTCCCAATAGCCACATATCTCTAGATGCCCAGTTAAATTGCTAAAGGGATTTACATACAGAAGCTCTTGGTAGAACTGTGCTGCAAAACTTACTTTGATTTATATTTCAGTCTAGAATAAATTATTTCCTTTTCAATAAACAGGCAGCTTCAGGGTATAAAAGTGCTGGAAGAAGAGTGCAGGGGGACATTTTCTCTATATTTTCCTTACTTGTGATAGTCAAGATTAATTCTTTTTTGTTTGTTTGTTTCTTTGTTCTAAAATGTTAAATAACAGCTGAATTGAATTTAATTTTATATTTACTTTTCAAGTGAATTTTAAACTTCTCTTAATATGTATAAAGTAGAAAACAATCAACATACAAAAGAGATAAAGTAATTATCTAGAATCTTCGCAGGTATAACCTGCTTCAAAGTTATATCATGGTACAATTCATGGAAGTCTAATTTATAGGGTGTTCTGGGGAGAAGTTTTGAAGGAATGTAAGCTCCTTCCATCAAGATTAACCTTGATGAACTTAGGTAAATGAGAGAAAATCACATAAGAGACAATTTATAAAAAAATTAGAAACCTTTAGAGAAGTGGGAGTTCTTGGGAACTAATCTCTGCGTGTGTGTGTGTGTGTGTGTGTGTGTGTGGTGGGGGAGAGTGTTCATGGCTGCCACCTTGGGTGAAACACATCTGGAACAGCAGTCTGATATTCAGTGAAGGGAATTCTTGAAGGTTGTTTCTGCCCACTTCCCTATACCATCATTGTCTTCTAATAATAATTTCCTGTCTTTTTGCAGAAAATGGAAATAGCTAATCAGGCCTTCCATATGAAAATAGTTATTCAGGCCTCCCATATAGCTATTCAGGCCTTCCATATATGAAATATCAATCAAGGTAAGTTTTACAGCATAGTTCTACCAAGAGCTATCAGGCAGGGTAAACCCTGCTGGAATGAACAGTTTTGAAAACATTTGAAAGTGACTGATCAGACTGACTTGAGTTCTTGTTCTACAGGTACATTATCTTTCCTTTCCCTTCAGAGATACTGGTTTACAACCTAAGGTGACTATTCTCTTCTAATTCTTCAGAATTCTAAGAATTTAATAGTTAATACTTGAACAGACAAGTTGTCTGTTGGAGTAAAAGTAAAGGGATGTGATCCTCACTGGTTCTGGATCATCATCCTAAAACTAATTGCCTCCCCTCTACAACTGGAAAGATAAGATTTGTGCATAGCCTTATTCCTTTCTCAATATATTCTGTATGTTAGAGTAGCTAATGTGGTGGTGTGCTAGAACCAGTTTGTACCTACCCCTGATAGCCAAGGGTGAACCTCTCTTTCTGACTCTGAATTCAGGGATGACACTTTAGTAGCTGGGTATTGGCCATGGTGGGAGTATTTAACCACAGAAATGGACAAACACCTCAAATCGCACTTTTTTTTTTCTTTTTTTGAGATTGCTGGCTTACCAGAATTCTGCCTCTGATAAACTTCAGGGTAAAAATAATAGTCAACCGAGAATACAAATACAATAAAACAAAAACAACAATCTGAACTCATACCAATAAAATAGAATTAATGTACTAATTTTTAATGAGTGCAATAAGTAAATTTAAAGAAATAAGGAAAGTGTAAGTGATAAGTTGTATATAAAAAGACAAGTTTTCCAGAGTTAAAGAACAGATAGCCTTAAAAATGTAAGATATGTGTCTTCTGGAGGCAGAGAGACAATGGATTAATATTTTAAAACATGGAAGGAAACTATAAAAACAATTTGAAATATTCTGAACCTGAAATTTTGTATCTAGCCAAACTATTATTAAAATTCCAGAGCAGTGTAAGAATACTCTCAGAGAAGGCTTTAGAATATTTGTCATAGAAATATATTTGGAAAATACTCTTAGAGGAGATATTCGAATAAGAGAAATCCAAGAAGAGGGTAGCAGAAATTAAGAAAGTAAAGATAATCACATATGTTATGTATACTTAGTAGAAGTTTTTATTGTGTTTTGTTGATGAAAAAATAGATCTAATAAAAAAGAAGTAAAAGAAAAGTCTCTAAGAATTCATTGTCAACATGTCCACAAGGAAAGAGAGAAAACAGAGGTGCAGTGATTAGAAAGGTAGAGACCATTTTTTAATTATTTTTAAATCATATAATCAACTATGTGAAAAAACAGTAAAATTAATAGAAGAAACTACTTGAAATAATCATATAATTCAAGAATATTGACAAATATATGATCAAATAAAAATAGTATTTTTTTATGTCAGTCAAACCTAAAAAATAGGTCATTTGATAGAGTTTATAGTAGGAACAAAAGCTTTAAAATGTAATTGAAATCTGTAGGTTAATAATACACAAAACTTCCACAGAGAGCATTTAAAAATGAATAAATAATACATATAATCCATATTATAATCTGGATAATTGGAGAGATATGATCTTGAAAGGAATAGCAAGTGGACTAAAAATCAGCTAGGATATTAGAGGACTTGAATAATACTATCAACTAACTAGTAAATTGACTGGTAGAACAGCCCATCCAAAAATAACAGAACACACATTATTTTCAGGTGCACGTGGGATATATTACCAAGAAAAGCTGTATTCTGGAAATCAAAAGAAGTTTCAATAAATTAAAAATAATGCAAGTCACATAAAGTTGTCCTGTGATCATAATAGAATTGCATTAGAAATCAATAACAGTAAAATCCAAAAAGGGAAATTAGAATGTATATTAATCCAAATAAAAATGGAAACACAACTTAGCAGAATGTGTGGGATGCTGCTGAGACAGTACTTAAGAGAAACTTTTTAGTACTAAATGCCTACATTTCAAGACAGCACAATATGAAATTACTGACCTCAGTTTCCATCTTAAGAATTTGGAAGAAGAATGGGGAGCCTGGGTGGTGCAGTTGGTTAACCAGCAGACTCTTTTTTTCAGCTCAGGTCATGATCTCAGGGTCCTGTGATTGAGACTTTCATGGGGCTTTGCGCTGAGCTTCTGTCTGCTTCAGATTCTCCCTCTCCCTCTGCCCGCCCCCCTCCCCCACTCGTTATCTCTCTCTCTCTCTCTCTCTCTCTCAAGTAAATAAATAAATAAATAAATAAGTCTGAAAAAAATAATTTGGAAAAGAAGAGCAAATGAAATCCAAATTAAGGAAAACATGTAAGATCAGAGTTTGGAAATCAACAAAATAGAAATAGGGAACAAGAGAAATAAAAAATTAAAAAGTCAGTTATTTGAAAAGATCACTAAAATTGATAAACTTCAAGCCAGACATGTTATTCCTCCAAAATAATGACAATACACTTCATAACATAGTTGAAATGAACCTATTCCTTGAAAGAAACAAACTACCAAGACTCCCTCAAGAAGACACAAAGAGCTGAGTAGCCTATATTACAACAGAATTGAAATTTTAGTTAAAAGCCCTTTCCCTGAGAAAACTCAGGACCATATGTCTTCACTTAAGCATTCTACCAATATTTAAGGACAAAACAATAATATAACACTTATACCAAAATATTAAAGAAAAGAGCACTAAAGCTTAGTATCCCTTATAAACATAGATGCAAATATTATTTTACAAATTTAATAAAATCCTACAGTATACACAGAGGACAATACAGCATGATTTATTGGTCTCTATCCTAGAAATGCAAGGTTTGTTAACATTAAAATATCAAGTATTATAATTCACCATGTTTATGAACTTAAAAAGAATAATCATATGATCATATAAATTACAAATGCAGAAAAAAACATTGGTAAAATCTAACACCCATTCCCTGTAAAGTCTTCGTAAACTAGAAAATGAAGAGAATTTCCTCAAACTGATAAAAGGCATCTCTGAAAGCTTTCTACTTAAGATCAGGAACAATGAAAGAATGGGAGTACTCACCTCCTCTACACACCACAACAATGGAGTCTCTAGGCATTGTAATAAGTGGAGGAAAAAGAAAAAAAAAAAAAAAGCCAATAGATAGGAGAGGGAAAAATTGGGAAAAGAAATGAAGAAAAATTTAGGTGTAATGGATATTTTCACCACCTTGATTGTGGTGATCATTTTACATGTCAAAACCTATTAAGATATACAATTTAAATATACTGTTTCTTGTATGTCAATTGCATATCAATAAAATTGCTAAAAAACATTGAGAAATCAATTTATGCCAATTAGACTGACAAAACGTTCAAAAACTGGGTAGTACGGACTTCTGTTTCAGAATTGGAGACTTGGCAACTCTCGCATACTGCTTTTTGCTGAAGCAAAAACTGGTAGTTTTTCCGTTAAATAAAAGGCACATTATTCTCTGTAACCCAGCAACACTTCTGCTAGACATAGATCCCAAATATATGCTCACATAAATTATAGAAATGTATAAACAAATTTATAGGAGGGTATGAACCAAAATGTAGCTAATGCACACAGTTGAATACGGCTTGGTCACTGGAAGCAGCAGACTTAATGAGTATATTAACATAGACTGGACTGAAACAAAGAAAACCCAAAACAACAGACCGGATGGACTTAGAAATACAGTATGGAATGAAATAAACAAACCAAAAGAATATTGCAAATTATTATACAGGACCATTCCTGTTAGTAAACATCTTACCAAACTAAAAAAAGGACATATATTGTAGCCTGACACATCCTAACAGAAGGATGCACGTCAGACACATTCACATGATTGCCTTATTGGGGTCGTTAGAAATCAGGGGATAGTAAAATGAGGAGAAAAGTGCCTGAATAAATAAATAGATGAAATTGAAAAGATAAAAAATGTATAGGTCTTACACAAATTAATGATTATAATATTCCATGAACTATATAATTAACTCAATCCTTTACATGTACATTAAAAAATAATAATTAAAACAAAATAAAATATTGATTGCTCTCACATATTTCAGCAACTGCTGAGGTATTACAGACCTGGTCATAGCCATTAATAATCAACTGAAGATGGATTGGCCCTGTTTCACTGATTCTATTTGATGTCATTTTCTAGTTATTTGGAAACCCCAGCTTTGGCAGGGCAGGTGAGTTCACAGCTTGGTGCAGTAAGCAGATGAGTATTGAGTAGTCAGTCCCTAAAGGGACTTAGGCGAATAGCTCATTTGGCCCTTTGTTAGGGAAACATGCTGCGCGCAGACTGTAAAGATACCATTAATGAGATTAACATTCCATGCTGTATTTCTCATAATGTTCCTATGCCCAGTGCAATACACATTTCCTTTTTTTTTTTTTTCTTTTCGAATTTTTATTTAAATTCTAGTTAGTTATCATACAGTGCAATATTAGTTTCAGGGGTAGAATTCAGTGATTCATCCCTTACATACAACACGCAGTGCTCATCATAACAAGTGCCTTCCTTAATACCCATCAGCCATCTAGCCCATCCCCCACCCACCTCCCTCCATCAACCCTCAGTTTATTCTGTATCTTTAAAAGTCTCTTATGGTTTGTTTCCCTCTCTCTCTCCCCCCATGGTCATCTGTTTTGTTTCATAAATTCCATATATAAGTGAAATCATATGGTATTTGTCTTTCTTTGTCTTTATAACACCTTTTATTTTTTTAGAGAGAGAGAAAATTTCCATTTATCTATTCATCAGTCAATGAACATTTGGGCTCTTTCCATAGGTCGGCTATTGTTGATAATGCTGCTATAAAGATTGGGGTGCCTATACCCCTTAAAATCTGTACTTTTGTACCCTTTGGGTAAATACCTAGTAGTGCAATTGCTGGGTTGTAGGGTAGTTCTATTTTTAACTTTTTGAGGAACCTCCAAACTGTTCTCTAGAGAGAGTAGCTGCACCAGTTTGCATTCCCACCAACAGTGCAAGAGTGTTCCTCTTTCTCCAAATCCTCACCAACACCTGTTGTTTCCTGTTGTTAATTTTAGCCATTCTGACAGGTGTGAAGTGGTATCTCATCATGGTTTGATTTGTATTTCCCTTTTGATGGTGATGTTGAGCATCTTATCATGTGTCTGTTAGCCATCTGGATGTCTTGATGAAGTCCCAATGGTTGATTTTTGCTTTTGTTTCACTTGCCTCAGGAGATGGGTCTAGTAAGAAGTTGCTCTGGCTGAGGTCAAAAAGGTTGTTGCCTTCTTTCTCCTCTAGGATTTTGATATTTTCCTGTCTCACTTTTAGGTCTTTCATTCATTTTGAATTTATTTTAGTGTATGGTATAAGAAAGTGGTCTGGTTTCATACTTCTGCATGTTGCTGTCCAGTTTTCCCAGAACCATTTGTTGAAGAGATTTTTTTCCATTGGATATTCTTTCCTCCTTTGTCAAGATTGAACATATAGTTGTGGATTCATTTCTGGGCTTTCTGTTCTGTTCCATTGATCTATGTGTCTCTTTCTGTGCCAGTACCATGTTGTCTTGATGATTACAGCTTTGTAATATAGCTTGAGATCTGGAATTGTGATGCTTCCAGCTTTGCTTTTCTTTCTTGGGGTTGCTTTGCCTATTCGCAGTCATTTGTTGTTCCATACAAATTTTAGGATTGTTTGTTCTAGCTCTGTGAAAAAATGGTGGTAGCATTTTGATCAGGATTGCATTATATGTTGCTTTAGGTAGTGTAGATGTTTTAACAATATTTGTTTTTCCAATCCCTGAGCATGGAATGTTTCTCCATTTCTTTGTGTCCTCTTCAATTTCCTTCATAAGTACTAGCAAACTGAATCCAACAGTACATTAACAGAATTATTCACCACGATCAAATGGGAGTTATTCCTGGACTACATGCGTGGTTCAATGTTCGTAAATTGATCGATGTGATACACCACACTAATAAAACAAAGGATAAGAACTGAATGATCCTCTCAATAGATGCAGAAAAGCATTTGACAGAATTCAGCATCCAATCTTGATAAAAACCCTCAAAAAAGTAGGGATAGATGGAACATACCTCAACATCATAAAGGCCATATATGAAAGACCCACTGCTAATTTCATCCTCAATGGGGAAAAACTGAGAGGTTTTTCCCTACAGTCGGGAACAAGACAGGGATGTCAACTCTCACCATGACTATTTAACATAGTACTAGAAGTCTTAGTCTCAGCAGTCAAAACAAAAAGAAATAAAAGGCATCCAAATCAGCAAGGGAGGAGTCAAACTTTCACTATTTGCAGACAACATGTTACTCTATGTAGAAAACCCAAAAGACTCCACCAAAAAGTGCTAGAACTAATACGTGAATTCATTAAAGTCATTGGATATAAAATCATTGTACAGAGATTTGTTGCATTTCTAATGAAACAGCAGAAAAAGAAATCAAGGAATCGATCCCATTTACAATTGCAACAAAAACTGTAAGATACCTACTAATAAAGCTAACCAAAGAGGTAAGAGACCTGTACTCTGAAAACTATAACACCCATTTCTTTTATTAAAGATCCAGATGCAAGAGAGGAAAACTTGGTGTAAATAAAAATGCTTCAAACAGGAATTGTCCCTAGAAAAGAGGTACAAATCAAGGAAGCTGGGGAATCCAAAACAAATAGTCTTTCTGCAATTCCCTGCTGTTGACTTCCAGGACAGTGGGAACATTAGAGCCAGGTAGGACTTCTAAATTCAGTTGAGTTGTGCCAAGCTCACAAAAAGGCCTGAGGAAATAGAAAGGGTAAGAAGAGGCTTTTTGTCTTTTTTTCAATGGCCTATTGAATTTGAGTTAAATGAAAACTCTGACAATTGGGTGTTGATTTTTGTGTTATTGTGTCACAACTACATTGAATATTCTCAGTTACATCCCTAGGGATGTAACTGAGCTGAACAGGAACAATGATGGTCAGCAGCACTGGGCAATCAGAACCTCTGCGAGTGTTCTGAATGTTCTTCCTTTTACCTCCTTTGCTACCTCCACAGCTTCCTTGATAAGGAAGGATAAAGGACCCAGCTTCTTCACAAAAGGCTCTCTCCTTTAGGAATTTTGGAAAAAGTAAAATCTTGCATATTGTCAGGGATAAGATGTCTACAAAAACAAAGAATATGGAATAGATGCCAAAGGCTTTAGAAATAGTAGGAGGATGATAGTGGAGGAGGATGATAGTGGAATGAAGGGGGAGAAAAGCTGTTTTTGCTGAGTTTCCCTGAAAAAATAGCTAAAATATAATGTAGGGATATGGGAAAATTATTAAAAGGGATATAATCCAGAGTGTTAGGAATGTCTCACTCACGTTTTTAAATGGTGAGTAAATATGCTATGAAATGCATGCACAAAATCTCCTTCCTTGCAAGCAATGGTATCCTAAAGACTTCAAAATGTGCAATAGTGTAGAAAGCTGATTTATTTCAAATTATTATTCAGAAAGGTCAGAGAATACAATACTTAGTTGTGAACAAGCCTTAGTAACACAAAATTCCATTGGAAAAATTAAGCAATGTCCTCCATAAATATATTCTTAAAACATATAATGGGGCATGGTAAATAAAATGGGATATTTGATTAAAAATGTGAGAAATCTGGGGCACCTTGGTGGCTCAGACGGTTAAGCGTCAGCCTTTGGCTTGGGTCATGATCCCAGGGTCCTGGGATCCAGCCCCACATCGGGCTCCCTGCTGGGCAGGGAACCTGCTTCTCCCTCTCTCTGCCTGCTTCTTCCCCTGCTTGTACACTCTCTCTCTCTGTCAAAAATAAGTAAAATCTTTAAAAAAAATGTGAGAAATCTAAAAACTTTAAATTGTATCATTTCAGACTGTTTATTACACTATAATAAAATGGTCTTAGAAAAATTTAATCATATTGTTATATATATTAGATTGCTATAAGTCACTTATTTTTGTTTTGTTGTGATTGTTTTATAACCACTCCAACATTCTTGATTAGAACTAACAGATCTGGGGGCGCCTGGGTGGCTCAGTTGGTTAAGCATCTGACTCTTGATTTTGGCTCAGATAATGATCTCAGGGTCTTGAGATGGATCCCCTTGTCAGGCTCCACGCTTGGGGGGAATCTGCTTGAGATTCTCTTCATCTCTCTCTGCCCCATCCCCCAAATTCTTTCTTTCTCTCTCTTTCTAAATAAATAAATAAACCTTAAAAAAAAAAAGAAGAACTAACAGATCTAAGTGATCAGGGCTGAGATTAATGGGAGTATCTAAATGATGACTTGAAATCTGCAGAGTAGAGTGAATTTCTATGAATATTCATCCAAAATTCAAGTTACAGGGTTTAATATTTTGATTCACTTTGATTTGAGGCTATGAATTCCAATCTGAGATGAAAAATTAGACAAATTCCTTCTCTTTTCTTGGGCTGTTTTACCTGGATATATGTAATTTAATGTAATTTCCTTTTGGGGTATAAATGCAAAACACTGAATTTCTAACATATTTTTAACCCATTTTCAGATTTAAGAAGGTTAAGAACTCTCTTTTCCTGGAAGTATCTTTGATAACATATTGCTACTGCTTCTACTTTCTTTTCATTCTCTTTCTTCTCGGGTATTTGGATTATATTGTCCCCTCTATACCCTGACATAGGGGTTATTTCTGTTTTCTGAATAACATGTTGTAGTCTTCATCTACAAATGTTACTTTTCTCTTTGTCACATGAGCTAAGATAGACTTAACCTATCTATATCCAAACAAAACCATTATTTCAGCAACAATAATTACAAACATTTAATTAGTCAAATGCAAATAAAAACTTTTTAAGAAAATATTCTTTATGCCAGAAGGACAGTGATGCTTAAGTTGTAGTTCTGGTTATACATTTTTAGGAATTTATGTTATGAGTATTGAGAAAATAAATTGAGTTGCTAATCTTTGAGTGTTAGTCTATATCTTTAGTTGAGAGTCAGATGAATATTTTGACTTTTTAATAGGTCTAGGATACAACAAGAACCTATATATAAAGAGACAATTCAAGGATCTTGAACATATTTATGACAAGAAAAATGTTTTGTTTTGTTTTTTTAATATTTCTTTGGCATTATTCAAGTAGCTCCTGCCATTTTGCCCCAGAAATTGAACGGTAAATTCTTTCAATTTACAGAGAGCTATATATAAACACATTATTCTTTTTAATTAGAGAGATACTTTTTAAATTTAAATTCAATTATTAAACATATAATGTATTATTAGTTTCAGAGGAAGAGGTTTGTGATTCATCAGTCTTATATAATACCCAGTGCTCATTACATCATGCGCCCTCCTTAATGTCCATTACCCAGTTACCCCATCCCCTCATTCCCCTCCCCTCTAGCAACCTTGTTTGTTTCCTATGATTAAGAGTCTCTTATGGTTTGTCTCCCTCTCTGATTTCGTTTCATTTTTTCCTCTCTTCCCCTATGAACCTCTGTTTTGTTTCTTAAATTCCACCTATGAGTGAGATCATATGATAATTGTCTCTCTGACTGACTTATTTTACTTAGCATAATACCCTCTAATTCCATCCACATTTTTGCAAATGGCAAGATTTCATTTTTTGATGGTTGAGTAGTATTCCATTGTGTGTGTGTATATATATATATATATATATATATATATATGCATATACATACTTATATATGTACACACATATATATACATATCTTTTTTATCAATTCATCTGTCAATGGATGTCTGGGCTCTTTCCATAGTTTGGCTATTGTGGACATTGCTGCTATAAACATTGGGGTGTAGGTACCTTTTCGGGTCACTACATATATATCTTTGGGGTAAATGCCCAGTAGTGCAATTGCTGGGTCATAAGGTAGCTCTATTTTCAACTTTTTGAGGAATCTCCATACTGTTTTCTAGAACGGCTTCACCAGCTTGCATTCCCACCAACAGTGTAGGAGGGTTCTCCTTTCTCCACATCCTTGCCAACATCTGTCGTATAAACACATTAATTATTTTGGCTAGGTGACTCTTGTGTCACATCAGCATAATTGAGATCTGCAATAGTTCATTTTTTTTTTTTAAGATTTTATTTAGCTGACAGAGAGAGACACAGCGAGAGAGGGAACACAAGCAGGGGGAGTAGGAGAGGGAGAAGCCCGCTTTCCTGCTGAGCAGGGAGCCCCATGCGGGGCTCGATCCCAGGACCTTGGGATCATGACCTGAGCCCAAGGCAGATGCTTAACGACTGAGCCACCCAGGCATCCCATTCATTTCTTTTTCTTTTTCTATTTGTATTTAATACATTTTTATACTTGAAGTAACTATGAAATTTCTCTGTGAATTATGATTATGATGACATCTGACCATCTCTCTGCAGTGTTTCTGATAAGAATCTCTTGTGTCTGCATAAGAATTGAGCCAATACTTCATAAGCAATCTTTTGAAGCTTCAAAGTGTACTATAATTACCTTAATTATTTACATATTATCATGGCAACAATTTTTTAAAAAGTATATAAAACTGTCAATTACTATGTAAGAGAGGTTTTTTTTTTTTTTTTTAAAGATTTTATTTATTTGTCAGAAGCACAAGCAGGGGGACTGGCAGGCAGAGCAGGCAGAGGGAGAAGCAGGCTTCCCACTGAGCAGGGAGCTGGATATGGAGCTCAATCCCAGGACCCTGGGATCATTATCTGAGCTGAAGGCAGATGCTTAACCCACTGAGCCACCTAGGCATCCCTTTAAGACAGTTTTTAAAAGAATACAGTGCCTTTAGCTGATATTATAATGTATATATCTATATACATATACATATGTATACATATGTATCTAGATATCAATATGGAGTCTATTTCTTTTATTATAAGGATATTGGACTTTTTATTGTTATTGTTTTATTCACTGCTATATCCCCCAGTTTTAAACAATTCCTGGTGTTCAATAATATGTTATATTAATGGAGGGTGAATCAATTATTTAACCATGTGTATCTGCTAACATCCTCCAGCAGAGTTACAGAAATAGGAAAGTTAAGTTGATGGTAACAAAATGAGAGGCACTAGCTTTGTTTTCCCTAACCTAAGATTGCTGAGATATCCATGCTGAAATGAGGTGGAGAACGAGGAATTAATACATAAAGAAGCAGAGGACAGTTTTTCTAAAAGGAGAATCACAGACCCCAAAGGTACCAGCCTCTGTTTCAAACTTACCCCTTTCCCTCTTCCAGGGAACACTTGATATCATAGTCTCCAAATGTGTTGGTATATGAGCCCTGCCTAACCTGTGGTGGATGACTTTGGCCACCTTTATTAACTTCCGTGACTCTCACTTCTCTCAGTTGCAAAATAGGGATAATGATAATGATAGGCCCTACTCCCTAAATGCTACTGTGAGGATTAAATAAGAGGGAAAAGCACTTAGCACAGTAGTTGTCATGGAGACAGTGCTGAAAAAATGACTGTAGATAGATCAATAGATTTACTTGGCAGCATAAAATATATAATACTAAATCATGCAAATCAGAAAACATATGGGAGATTCAGAAAGGGGTAATAGTATTCCTAAAAGACAGGAAGAACATGATGACAGAGTGTAATAGAGACCCAAGAAACATTTAGTGAGCAATTGTTCATGTCATGAGCACCATAGTGGGGCCTGGCCTCCCCATTTAGAGTTAAAGGAAAATAATTGCAGCTCTCGAGAAAGTAGGCAGTCACCAGGGCAGTGATTTTTGGCCTGGAATGTATTGCAATGAAGAAAGTGGGGACTAGAGTCGTGTTTTAGTATCTTAAACTTATGAATCGTATACTCTGAAATGTGCCAGATTTGACTCTATACACTTCACAACTGAGAATTCATTTCATTTCCATATAACCCTATGAGGTAGGATTATTATTAGTACCCATATTTTACAATGGGAGAACTGAGGTTTGGAGGGACTAAGTGACTTGCCCAGGGTACATAGCTGGTGACAGAGGAGCTGGGGTTTTGACATCTGGCTATTTAGCTATGGAGTTCAGAGTCTCTGTCACACTGCTGTGCTGTGGCTTTTGTTGAAATACCAAATACCACAACTGGATTTCTAGACCAGGAACAATTGCAGTTGGTAATGAATTACATTGTGTTCCTTCAAAATTTATTTTGCCTCTCATCATGACTGAGTTTAGAGGTAATGGACAGAGGTGAATGTACTTTAAAGGCCAAATGTCTCAGATGGGTAGAGAGCATGTTTCAAGAATCTGGGAACACTGCAGGACAAGAGAAATATATGATCAGGCCCCTGAAGATTATTATTTTATTACATAGGTAATTCTATATTGCCAAATCACAAATAACTATACATAATATATGTTCTCTGTATTAGCAAGTATTGTGTGTGTGTTTTAGTAACTGCTAGCATTTTCTATTACGAATATTTTTGTTAATGGTCACAGTTTATAATTACCTTATGGCCTTTCATGAGCTGTGGACAATTGAACCAAAGTCATACATACAGAAAACAGAATTAAATGAATTCAAATTTATTTGAAAAAGCCAGTTGCATAGCATCAGCATGAAATTGCTGCCTACTATCATTCACTAAAAACTGATCATTGTTTTCTGTGCATTCATGATTATATAAGAAGACATATTAGAACCCCATATCAAAATCCCAAATGCTTTCATTTCTGTGAGTCCCACGACTAACCAGAAGTATTAAACTCTGTCTTTGGTGGCCTGTTGTCCGTTCTATTTCCCTCTACCCAGAATCTAGGCAATGTCTGAAACGAGGAAAGAAATGAGGCATATATTTTTAAGTATGCATTTAAAATGCAGTTACAAAAAATCATGAATCCAACCTTTACAGCATGTGACTTTTTACCTTATGCCCTGTCTTTTCTCTGTGTAGCAAACGTGGTGCTTTTCTAGGAATTATTTAGGAACTGAACCTATCCTTACATCCTAAACCAAATGTCAGGTGTGGTTCCTTTTCCAACCTATAAAATATTAAAATAGTGTCTTATTCTATCTAACATAGTCCCCTCTTTAAAATGTAAAATCCTAGAGTATAACGTATGTGCAGAAAAATACACAGGTCACAAATACTCAGCTCAATAGATTTTCAAAGTGAATGCACCCTGGAACCACAAGCTTGGTAATAAATAGATGATGAATATGCCCAGATCTCCTTCTCATGCCCTTCCAGTCACTGCTCTTCCCCAAAGGACTCAGTAGCCTGACTTCTATCACCATGGTTTACACTCACCAGTTTTACATCATTCATCTGTCTGACTGGTTTCAGTTAAATTTATATTTGTAAAATTCATTTATGTCATTCATTGTGAAAAAATTTACTCATTCATTCTCATTAATGTATATAATTTCATTGCCCTAGTATAGCATTGTTTTTCTAATCACTCTACTTGACATGGTTAATCTTTATTTTCATCATTCTGGTAAGTGTATTATACTATCTCATATGAACACTGAGTGCTTTTTTAAAAAAAATTATGGAAGTATAGTTGACATGCAGTGTTACCTTAGTTTCAGGTGTACAATATAGTGATTTGACAAGTCTATCCCTTATGCTCTGCTCACCACAAGTGTAGCTACAGTCTGTCACCATCCAGTGCTGCTACAGTATCAATAACTATATTCCTTTTGATGTACCTTTCATTTTCAGGACTACTCATTTCATAACTGGAAGCGTGTATGTCCCACTCTCCTTCATTTATTTTGCTCATCTACCCCCTGCTCCCACCCCAGCAACCATAAGTTTGTTTTCATGGGGTCTGTTTCTGCTTTTTGTTTGCTTTTGTAATCATTTGTTTTGTTTTTTAGAGTCCACATCGAAGTGAAATCATAAGCTATTCTTCTTGGTATGACTTATTTCACTTAGCATAATATTCTCTAGGTCCATCCACATTGTTGCAAATGGCAAGATATTCACTTTATTTTTCATTAAGACCATTTTTTTTGTTTGTTTTGTTTTTTGGTGTTTCACATACCTGAATTTTTTTTTATTATGTTATGTTAATCACCATACATTACATCATTAGTTTTTGATATAGGGTTCCATGATTCATTGTTTGCGTATAACACCCAGTGCTCCATGCAGAACGTGCCCTCTTTAATACCCATCACCAGGCTAACCCATCCTCCCACCCCCTCCCCTCTAGAACCGTCTTTGTTTCTCAGAGTCCATAGTCTCTCATGGTTCATCTCCCCCTCCGATTTCCCCCCTTCATTCTTCTCCTCCTGCTATCTTCTTCTTCTTCTTTTTTTTTTTTAGCATATAATGTATTATTTGCTTCAGAGGTACAGATCTGTGATTCAACAGTCTTGCACACTTCACAGTCTTACCATAGCACGTACCCTCCCCAATGTCTATCACCCAGCCACCCCATCCCTCCCAACCCCCACCACTTCAGCAACCCTCAGTTTGTTTCCTGAGATTAAGAATTCCTCATATCAGTTAGGTCATATGATACGTGTCTTTCTCTGATTGACTTACTTCGCTCAGCATAATACCCTCCAGTTCCATCCACGTCATTGCAAATGGCAAGATTTTATTCTTTTTGATTCATTAAGACCATTTATTATACTACTGTATCTTAAAGTTAATTGATACATAACTATCATTGGACTAATTTTAAAAATGTTTTACGATTTATTTTTAAAGCACCATTTTTCATATGCTTGCAAATAAGTTGCTACTAAGGTTTTTTGTTTGTTTTTTAAAGCATTATCTCCTAATTAAAGTTTAGAATAGACATACAGCAAAACACTGGGAAATAGTCATCAGTTCCTCAACCAGTTACCAACGCTCTTAAATACTGGTGTATTTACTTCAGTTAATCCGCACTCCTTAAAATTTTGACAAATACAACATTTATTTCATACAAGGTGTTTTTTCTGAAAGCATTCAAGGTGTCCAAGAACTTCCTAAGTTTGTAAATTGTTTCTTTTTTGGAGCTATAGCTTTGAAAAGAACCCCAAAGGCATGAGTTAATGAGATTTGAAACTATTCATCTGAATTGCTATATTTGTAGCTCTAATCTACCTCAAAACACATTTTTATCTTGCTTTTCAAATGTAATGTATGATTTGAATTTTTTCATTACGTAGCTTAATAACATCATCTAAAAACTGATACTAAAGTGGTTTATGTATTTTTGTTTAATTGGGTTGCATATTATGATTTTTTGCTCTTTCAATTCTGAAAATTTTGGGTATTTATGTTTCATTCAGTTTTTAATTTTTAACATTTGGCTTGCAGTTGGTAAAGTCATGTTTCAATCTTTTTTTTTAATTTTAATTTTGTAATGTGAGCAACCATAGCAAAATTTGAATTGAGCATCTATTATGTGCCTAGCATTGATCTAAATGCCAAAAACAATTAATACAATAGTCCTCAACTTAATTGCATCAGGTGTGGGTTTGTGTGTGTATTTGGGGATAAACATGATGGACCAGGTGAGATCTTTCACCAACTTTCTTTGGTAAAAACAAAAGAAAAACAACAACAATAAAAAAATTTTAAAAGCACATATTATAAAGACGATATATCTTAAAGACAATTTCAAATACAAAGAAAAAAAAGTACAAATACTATGGGAGAAGCATAAAAGAGACTTACAAAGAAATGATGAAACACAGGAGCCAGAGAAGGGTGAAGAATACTGACAGAAAATATCTGTGTTTGAAAATGAATGATTTCATTTCTACAAGTTCTGATGGGCAGACAATCATATGTTCCAGCACAATTTTCTCAAAAGCTAAAGCAATTTTAGGTTGTATTAGCATAAACCTAGATTATGGTTATCCCATTGCAACTCTGCACGATCAGACTGCTGGGACATTGGTGTTCAGTTCTCCCTGCTGCCTTCAGTATTAACCTAGGTGAGAATGACTGTGAATGGAGACTGTGACCCAGATAGATAGGCTGTAGGTTAACTCATGTATGAAGAACAGCTAAAAAGAGATGAATATTGGGTGCCTGGGTGGCTCAGTTGGTTAAGCAACTGCCTTCGGCTCAGGTCATGATCCTGGAGTCCCTGGATCGAGTCCCGCATCGGGCTCCCTGCTCGGCAGGGAGTCTGCTTCTCCCTCTGACCCTCCCCCCTCTCATGTGCTCTCTCTCATTCTCTCTCTCTCAAATAAATAAATAAAATCTTAAAAAAAATAAAATAAAATAAAAAAATAAAAAGAGATGAATATTGAGTCTAAAAAGTAGTTAAATGGAACACGAAATCCTCTCAAATCCAAAATATCTATTCTTCTAGTGAAGAACTCATTATAATGATCATATAATATTATTACAATAATATTAAATTATATATTATTATAACAATTATTATTTTCCTGAAGGCAGACTTATATTCTTTTATAAAGAATATAATCACATTTTATAGACAATTACATATTATTTTATAAAGAATGTGTGACTTCGAAGAGAAGGAATTCTACCTACTCTCAGTGAGTCTGATGCAAATAATCACAGAAAAATTACACTGATTAACATTTATAGATCCCTCAACAATTTTTTGGAGAATGATTTTTTTTTTTGAATATTTAAATTTCCTACAAAGAGAATCTGGAAAGAGCAGCAGTAACACTGGAAAGAATTACATAAAAGTTTCTAAATAATAATAATAAAGAACAACAACAACAACAATATTGCTATGTTATTAAAACAGAAAATGATTATTTTAAAACGAAAAGCAAGCAGTAGTCTGAAGAAATATGTTTGTCCTTCAGTAGGTTGAATTTGAAGAGCTAAATCTAAATATAAACTACATTTTCATCATTAGTTCAGAAACACCAAATCAAGATAAGGTAACAAAAGCCCTGGAAAGATATTGATTTAGACCCTACAAGTTAATTTAAAGATAAGATGGAGAGAAGAAAGAACTTGAACAAATAGGATAAACCGGAGAAATTGTAGTTTGTCCTTTATTTGTCCTTTCTGCATTTAGAACTGTACTATAGTAATATCTATATGTATGTATTTAAATATATAAACTGTTGAAATAAGAATGATTTACCGATTTAAATTGTATACACGTAATATAAATGTAAACATGCAACAGCATATTCAATTCAGCCAACGCACACATGTTGGGCACATGATATATGCCATTTTATATAGTTTTTGCTAAATTAGTTCATAGTAAGGACAGGAAACAATTTTTTTTTTTTTTTGGTTTACAAAATTTCTTTTCTCCAATGTTAGTGCCAAATTTTTATGAAAACACTGTAAGCATTAATTTTAAATCATATCAGACTAAGTATTATCTTCATCAACCCTCTTTTAGTCAATATTTGAAAGATAAAAATCCTGTAGAAAATTGTCCACTTAATCAGGCTCTTCAGAAGTAAAGTTTATCAAATGAATGTAACATTTACAAGACAAGTGAAATTTCACTACGTCAATATTGTATTGTTTCTCTACTAACCATAATTATTTTCAACTGAAAAAAGAAGGGTAATTTAAGATACTTACTTGATGTGTTCATTAGTCATACAGGGCCTACATACATTATAGAACACCTATGTGCGGAGGCCTGATAGAGATGCAAAGGAATTCATCTCCTATCAGAACTCCTAACAGAACTCCTATCAGAAAACCAAATTCTGATAAACCTAATGGATTAATAAGGCAAAGTTATACAACAACACGACAATGTCTTTTGATATATATACAGAGAGTTGTGGAAGCAGGGAAGAAAAGACATCCAATGAAGTATGGGAAGTCAGAGAAGGTTTATTTCAAAAAGGCATCATAGACAAAGCTTTAGCTGAATCTGGAAGATAAAATAACAAGACAAAGAATAATGTTTCAGGAAGAGACAATAATGCAAATATACAAAGGTAAGAGGAAGCAGTTGTTTAGGGAAGAAGAAGCAGTTAGCAAACCTAAATTCCAGGGTGTGCAAGTTTGAATAAAAGCTATTGAGTCTGGAAAAGTAGGTCATGTCTTACAAAGAGAAGACTCGGCATGCAATTTTAAGAAGATTAAACCCTTTTCTGTAGTTGTTGGGTGGTCACTGAGGGAATAAAGTGAGAAACAATCTCTTTTGCATTAAAGCTCTTTCTAGTTTTGTAGGGCATCTACTTGAAGGGTACGGGACTAGAAAAGGTGATCTCAGTTAGGAGGTCTCTCTGATCTCCTGTAGAAATGATAAAGACTGTAATGAGGCAGGATCAATAGAGGCTATAAAACGGGATGAATTTCTTATATAATTAGAGATATAGCTGAAATATTTTTTTTAATTTTTATTTATTTGCGAGAGAGAGAATGAGAGACAGAGAGCATGAGAGGGAGGACGGTCAGAGGGAGAAGCAGACTCCCTGCTGAGCAGGGAGCCCGATGTGGGACTCGATCCCGGGACTCCAGGATCATGACCTGAGCCGAAGGCAGTCGCTTAACCAACTGAGCCACCCAGGCGCCCATAGCTGAAATATTTAAGGAGTACTGTACAAGAGTATTACAAATAGGATTCTTTGAGAAGCAGACTTTGAGCCGGTTTACTGTTCTGGATGTTTATTAAAGATAACAATGGTATAGATACTTTTAGAAAGGGGAAATAGGAAATAAGGATGGGTAGAGGGAGAAATCCAGCTGTGATTTAGTCCAAACAGTTTCAACAGACCAAAAGGGGTTCCTGAGGTTGAAATAACTGGTCAGGATGTCCTGTAGCAGGCGAAAATGAGTTTCTATCCTGTCTATACATTTAGTCATTGGATGTGGCCCACACTGTCAACAGCATGACTTGGGCGGAGGCCATCCAACTGAAGCCAAGGCAAGCCCTGAGGGAGCCAACAGCTTAAGATGGAGTGTTGATAGTCTTCCTAGGGCCCAGGAAACAAGACCATCTTTGCAGGGAGATTGGAGCTGTGGACCATTCCGAGTCCATCACAGTAGGTGTAAGGGAGAAGAATATCCGAGGTTGATTCTAAATTTTACATTTTGAGAAGAGGATTCTGGAATGCTTCAGTACAAGAGGTTTGCAGAAAGAAGGACAGTGTATTGATGGGAAATTGTGTCTGGCTTAGAGAATTCAATTGCAGCCCTATTGAATCTGACTGAATATTTTTAGGTAAAACTGTTTTAGTATTTATAACACCTTTGCCACCGGCCATATCTCTTGCATATGCCAGTAAGTTTAATTTTGCCAAGTATATCTCAATTGTCAGCCAATGTAAATAAATATATTTAGTAATGCATGGGTCAAGGGAAGTGACTAGAACTGAAATGCATGTCATTTACTGGAAAAACAAAGCTAAGTACATGTCCTTTTTGAGAAAGAATCAACGTCTTCCTCATTAAAAAAATAACAGGTTAAGGGTGCCTGAGTGTCTCAGTCAGTTGAGCGTCTGACTCTTGGTTTCAGCTCAGTTCATAATCTCAGTTCCTGAGATTGAGCCAAGAGTCAGGGAGTCTGCTTCTCTCCCTTTCCTTCTGCCCCTCCCCCCGCTCAAGTTCTCTCTCCATCTCTTTCTCTCAAATAAATAAATCTTTAAAAGAATAACAGGTTAGTTTCCGTAAACAGCGACAAGTTATAGGAAAACTTCCAAATATATCTTAATCTCAAAATAAAAAATACTAAATGTGTGCAGTAAGAAATGAAATGAATCAACAAAGTTGTTTTTTTATGTGTGTTTTTTGTGTTTTTTGTTTTTCCTAAAAGTAGCTGTAGTTCACGGGGGGGTTTCATGCTATAGCTATTTACGAAACCATTTTCAGGAGTTCCATGCAAAAAAGTGACCATTTTTTAGTGCTGTGTCATGACATCTCATGAGATTTGGCATGATACCTTATAATAACTTCATTTTCTTCACAGGAAAAGAAATGAGGCTACTGCACAGTAAGAATTTGCAGTAAATCTTACAAGAACTCAGTAGCTTGGCATTTATTGCCCATCGCTTCCTTTTGATTTAGCAGGTCTGCCCTTCAATATTTCTTTTCTCCAAATACTTGCCCAATTCTGTTTTTAAAACAATTTATACTGGTGGCACATTTTACAGCCTTTGGTCTTTTGTGGCATATGTTATTGTGTCAGAATGGTCCCACTCTAGTATATTTAGAGAAACTTCTGGACATCTTTGGTAAAACTCAATTATTTTAAGGGTCTATATCTCCAAGAAAGAAGGGCACGGTACCATCCAGTGCTATTCCATGAGGAACGTTTTTCTTTAAATGTTGCTATATATTTCACTTTCGGTTTGAAGGAAAATACCTGAAGTGGACTTGTTGAAATTTTTGTTCTTTGTTTTTGAACTTGTTGGATAGTATGAGTGGTAAACTAGGAGGGAGTACATTATAAAAATAAAATGTCTTATAATTTTTATCATAGGTTTGGCTTCCAACATTTATAATAGTCTTAAGACCACACCATATATGGAACTCAGACTTATTTTTGAGAGTTGCTATTTTCTCCGGTAGGGGATATTGATGGAAGAGGGCTATGCACGTATGCGGGCAGGAGATATATATGCCCCCCGCCCCAGGGTTTGCTGTGAACCTAAAACTGCTCTCAAAAACTTACCTTAGTAAAGCAAACAAAAAGATTCCTGTTTCTGTAGAGTTTACATGAGTAAAAACAGGTAAATAAATACAACAAAGAGATATTTTAGACACTGAGAAGTGTTATGAAGACTGTACTAGTTTAAATCAAGGAAAACATGTGTGAAGAGATGAATCTGAACTAAGAAATGAAAACCAGGGAAATCCAGACCTGAAACCTTTTAGAGAATATCACTGTCAGAGGGAAATTAGGAATTGCAAAGGTTCTAGTGGGAATGAATAGAAATAATGATCCTTGTGCATAGTGGGTATCCAGGGATTATCAGGAACAGCAACATAGGGGAGGTAATATTTAAACAAGATCTTTGAGGAATTCACCTAGAGAAGGGAGATGCCAACTCACTGTCAGAATTGGAGCAAACTCAGGTGGGTACCTGAAATATTCTGGGGCAGGAAGCAGACAACAAAGCTGAATATCATTATGTGTTAGGGAAATAGAAAGTAAACTGGGGCTGTACATTGAAAAACTACAAAATCTATGAAAAAGCCAATGAATGATTTGAAGAAGGGCCTAATATGAAGAGGGCTGTGCTTTTGAATGTTAGTTTGGCAGCAGCAGGGGTAAATGATTGGGTGTGTGGAAGGCAGGTTGGGAAAGAAGCATAACAGAAGGATATTGAATTCATCTGTGGAGAGATGATGAGTGTGCTTTTCTGGAGCATTGGCAATAGAAATGAAAAGGAGAGAAAATATTCCTAAGCCTGAAAGGAAGAATTAAATATGACTGGGCATGAGAGTTGAGTTTGATGTTAGAAGATCACATAGACAAGGCTGTTTGATCACAACAAAACAAAACAAACAGCCAAAAGCACGAAGGGTGGCCAAGGTTAAGACACTCTATCGAGTATTCTAAGGGCAGGAAGAAGATGCTGCTTTTGTCGATCAGGAGGTTATTGATAATCTCTAGTGCAGAAAATTTAATTGTTTGCTATGGGAGGACTGGGATGATGTGGAGAGGAAAATATGAAAGGATATTATTGATTGGTAGTTGTTCCCCTTAGCCAGTGATTATGTTACACAAAACTTGCAGAACATCTAGGGGGAAAATGCATAGAAAAAACATTAAGGTCACTCATTGTAAACCAGAGAGCAGATGATACAGCTGCTTTCATGATATTAGTACAGCTCTTTGTGGTTGGACATATCAGATGATTCTAAAATATGAAAATATATTGAAAGTCATATAAAATCTGGATCTGTGGCATTAAATGTGCATTTTATTTTATTTTATTATTTTATTTTATTTTTTTAAGATTTTTATTTATTTATTTGACAGAAGGAGAGCACAAGCAGGGGGAGCAGCAGAGGGAGAGGGAGAAGCAGGCTCCCCGCTGAGCAGGGATTCCCGACATGGGGCTCGATCCCAGGACCCTGGGATCATGACCTGAGCCGAAGGCAGCCGCTTAACCAACTGAGCCACACAGGCGCCCCATAAATGTGCATTTTAATGTTTAATAAAATTAAAGACGCTTCCCTAGAGATGGAGTTAAAGGTGTATGACATTCTATGGGGATGGACAATCTGAAATCTATTGCTTTCTGATAATAGTGATACTAAATTTAATAATATAAATAAGCTTGAATTTTATTTTTGAGATTGAATTTTGATATTGTTTATTAATTTAGTTTATGCATTTTCTCGACAAAAAATAAAAAATGGAAAATGAATGGAAATAAGATAAATTATATTTCTTTCAAATGAAGTAAAATCAATACTATTTTATAATATTTCCTCTCAACCTTTTCTCTATATGTGATTTTTAAAATAGTTGATTTATTATATACATCCCATAGTCATTATATGACTGATATTTAATGCAGTAGTGTGTATAAGTATGTATCTTACAAACTTATAAACCATCAGGCTCCATATTGCTGTCTGGTTGGCAGGTTAATCAAACAACAAAAATTTAATTTAGAGTCATCTTTCTTTATCAATCCTGGCATTAACAGTTTTAGGTTTGCTTCCCAAGATAGAAACTGGAGATGGAGATTTGTGGGCAGTGAGTTTATTGGGCACCAACAACACATGTAAAGGAGAGATAAAAGCAAGATGGGGGAAAAACAGAAACTCAGTTTTGATGGTATTGCAACAAAGTCTTCAGCTGATTTGGTGAGATGTCAAACAGAGGCAGTCCAGTGGAGGCAAGGAAGCTGACACTTTGTATTCCTGTAATACCCTCATCAGATGCAAGCTGCCCTGGGGGAAGGATGAGCTTGGTCAAAGCAATTCCTTTGGACTCAGGGTAGTTCCCACCACAGGCTCAAACCGTTGGCAATCAGCAGGCAACAGTCGTGGCAGAAAAAGGGCCTAGGTCCCAAAGGGAAGGAAAGCAGGTATATTATACCATCTACTGTCTTTCCTCCACCTTCCAGAACCTCGTTACCACAATGACAGAAGTCTTAGTCTTTTTTGAAGGGTCAGTAATGTATCTTAAACACTTAGAAAAATTGTATATCCCATAGCACACATTGGGTGTTTGTTAAAAGGGTTTTTCTTCTAGCTCTAAAGCACACAAAGATGTTTATCTGTAGGCTTCCTTTGCTGGGAGAAGAAATTTCTCTAGACCACCTTTTCATTGATGATTTCAACTCAAGGATCCCAGCTTCATGTCAGAGTGTCCATGTGAACTCCCCATCTAATTGAATCCTCTTTCCCCATTCTTTGGCCACTGGGGTGTCCAATGCTTAAAATCCCTGATGTGGGCATTTGTATACATCCACTGAATCTAAAATTATTACTCTGATATTTATAAATTATTTTGTGTTCCATTTTTTATTTGCATTTGTTTTGTTTAATTCATTTATTTTTATAAGTGTTGAGTATTCTTGGTGGTTTTTGTAAGCTTTGTAAAGTATTTAAATTTGTTGTAACATTTCATTTGTGGTGTGAGGATTTTTCAGAATATATAATCTCTCTGTGACTTTTGGCTATTTGTAATCAGGCCTGTTGGGCATGTAGCAACTCTGTTTTGCTCTTCTTTAATTGTCAGGAATATGAAACTGTCACTGTTCTGTGAAGATTGTCCTAACTCATTCTTTCCCAAATTTACAGAAGTCATTTTTTAAATTTTATGTAAGTAGTGACATGCACATTACCTCTTTTACTGTTTCCTAATGTCCCATTTATTTATTTTTATCCAATAGCACAAAATCAGTAGATTGAATTCTCATTTTCATGAACAGATTGACCTTTGCTTCCTGATGGGAACAACTTTAAGAAGCTATCAGGTTTTAAAAGTGATCCAATCAAATTCTGTAAACTAGTTTTCAGAGTGCTATTGCAAACAAACACAAACACTGCCTTTATGTATCACTATCCTTGTTGCTACTACCATACCTTCCCTACCACCACACACACACACACACACACACACACACACTTCTTTCTCCCACCCCTGCCTCCCCCCACAACCGCAAGACTAGTGGTTCTTCCTTCATGGCTCAGGCCAAATATCTCCTCTGTGCAATATATCTGTAGACCAATGATATTTGTATCTTATTGTATGATGATGGTATTCACATATTTTTTATTTGATCTCTCTCCTTCACTAGAATAAGAGCTCCTAAAAAGAAGCAAATAGGTCTAATTAATGATTATAAATAAAACACATATCAAACAAAAAGCCCAAAACAAAGACACCTAGCATAGTAGCTTTACATAGTAGATAACTCATTTTGAATATTGAATAACTGACCAATCCCTCAGTTTTTCAGATGCTTTCAATGTACATCTCTAGATATTTTATAAATATCTCACAATTTGAGTTTTGGGTTTTTTTTTTTTTGGTTTTTTGTTTATTTGTTTGTTTTGCCTGCGGATGAATGTCACCACAATGCGCAATGACAGAAGCAGAGTCTGGAGCGATACAGCTGCAAACTAAGAAATGCCAAGAATGAATGGCTACCACAGAAAGCTCCAAAGAGTCAAGGAGTGAGAGTCTCACGGTGAGTATAGATCTGCTGACACCTTGAATTTGGACTTCTAGCCTCTAGAGCTGTGAGAGAATAAATGTCTGGTGTTTGGGGTGAACAGGTGGTTACAGTAGCCCTGGGGGCATATATTTCCTCTCTACAGCCAAACAAAACCAGATAAATGTATCACACAAATATCTGTGTTTGGGAAGTATATATGTCATCATATGCTTATTTACAGAAAGATTTCTTTGGCCTAAAAGTCATGGTAACAGTGAATATTATATCTCTCTTTGGTAGATTATGATGTTTAATTTTATCTGTTAACTTGACTGGACCAGGGGTGTGCAGATATTTGGTCAAACATTATTCTGGGAGGTTCTGCAAGGGTATTTTTGGATTAATTAACTGAGATTAACATTTTAGTTGGTAACATAAAGCAGATTGCCCTTCATAATGTGACTGGGCCTCATCCAATAAGCTGAAAGCCTGAATAGAACAAAAAGAATGACCCTTCCCCAAGTAAGAGGGAATTTTCCAGCTGATTGCCTTTAGATTTCTTCTGCACCATTGGCTCTTGTGGGTCTCAAGCCTGCCAGGCCACACTGCAGATTTGAGTTTGCCAGTCTCCATAATCATGTGAACCAATCCCTTACAACAAATAAGTTTCTCTCTCTCTCTCTCTCTATCTATATATAGTATGTATGCGGTGTGTGTGTATGTGTGTGTATATCACGAAAAAAGAAGAGCATATTTTATGTGGTTCTGTCTCTGCAGAACCCTGACTAATACAGATGTAAGGTTATTTTCATGTATTAACTCTGAACCATTCTATGGTAAATTTACTTATATGACTTTGTTTAACCCACCTTTTTTGAAATTTGGTTACTAAAATGTTTATTCACTGAATTCCTGTAACATCACATAAATCCAATGTGCTGTTTATTTTCACTTGGGAAAAATATATATTCAAAACATATAAAAGTATAGCTACAAGAACTTTTTGAAGCAGCATTGTATAATCAATAACTCCTTGTATCATTTTTTTAAAAAGATTTTATTTATTTACTTGAGAGAGTCAGAGAGCATGCATGAGAGGGAGAGATCAGAAGCAAGAGTGGGGGGAAGGGCAGAGGGAGAGGGAGAAGCAGGCTCCCCACTGAGCAGGGAGACCAGCTCCGGGCTCAATCTGAGCTGAAGGCAGATGCTTAACTAACTGAACCAGCCAGGCTCCCCTCCTTGTATTATTTGTGACAGCTGTACCTGCTCAGTTGTCACTCCAAAGCCACAACTGCCTGAAAGTAATATTATGGCCCTTTAAGTGACAGGATTTCTGTGGGTGCTGACCAATCCATGTTAGATTGATCTATCCCTTCTGACCAATTGGTTATTCTCAGGTATTAGGAATCATGACCTCCAAAGAACAATCAAAGCAAGCCAATAGGTCTAAATTAATGGAGGTGATAGGTAAACACATGCATTCTGGTTATTGTAACATAGTTAGCAGTCGGAAACCTTTGACCAAAATAAGTACTTATATACTAAGTTATTATATGAAGGCAAATGACATAAAATACACCACGTTACTACTTATACAAATGGTCATGCTAAGTAGTAGTGTGTACAAAATGATTAGATTTTAGTGGTTCCACAAAAACATATTCCCTTGATGGAAATGAGAGTTTTATAGACGTAATCAAATTGGATGGGTTCTGCATGCTGTCTTTTGAAGCATGAAACCAATTCATAATTATTCTGTTGTTAACTGGCTTTTATTTTAATTGATTCACTGCTTTTGTTAGATTATTTTTATATTTAATCAAGATTGACTTGTACTACAGTTTTATGAATAGACTTAGTAATGTACCATAAAAACATGTTTGCACAGTATTATAGGATTAACTATTGTGCTTCCTTGAGAAAAATGTTCTTTATTTTTTTACAAAGAGAGGATATACTTTTTATTGAAGTATAATCGACATACAATATCCTATTAGTTTCGTGTATACATCATAGTGATTTGATGTTTTCATAATTTATGAAATGTTCCTCACAGTTAGTCTAGATACCATCTGTCTCCATACAAAGTTACTACAATATTATTGACTATATCCCCTATGCTGTACATTACATCCCCATTACTTATTTATTTTATAATGGTAAGTTTGTACCTCTTAACTTTTCTTCACCTGTTCTCTTTACCTGGCCCTCTAATCTCTCCCCATTCTTGTAACAAACAATTTATTTCTTCTATATGAGTCTGTCTCTGTTTTGTTTTGTTTTGTTTGTTCATCTGTTTTGTTGTCATTTGGTTTTTGTCTTTCTCTGTCTGACTTATTTCACTTAGGATAATACCCTCTAGGTCCATCATTATTGTGGCAAATGTCAAGATTTCATTCTTTTTTTGTGGCTAAGTAATATTCTGTTGTATAGATACACCACATTATTTTTTTATAATTTGCTTTGATTATTCAATGTAAGTGTATTCCTTTTTCTTAGGGGAGATTTCTGGTTTGATTTATTTTTGTTTTGGGATATATGTCTTTCTACTATCACATTGACCCTTTTGATTCAAGAGCTTAAGGGGAAGTATAGCTTTTCTGACCTAGGAACAGCAAGAATGGAGTAGTTTGGCATTATAAATTCAATTAAGACACCGACAAATCATCTCAAAGGTTTTAATCTTCCAAAAGGCTAAGTGTGTAAATCATGAGAAGGTAGTAAGCTTATGTACTTAACAGAATGATAAAGATTAAAGAGCACATCAGAGGAAAGTGGGAAGCTGTCTGAGACAAGCCCTTAAAGAAAATTAGAAGGAAAAACTTGAAGGTATGAATAAATTATATGATTAATATTTGGTTCTATATACTGTTCTCTCTGATTCTGATATTAAGATTCGAATTGGACAATTAGTTTTAATTTTGTTGTTTCTCTCCAGTATATTTCTAAAATGTCCAGATGGATAGACTTATTTTCTAAATTAGTTATTTTCCATGACTAAAAATTAATTTAGTATTACGGACTTTTTTGTGATCTTTATTGTTGCAAATATTAAGTTAATAATTTTGTAAATCTGTACTTTCTAGTCCAAGTCACTGCATATTGAAGAATTTAATGACTAGATTCTTGAATCCTTAAATGCCAGAAGGGAAATATTCAGTGAGTTATAAACTGCCTGCTTTTGCTATTACTTCAAGATAATATTCAATATAGGAACAGACAGATTGTAATGTATTATGACAAAAACTACTTACCAGGAAATTGCAAAGAAATAATACATATATTTTTTCACAAAATGTGCAAATATATTTAGGTAATAATTCCAAAATCGTAGTGGTTTAGTATCTTTTCAAGGTTTATTGTTGTTTGTGAGAATACAGCAGGAAGTTTTTTTCTCCATTGAATGTTAAGTATCTAAGGGAAAAGGTTTAGCCAGAGGGAAACTCCTTTTCACTTGTAATGTTTAAGTAGAGGTATCTGGGTATGTTGTAATTCTCACAAAAGGAGCTTAAGTAACCGAAGGGATAAGTTTAAGAATTTTCGTTTAAGAGAACAGTCATTTGTTTGAAGGTAGTCATGTAGTAGATTTGAAGTATAAGACAACACAATACGTAAGAATCAAACAGCAGAAGAAAGCAAAATTAGTCAGTTATTATCCTATTTCTGAGAGTGATATCAAATAATGAGTGGTCCCATACTCTTTTTCTAAATTGTGTCAGAGTTTATCTTCAATTTAGAGACAATTTAAGTCATTCACACAGTCCAAATGCAATTCTGACTTTTAAAGAATTCTATTTTAATAGAGAACAAACTGATGGTTACCAGAGGGGAGGTGGGGGATGGGTGAAATAGGTGAAGGAGATTAAAGAGTATACTTATCATGATGAGCACTGAGTAATACATAGAATTGTTGAATCATTGTACCATACACCTTAAACTAATATAATATTATACGCTAATCACACTTTAGTTAATAAAAAAAAAAAAAAGATTCCTATGTTCATAAGGCCCAAACCCAAATCTGTGCTAAGCAGCAAATTTGTGCACAAAGCTTTACGTATCCTAACTCTTTATAAAAACAAACTTCAGGGGCGCCTGGGTGGCTCAGTTGTTACGCGTCTGCCTTCAGCTCAGGTCGTGATCCCAGGGTCCTGGGTTCGAGCCCCGCATCGGGCTCCCTGCTCCGCGGGAAGCCTGCTTCTCCCTCTCCCACTCCCCCTGCTTGTGTTCCCTCTCTCGCTGTGTCTCTCTGTCAAATAAATAAAAATAAAATCTTTAAAAAAAAAAACAAACTTCAATAAAAAAAATATTCTAATTTAAATTGAGTCTTTGTGGTTATCTTCTACCTCTGACAAAGAAGTAGACAATCTACTTTGTGACTCCATACTACGTTTGCCTCTTCTGGATATATTCTATAAATGAAATCATACCATATGTGGTCTTAGTGACTGGCTTCTTGCTCTTAGCATAACGTTTACAAGGTTGATCCATGTTGTATTATATATACATATTTATTCCTTTGTATTAACAAATACTCTTCCATTATATGGATATACCACACTTTATCTAGTGGTGAACAGCTGATGGTCATGTCAGATGTTTTCATGTTTTGGCTATTTGGAATAAAGTTACTATGAACATTCATGTATAAGGTTTTGTATATATATATACAAAAATATATATGAACATATATTTTAATTTTTCTTGGTTATAATCCTATATACATATTACTGGGTCATATGGTTCGCCCTTTTTCAGAAACTGCCAATGGTTTCCAAAGTGGCTACACCTTGTATACTCCCACTGGCAGTATATGAAGATTCCAATTTCTCAAATCTTTGTCAACATTGTTATTGTCTGCCTTTTAGCCCTTAAGATGGTAGCCTTCTTTAGATTTGAATCATTCTAGTGGGTGTAAAATGCTATCTCACTGTAATTTTGATTTATATTTCTTTATCTGGTTGATGGAATTCCCTTCATTCTCAGTTTTTGGGTAACATATCAATAATTGCACAATATAAATGGTTTAAATTCACCAAACATAAGAAAGAGATTGGCAGAGTGGATAATAAAACACAACCCAAGGGTATGCTGTTTAGAAGAAACTCACTTCAATTTCAGTGATATAGGCAAGCTAAAAGTAAAAGACATAGAGGTATAAATGCAAACTTTAATAAAAAAGCAGGAGTGACCATATTAATATCTGGCTAATTAGGTTCCCAGCAAAGAAAATTACTAGAGACAGAGAGATACATTAAATATTTTTTTTTTAAAAGGATCAGTCAAAAAGGTAGATGTGTAATGATCTTAAATGTGTACATACCAAACAGCTGTCTCAAAATACATGAAACAAAAATTGGTACCACTGAAAGGAGAAACAGAACATCAGTAATTTTAGTTGGGGACATTAAAACCTGGCTTTCAGCAGATGATAGAACTACTAACCAGAAATCAGCAAGGATATAGACAAGTGGACCAACATAGTCAACTAGTAGAATCTAATTGTCACATACAGAACACTCCAACTAACAGCAGCAAAATAAGCATTTTTCTAAAATGAGATTTTCACCAAATCATCCACATTTTGGATCATAAAACACAACTTAACAAATTTAAAATAATTGAAAGTATAATAGTGTGTTATCTGACCATTAAGGAATCAAACTAAAATAGACAACAGGAAGAACTGTGACATTGAATAATTTTAAAAATGTAACTAGAAAGTGGGCGAATGATATGAATAGACATTTCCCTGGTGAGGATATACAGATGGCATATAAGTACCTGAAAAAACATTCAACATCATTAGACATTAAGGAAATAAGGAATTAAAACCACAATGAGATATTACTATGCACTTATCAGAATGACTAAAATAAAAAAAGAATGTAAAAACCAAATGGTGGGAAGGATGTGGAGAAACTGCATCACTGCAGCGACCCTTTGCACACTTCTCATTACACTTACTTCATCGTGTAAGGAGTGATCTATTTCCGTCCTCCTACTCGACCTCATGGGAACAGAGATAAGAAATCTCCAAAACTGGGGCGCCTGGGTGGCTCAGTTGGTTAAGCGACTGCCTTCGGCTCAGGTCATGATCCTGGAGTCCCGGGATCGAGTCCCGCATCGGGCTCCCTGCTCGGCAGGGAGTCTGCTTCTCCCTCTGACCCTCCCCCCTCTCATGTGCTTGCTCTCTCTCATTCTCTCTCTCTCAAACAAATAAATAAAATCTTTAAAAAAAAAAAAAAAAAAAAAAAGAAATCTCCAAAACTGAGGAGAGTGTTGACATATAAAAATATTCAATAAATATTAAGAATATGGGACTTTTATATTTAATTTTAAAACATCTCATCTACAATTTTAGTATTCTGAGGTATGTAGAATTTATGTTGCAAAGCTTTTCTTTACATAGAATTATTTCGGCATGGTTTCAGCTCTTAAAGCAACTTAAATGAATTGTGAAGATTCATGCTCTACATCTCTTTCCCTTATGGTTTTGATGGGATGTCCTGCTAATTATATTCACACTAAGAGATTACGGTAACTAATAACTGCTAGGGTTGTGTTCGTCTCATGAAATTATACCCAAACATCCCTAAGGAAGAAGAGCCTTTGAAAATCAGACATTCTAAAATTAATTTTAAGTTTACTTTTACAAATCCATCAACTCTTTCTGCTAATCTCTCATAGTATATATGGCAATTATATTCAGTGCCTTAATTTATATCTATAGTTACCACAATGTTGTTAAGTGTGCATAAGAAAGTCTGATATAATAAAAAAATGACCTGAATTGGAATCAATAAGTTTTTGTTCAAATCCAGAAGCAGATTAATAACTGTGTGACTTTGAGAAAATCAATACTTTTAAACCCACCATTTCATTAATATATTTATGGTGTATGTCTATGTATTCTTTGAGGATGTAACAACTTGTGGATATGAAAATTTGTGCTACTTGATAGAAAAATACTAAATATGAGTGTCTGTAGATTTCACATTTGGGTTTTGGTAACTTGTGGTGTTATCTATGTATGATTTTGTATATGTTAATATATGTGTATACTGAAACATTACAGCTATATAGTACACTCAGAATAAGTGATTAACCCCTGTAAAGCATAAAAATACTTAGAATGTATGCATGATATAACTATTTTATTTTACCAAGTATTATACATTTATTTGGGGAGATATTTCATATTAAAATATGTTTAATAAGATATAATAAATGTAATTATGTAATCTATAAACTATTCCCAGTGTTCTAATTTATTCAGTGTTTTGTAAACTCTGTATTTTTTGACAGTCCCTTTTTCCAAATTAGTCATTTGGCTGACGCTCTGTTGTTAGGTGCATACGCATTAAGGATTGTTACGTCTTCTTAAGAATTTTCCCCTTTGTCATTAGGTATGTCCCTCTTTACATAATGCTCTTGATAACTTTCTTATTTTTTTTTATGTCTGGGAAGGTGTTTTTAGAAGAGATTAGCATTAAATCAGTAGACTGTGTAAAGAAGATTGCTCTCCCTAATATGAATGAGCATCATCCAATCGATTGAGGACCTGAATAGAACAGAAAGGTGGAGGAATGGTGAATTTACTCTCTGCTTGAGCTGAGACATCCATCTTCTCCTGTCCTTGGTCATCAACACTCCTGGTTCTTGGTCCTTCATACTCAGAATGAGACTTACACCATCAATCCCCCAGAACTTGGGCTTTCAGATTTAGACTGGAATTAGACCACTGGTTTTCCTGAGCCTCTGGCTAGCAGATAGAATCATGGGACTTCTCAGTCTTCATAATCACAGGAGCCAATCTCTCATAGTAAGTCTCTTTCCATATCTAACTATCTATCATCTATCTATCTATCTATCTATCTATCTATCTATCTATCTATCTATTCTGTTTCTCTGGAGGACCCTGACTAATGCTGTGGTTGACAGGGACTGGTGGGAGAGGTAAATGAATGAGTGCTAATAGGTACAAGGATTCCTTTTGGAGTGATGAAAATGTTCTGGAATTAGTAATGGTGCACAACTGTGTAAATATACTAAAATTTACTGAATTGTATGCTTTAAAAAGGTGAATATTATAATATGTGAATTATATCTCAATATAATTCAATATATATACATATATATATAGTATTTGGCAAACTGAAGGTTACCAGAGGGAAGGTGGGTGAGGGGATGGGTGAAATAGGTGATGGGCATTAAGGAGTGCACTAGTGATAAACACTGGGTGTTGTATGGAAGTCCTGAATCACTAAATTGTACACCTGAAACTAATATTACACTATGTGTTAACTAACTGGAATTTAAACAAAAACTTTTAAACCCCCCCCCCCAAAAAAATAGTATTTGGCTTCAGATATGGATTTTGCATCAGAGCAGTAAGGCTTTGGGACACCTCACTTGCATGGGCCCATCTAAAGCCTTATGAGGAGATGCTGTTCATACAGTCACGAGGTATTTTTTGAAGATGGCAAAAGTGAGATAGTTTAGCCCCAATTGGTTAAGACCAGTGTTTCTTTCCATGCCAATTCCCCCTGCAACTCCTTTCCTTTGTGTTGGGTGGTGTTGGCACAGCTGCAGGGATTTTAAAAATACAGTTAAGAGGAAGTTTAACTGATAAATGTAATTGCTTAGAGACTGCAATTGGCCTGAGACCCAGAGAAGAACCTTTTTTTTTTTTTTAAGATTTTATTTATTTATTTGAGAGAGAGAGAGTGAGAGAGAACATGAGAGGGGAGAGAGTCAGAGGGAGAAGCAGACTCCCCACTGAGCAGGGAGCCCGATGTGGGATTTGATCCTAGGACTCCAGGATCATGACCTGAGCTGAAGGCAGTTGCTTAACCAATTGAGCCACCCAGGTGCCCCAACCCAGAGAAGAATCTTAATGCCATGGTAAGTTCTATGTAAGATACTTCTTTTTTTTTTTTTTTTTAAAGATTTATTTATTTGACAGATAGAGACACAGCGAGAGAGGGAACACAAGCAGAGAAGTGGGAGAGGGAGAAGCAGGCCTCCCGCGGAGCAGGGAGCCCGACGCGGGGCTTGATCCCAGGACTCTGGGATCATGACCTGAGCCGAAGGCAGACGCTTAACGACTGAGCCACCCAGGTGCCCCTAGGAAAGATACTTCTAGTCATCTTGGTGTATAAAAGGCTTCTAGGAATACTCCTGTTAGCAACTGCCTGATTTACCCTGTAGCATGACCCAAAGTACAGGGCCAGAGATTGATTGCAAAACAAACGTGTCCTATGAGAGTTGACACTAAGAGGGAAGCAGTTGATGGAGAAGAAACAAGACATACCAGGCCAGAAGCTTGTCTATGGAAAATTCTTAAAAATCTTATAGCTCATATGTGAAAGGAAATTGATAGAGGCTTTTCCTTAAGGATTTGTGTCATTTACTATAATGATTTTGAACCTAAAAGAAAATTTTCTAAACTATCAGTGATATAAAAACAATGACAACAACAACAGATTTGAATCAATCACCTAGAAGAAAAACTGAATTATCCTATTGTCTCTCCAGAAAATTATAGCACATTGTTCAGTGAAGGGGCCCTCAAAGAATGCAGCCCAAATGCATACAGAAGTATGACAGTCCCTTTTTATAAATTAGTCATTCTGCTGATGCTCTGTTGTTAGGTGCATATGCATTAAGGATTGTTCTGTCTTCTTGAGAATTCCCCCCTTTATCATTAGGTATGCCTCTCTTTACATAATGCCCCGATAACTTTCCTTATTTTGCATTCATGCTTTGTTTGAAATTAATATAGCTACTCTCGCTTTCTTTTGATTAGTGTTATCACAATATGTTTTCCCCATCCACTTATTTTTAATCTATTTTTGTCTTTTTATTTGAAGTGGGTCTCTTGTTGGGATGCCTGGGTGGCTCAGTTGGTTAAGCGTCTGCCTTTGACTCAGGTCATAATCCCAGGGTCCTGGGATCGAGTCCCGCGTCAGGTTCCTTGCTCAGCAGGGAGCCTACTTCTCCCTCTGCCCACCACTACCCCCTGCTTGTGTTTTCTCTCTCTCTCTCTCTTTCGCGCGCTCATGCACGCTCTGACAAATAAATAAATAAAATCTTTAAAAAAATAAAGTAGGTCTCTCATAGACAACATATAGTTGGGTCTGTTGTTTGATCCACTCAGTCAATCCCTTTCTTAATTGGTGCATTTAGACCATTGGCATTAAAAGTTATTATTCATGGGGCGCCTGGGTGGCTCAGATGGTTAAGCGTCTGCCTTCAGCTCAGGTCATGATCCCAGGGACCTGGGATCGAGTCCCGCATCGGGCTCTCTGCTCCTTGGGAGCCTGCTTCTCCCTCTGCCTCTCTCTCTCTGTCTCTCTCTCTGTCTCTCATGAATAAATAAATAAAATCTTTTTTTTTTAAAAAGTTATTATTCACATAGTTGGCTTAATAGCTACCATTACTGTTTTATATTTATTGTCCTTGTTCTTTATTCCTATTTTGTCTTCCACTCTTTTTCTGCCTTTTGTGGTTTTAATTAAGCATTTTATATTATTCCATTTTTTCTCCTTTCTTATACTTGACTTTTTTATTCCTGGCCCTACAGTTTGTAATACACATTTGCAACTTATTCAATTCCACTTTCAAGTAGCACTGTACTGCTTCATGGGTAGTTTAAGTACCTTATAATAACTAAAGAATCCTCATTCCTTTTTTTTTATTATACTTGTCATACATTTCACTGATACATAAGCATGCAAAAGGTTACATATCAAAAGTTGATACTTTGAAGTATCAAATGTTATAGTAACAATGTTGCTATTGTTATTTTTTAACAAACTGTTATCTGTTTATTGGGTTGGTTCCAATTTATTGATGGTGATGTTCTCAGCTAGGAATGCTTGATACACTTGCCTGCACCCATATTATTCATACAGAACTGCACAGACATGCCCCCGCTGGAGCCAATATTGTGGATGAATCTGCTCTTCTGGCTCCTATTATAATCAGAGAATGTGCTTCAGCAAAAACATCAGGGAACTTTGAGGAACAAGAATTATTATTCAAATGTTATGCAGGGTGCACGGCATGCTCAAGTGAGGGAATGAAGAAGGCACACAGTGAGACTGTGGGAAGAGGAAGAAAGAGGGTGAGGAGAACCCTAGACTTTGCCTTTATAAGGGTTTCATAGTGGATTATCTGGGGTTTTGCTGGATCATTCATCATTGGCCAATTTGCAGCATAACAGTGGGAATTTCCCTTCCTCCATGTGGAAGGCTATGACCAGCTGGGTTGAGTATTTACCCTTTTCCCTGTGGAGGGCTAGAACCAGCTGTGTTGGGTATTTCCCCTTCTCCCCTGGAAAGTTAGAATGAATTGGGCTGGCTCAGTCCCTTCCTCCACATGGAAGGCTAGAACAAGCTGGTTGGATATTTCCCCTCCCCCATGTCAATTAGACTCTGACAAACACCCAGAGTTTAGACTTTGGTTAAACAGTTTCTCCTGAGGGCAGGCCTTATTAAGAACAGAATGTTCTAGGGGCGCCTGGGTGGCTCAGTTGGTTGGGCGTCTGCCTTCGGCTCAGGTCATGATCCCAGGGTCCTGGGATCGAGCCCCGCATCGGGCTCCCTGCTCTGCGGGAGGCCTGCTTCTCCCTCTCCCACTCCCCCTGCTTGTGTTCCCTCTCTCGCTGTCTCTCTCTCTGTCAAATAAATAAATAAAAATCTTTAAAAAAAAAAAGAACAGAATGTTCTGGTGTATATCAAAATGGTTCTCTCTCCCTGCCATGCCTAAAGCACAAGGGAATTTTTATTCAATAATCACTATGAGAATCTGGTAGAATTCTAGGAGTGAGACTTACAAAAGTGTGGGGGCTTCCTCATGATTGGGTCCTCCTGCAATTTTTATCTTACACACTCATCCGCACTGAGCCTCCAGCAACTCATTGGTTACAGTTCAAGTTTCCTACCCGGGCACTGGACCTGGCTGGCAGGTTTCTCCTGTGGTAAGTTGTGATTTTTTTTTTTTTTTATTTGTTGCTTGGTCTCTCCCATTTTGAGAGCAGTGGTTTGCCTTGTATTCATTTCTCTTATGGATTTAAGAGTTATTGATTTTGTAGTTCGTTTACCTTTTATTTGTTGCTAGGACAGAGTGGCCACTTCTAAGTTTCTTAAATGCTGAACTAAAAACATTTTTTCTTTTTCAGCGGTTGAAACACATTGTTATCTGATAATATTTAACAGTACTAGAATCTTAGATGTACAAGCGAGAGAAATTTCCCATAGATTTGTTGTACAGTGTAAAATTGAGTATTAATAGGTTGTGAATTTGAAAGGTATGTTCAAGTTTGGTCCAAACTAGTATCCCTGAAGAAATCATCTATAGTGAAGCATTTTCCCCAGATCCCTGTGACTTAAAGTTGAAATGTTGGTGAATTAAATTATCATTTCCTTAGGTACTAACGTTATGGTAATAAATAACAGATACCTAATTTAGTTCCCAAAACTTGTAGGATACAAATAATAATAAAGTAAAAAAAAAAGTGTGTGTGCTTTATAGGCAAAATGATCCCCTATTTATTTTGTATGTAAGCATGAACAAGATATTCAATTATTCTAAAATTTGGTTTCTCTGCTTCAAAATGGAGTGACCTAAATTACAGTATTTTTTTGAAGGTTAAAATATGTATAATTTAAAAAGTGCCTAGTACTTAGTACATATTTTATTTCCCTCACTGTCTTACATTAATATAGCATTTCCCCAAATTTCCTAATGGTCGAAAATACTGGTTTGTTTGTTGAAATTTAGATATCTGGGTTCTATCTGACAGTTACTAAATCAGAATCGTCAGTAAATCTGCGCTGAGACCCAGCACACATGTGTTCTTTATAAAAGTCATTGAGGAAATGCACTCTGTTAAAGTTTCAGGTGAGCACAATCTGACCTATCCAATACAAAGATGTAGAATATGTTAGCAATGGGGAAACTCCCCCAAAGCTAGATATGGTGAAAGATATGAGATTCAGTTGGTTTTTCTACATATTGGTCATCATAAGAGTGTTTCTGTAGTTTAAGTTTCTTTGATGGGCTTTTGTTTAAAGAAACTTAGATAAAAGTTCAGGCCATCTGATTATTTTCTGGAATAACATGGAAAATGATTACACTGAAGTGTCTTCTGTGTAGTATATATAAGTATTGCTTATCTACAGCTTATTCCATACGAATCAATGATCGATTTATGCAACTACTAGAGCATATATTTTGAAATATAGAAAATGGTTTGTTTTAAAAATATTCACCCAGCTCTATTCTGATGCTTCACCTGAAGGAATTCGTTATCTCACACAGATACGCAAACACACAAATACTTTCTAAAACCCCCAGCTCTAATGCTTGCAAAGTATGTGACTACAGAACAATTATTTAACCTCTTAAAATATAAAATTTAGTATGTCAGATATGGAAATCACAATAATTGTATTAAAAAATTATTTAGAGGCATGCCTGTGTGGCTCAGTCAGTTAAGCGTCAGACTCTTGATTTCTGTTCAGGTCATGATCTCAGGGTTGTGAGCTTGAGCCCAAATCTTTCTCCTTCTGCCTCTTCCCCTACAGCCTGTGCTCTCTCTCTCAAAAAAATAATAATCATAAAAAAAAATATAAAAAATATTTGAGCACTAGATCAGCTTATGTTCTTATGTACCTGGTATATCATAGATGAGGTTCCTGCTCCTAGATTTCAAACTAGCCCAAATGCTTGAGAATAGTTTTTGCATGGAATTCTGCTGCAGTTCAATGAAAGGTAACTTCAAATCCATAGGTTTAAACTTCTTGCACAGTTCTGTTAAATATAGAGGATATCTTTTTCAGAATGTTTAAGAACCTCTTATCAGAGTTGAAAGACATTTCAATTTGTTATATTTACATACAAGCCTTTGAACAGCTTTCTCCACAAATTTGTTCATCTTGTATTTGCAAGATAATTCAGGAGTTTAAAATAACAAAATAGAATTCAAAACTAAACATATATAAATAAAAGAAAAGGTAAAATGGGCAAATCTGAAAATTGCACTGTTTTTATTTTATTTTATTTATTTTTTTTTAAAGATTTTATTTATTTATTTGAGAGAGAGAGAATGAGAGACAGAGAGCACGAGAGGGAGGAAGGTCAGAGGGAGAAGCAGGCTCCCCGCCGAGCAGGGAGCCCGATGCGGGACTCGATCCCGGGACTCCAGGATCATGACCTGAGCCGAAGGCAGTCGCTTAACCAACTGAGCCACCCAGGCGCCCTTGCACTGTTTTTAAAAAGAAAAACATCACTATGTACTTAGTTCATTGAAAGTTAGTAAATTTAAAGGTGATAAGCACATTCAACAGCAGGAAGAAATGCTCCAAGCATTGGAATAGCAGAGACTGTTTTATACATGTTACAAAAAGGAAAACTGAACCAGTATTCTGATTACAAATTTATAAATAATATAAATACTTGTAGAAGTCCAGATAATACATAAATGTGAAGGATATAAATATAAAGAATATAGAAAAAAAGCACATAAAATCTATGTACAGCCAATTCCTAATAATTTTTAAATATTATGAAGAGTTAAATATGAGTTAAATATGAGTTAAATATAAGAGTTAAATATAATGAAGAGTTAAATATGAGTTAAATATAATGAAGAGCTAAATATAAGAGTTAAATATAATGAAGAGCTAAATATAAATTTTAATTTTATTATCTATGCGTGTATATGTGTGTGGATATCTATATTTATCTATATACATGTGTGTATATCTCTCTCTCTAAGTATATATATATATGTATATATATATATTTCCAGACATTTTCTTAAACATAATATGATACAAAATGGAGCATTAGGATAAAAATCCACATTGGTGCGTGATTATACTGCTTTACCCCATTCATGATGAATCATGGCCGAAACTCTTAAAATGTATAGAATAGCAAAGTCATCTCTAATAGCTACATATCATTTCCGTTTATTAGATGCACAATATTTTAAGTTTCTTAAACACATGCCTATTTTTGTGTATGGAGGCTGATTTCAGCCTTCCCACATTAGGAGCCATGAAGTGAGGATGATACCTGTGGTGTATATCTTCCGCACTTGTCCTGTCATTTCCTTAAAATAAAGACATTCCCATTGGTCAGGCAAATTGTTCCTTGCATTTGTTTAAATAAGCATTGCAGATAATTTTGATAGATTGAGTAACAGAAAGGTAGTCACAATTCAGAATATTACATATGATAAAGTATATATAGAATTGTTGGTGTTTGAGTGTGCACTTGTATTTTGAAGAGAAATGTGGGAAAGATGATCACCTGAATGTGCGTTATCTCCTCTGGGTGACAGGGCTTCAGGGGGTCTTTTCTTGCAGAAGGTATTTATGAAATGAAATGAGTATTTTGTATTTATAAAATCACACACAAAAACACACTTATAATTTGCAGAATTAGAGAAACAATAAAAGGAAAACAGAAAAAAACCCACAAATCAGTGGAATAAATGTATGGGAAAATGAAAAAACAAAACAAAACCCAGCTTCATTTTAAAAATGATACACTAAAAGATGCCCAAAATTTTCAATACAATAGTTTTGTATATTTTCAATAGTTTAATGTATATGTATGTTAAAATATCTCTCACCAGGCTTTTTCCCTGTATTAATTTACACTTGTGCCAAAAATAGTATGAGTAAATTTGTGTCTCCTACTTGGGTATTGTTAGCCCACTTAGACTGCTATTTTGTGAGATGAAGCTTTTTTTTTTTTTCTCTCTCAAAATAGCCCAAACATAACACTGAGGAGTAAAAGAATAAACTATGATATTTGGCACAGTGTACGAGTATTCTGTCTCAAATGCACAAGGTAGACTTACACAAATGTGACCATATAGGTGAATCATGGCAGTAGGAAACAAACCAAAACACTATTACATGAAGCATCCTGCCCTATTTATAAGCTTAAAAAGCAGTAACACATATATACTAATGGAATGCATTTTAACATTAGTAAGAGCTAGCTGAATACAGGATTTCTGAACAGATTTGTTTTTGTAGAGAAAAGGTCAGGTTACATGATGGGATGGTGGCACAGGGTCCCCAATGGTCAGACGGTAGATATGAGTTATTTTCAGATGTAGCTTTGATTGTGTATTATGAATTTTCATTGTCAAATATATTTAATAACTAAGAGTATGCCATTAATGGACAAGTTATAAATATGTGACAAGAACCAAGGATTGTGAGTAATAGGATATCCAAAAGAAAATAATCATGTTTTATGATTTTAATTTGTGTTTCAGTGATTACTATTGAGTTTCACATCTTTTCAAATATTACGTGACCCCTTTCATTCTCTTTTGTCTTTTGCCTCTCCATTGTTCTTTATGAGTGTTTATTCTTTTTTTGGTTTTAGTAATTCAGCTTTTTATTTTATTTGTTTATTCATTTATTTATTTTATTATGTTATGTTAATTACCATACATTACATCATTAGTTTTTGATGTAGTGTTCCATGATTCATTGAATGGAGCACTGGGTGTTATACACAAATAATTCAGCTTTTTAAATGAAGGGTCATTTCCTAATGTTATTCAAGTATAGTCTTTAAAATTTTTCTTTTCTCATTTTGGCAAAATAAGTGATATGGACGCTGCATTGTAATTTGAAAATCATTGACATCGACATGGTTGCTTCTATAGTAAGGACGCATAGCTATGCTACACCTTTAGAGGTGAAACCGTTTTAAAGGTACTTCAAGTTAAATATTTTCATTAAATTAAAAAAATATGTGGATGCTTGCTCCAGTCTGTCTCTGACTCTGACTTTTGAATATAGGTTAGACATTTTTGCCTCATTTAAAAAACTATCCCTGCATCTTCAGAAGTTTTAGGAAATGAGAGAATATTTTATATCTGTCTAGCCGTAAGAGATCAGTGGAATTTAAACTTGATTAACTGCATTAGCAAATACTAAAAAGGAATGTTGCATTTGGACTACCTAAAACTATTTGTATCACAGTGGTTTTAATTTGTAACATAAGCAGTAATATATGTTCCCATAGATAGAAATCTACAGAGAAAATAAGATAGGGCATTTACTGAAATTAGAATATTTATCAAAAACAAATTGCATTTCCTTATGTATTTGCTGAGCTTAAATGTTAATGAAATTCTCTTTCAAATTATATCCACAAGGCAAATATTAGATAAGACCATGTTATCAAGGATTAAAAAATGATTGAATTGCTGTTTTTACACTTAATAATCTGGAACAGAGATGTAGGTCAATGGGGAAAAAAGGGTATTTTAAGATGTTACTGTTGCTTAGATAAAATGATAGTTCATTCAAAGAAATAATCAACCTTGTGCACACTTGGGGAAAAAAAAAGTGATTTCTTTTCATCCCAAATGTCAACTGAACTGTAAAGGGTGACATTTTGAATAAAGTGAAGTAAGGATAAAAATGCTTACAAAATGCTTATCAAATTGCACCCTTCGATTGCTTAGAACAAGCTCTTAGAATCCTGACTTATTATATTTTCAAATGTTCTGGTTTAGTTTCATTCAAAATGTCTAAACATTTTTTAATAGAATTAAACGTTTTTGCATAAGTGTTCTTGTTATAAAGCCTCAGTAAAATGGAAGCATGGAAACTTCTACCACCAACCACCATCTGTTCTGATGCAAAAACCACTCTGCAAATTTCTGACAGCAATAATGGCAAAATTCTGGCCTAGATGAATTTGTTTCCCTGAGAGAGAGAAAAGTTCAAACAGTGATACTGGATATTTTTACATGTGGATATTTTGTAATATGCTCTTTATTTTTTTTAATTCATATAAATGAAGAGAAAGGAAATGGCCTAACATTTAAGTCATCAAAGAAATGGTGTACATGAAAATAGAGAATTATCAAAGCAGAAAGTCTACTTTATTCCATGTGTAACTCCTGGGATTTATGCCAGTTTCATTCATAGCCAGAGAGAAAGCCTATTGCTTTTATTACAATTAAAATAAATTTTGCCTGGAGTCATTTATTATAATTTATTGTTATCAATATTAAAGATGTATCCAGTCTCTTAAAATATATGCATTGAAACCTAGTTATTAATGTTTCAGTCCAAAATACCTGAGATAAAACACTGTTCTAGGGATGATAAATTACAATAATTGATAAAAAGAAAGACCTATGGAATGACAGAAGAAAATAGAGATACATAGATATTATTCAGACTAAAATACTAAAAGCGTTTATATTGACAATCACTTTTTGGCTTCCCAAGTGTCATTCTGATCTATATTGGATTCTTTCAAACAGATGAAATCTTTGATCCATTCAGCTGTCTGATATTGTTATCACCCATTTTATTGGTAATATCATTGTTATCTCATTATGAATATTTATATAACTTGGTTAGAATCTCCTACAATTTGTAAGCAAATTTTATCTACATATTATTCAGAATCTAACCAAGAAAATAGAAATGACAATAAGGATTTAAATCGAAGGAACGTAGTGTAGGAATACAGTATAGATAGTATAGATCTGAGCATTAATTGCACAGATAATAAGGTTGTTGAGAAGCCAAACAATGGACCCTACACCACCCCAAGAAATAGTAAGTTGCTGCAGGAACAAAGGGAGGTAGAATTTACTGAATTCACGGAAGCTGAAAATGCAACAGCCTGTCTGGCTAGGGAAAAAGCCATAACTGAGAGAGGGGACAGACACTGTACCTTCTCCTTAATTCTATCTTCCAGTATCTTGCCAGTGTTTCCAGTTGCCAGCAAAGCTTGAAGCCAGCTGACCTGGGAGCCTACGAAACTAAGTGTCTCGGCCGTGTGCTGGGTCGCAGGCTTCTGCAATTTCTTTATACCTTCTAAACTGGCTTGTCTGATATTTTACGAAATACTTCTATTATATTCAAGATTTTTTATAAACACAGTATTATGTCTTGATATGTCAGATAGCAGCAAATAATTCTCATGAATGGTTCAGTTCACATTGTTTGGGTATATCTTGGTCAAGCATTAATTTTCTACTAGGGCTGTAAAGTGCTGGTTAACAGCTGAGGATATGTTTCACCTTGAAGCCCTAGAGATCTTTGAAATAATTCTCTCTTGGAATTTGCAAATACATACATTGACTACAGCCATTTTAAGCATCATTAGATACACAGGTTCCTAAAAATTGTCTTGAAACTTTGTATAAAAGCCTAGAATTACTTTGAAGTAATAGCCTCCCCTTTTTCTGGGTCCTTCTCATAACTAAAAACATTATGGGTTGGTTCCCAGGTATATGGACCAGAGCAAAATGTATAAATCCCAAGAGATCCAACAATCAATGCAAAAATCTAATCTTCAATTTAAAGGAGGTATTCTGACAATACGCAGAACACAGGTGTGTAGGAAAGTCACTGATGGGATAGGCACTTGAAATTTCACAGGATTCATCTGATATTTATTTGTCTTACTCCTGTTGCTACTACTTATTCACCAAGTCTAATCACATTCTGTATCATTTGTACTATTGGATTCAACTTAAGGGTGAAGATCAAGGAACAATCTGATTACTGACCAGTCCTTTAGTAAAATTCCTTACTGTGTGCTTGGATCATTTCAACTTTCTTTGTCTAGTGAAGAACAGTTGTAAAAAGTCCTCAAGGAGAACAGAGAAGTTGAAAAAATACTCTAACACTTTCAATAGCAATAGTTACAAAGCTAGTTTCTTAAAACATTGGACTATAAGATACTTGGTCTTAGGGAAGAAAATGTACCTATTCCAAATAGGAGAAAGGATTGGCTTATGATGAGAGATCTGTTAGGCTATGATGGGGAGGTTGAAAGACTGTGCGCACGAGATTGCCTTTCCCAGCACAGATTTTGTAAGGTTACAGATTGTTGGAGAGTTGAGACTTCCCTCGTCTCTTACCTCTAGTCTTAGATTTAAAGGGCTCCTGTGATTAGGTCAGCCTACCTAGATAATCTCTTTTGATTAACCTAAAGTCAACCAATTAGTACCCATAATTACTTCTATAAAATCTTTTGCCATTTAGTATGTAATACCTTACCATAATTACAGATTTCACCCATGCTAAGGGGAGGAGATTATAGAAGGACAACGGTCAGTAGGATCATTTAAATATTCTGGCTACCACAATTTCATTCGCTTTTGCCATTTTAAGGTAATATTACAGATTTTTCCCTTTTATATGTCTTTGAAAAGGCTCACTGCATAATAACTTGTATTATCATGTGCTTTTCACCATTTCCACTTGGTGAATGTAGACTACGTGCATCTGGATGTCAGAGTGACACAGTTCCATGACATTTCAAGAAGGTCAGTTCTGCCTGGGATTATGGATGACACATCTTCAAGTGTCAATGTCTGCAAGGAGATTAAGAAGGGGTTTCCCAAAACAAGATTTGTTTATTTTCAAATTGATTTATCCAGTCTCTCCTGATTGGCCACTTCCATTATTGTTTAGGAAGAAGCCAGAAATGCAATGAGATTTTTAAAAGCTTCATGGAAGTAAGGTTCTTCTTCTTCTTCTTTTTTTTTAAGATTTTATTTATTAATTTGAGAGAGAGAATGAGAGAGAGAGAGCACAAGAGGGGGGAGGGTCAGAGGGAGAAGCAGACTCCCTGCTAAGCAGGGATTCCGATGTGGAACTCGATCCCAGGACTCCAGAATCATGACCTGAGCCAAAGGCAGTCGCTTAACCATCTGAGCCACCCAGGTGCCCAAGGTGCTTCTTGAAAGAGATAAAAACCAGGGACAACAGTATATACTTTTGAACATAGCTTGTGGTGGAACATTTTTCCATCTCCTATATGTGACCACTTGGTGGCCTAACATGGTCAAAACTTCCTAAGTTGCTACAAACCTGGTTGATAGTTGTTTTTCTTTAAGATTCCTTAGGATGTCAGAAACCCACTCACTGTAAAAAAGGGGAATCCTGACACTGATACCAAAATATTTTCATAAACTTTCGGGTAATAGTTTCCTTATACTAAAATAACTTCTGTGCCTTTAAGCTGAGGATATCCTTTTCTAACGCTGGAGACCTAAGGGCCTTGGAAAAGACTTAAAAGGACCCAGAGCCTTCGTGTATTGAGTACAGTTAGAAAAGATAAGGGCCTAGAGGTACTTAGAAAATGCATAAAAGGACCTAGAAGAGTATAGCTGAAGGGGACAAAGAAAACTTGAGAAAAATTTATATTTGTCTTATGTAGGTCCTCAATTATTCGTTGAGCATCTCACACATGAAGAAGTTAAAAACAAGACCGCTCCATGTTCTAGCCTCAGTTGTCATAAAAGGAAGGAGATGCACCAGTACTACTACTTTTAAAAGAAATCTCTTCCAACCATCATCATACGATCAATGGCCATCATGTCATTCAAAAATTTTAAGAAGTTACAATAGACTACCCTTAAAATTGGGCAAAATAATCAAGATGTTAGGTAATGGGTTTATACTATTGTAACTCATATTCTTATCTTGAAAGTAATGATTTGATTAGACCAATGTATACATTTCCCACATATTTAAACATAGGGAAACTCATAACCATACGGTCTGACTAAATACACATTGACTATTAGGAGTGTTTTTTCAAAGCTTGCATGAATCATTTAAAATAAAACCTCACTAGTTATTCACTAAAACTATCAAATGTGCTCCCAGATTTTGCTTAGAATATGTCCTTTTACTCCTCTGGCTGGCAAAACCAAAAAAGTGTTGCAGGATTTTTCAATAAAATAAAGACAGAGTCAGATGCTTATTCATTGAACAACCAAGCAAAACAAGCTGGATAAGCAGAAATAGGTTACAGAGCCAATTCGTAGACAAGCAAAAGTGAGAAAAAGCAGCCCGATATGGCAGAGCTCCCACTGAGGTGGTCCTATTTTAAGCAAAGCCCAGAGGTGGTGAATAGAGTCCGTTATTTCTTCCTATTTTAATTCAATAAAAACAGAACAAAACACGATATCAATTCCATCAGCAAATTAGGTAGAGCTGAGCTGAATGGATTTTACACAGGCAAATGGAATCTTTGAGAGAAGGTGGTAGAAAGCAAGAGGGCCAAATCATTTTAAATTTTATTTTAATTTCCTATTTGGTTAAAATAAATTTCAAAGTATCAAAGGCAAATAAATTAGATATTCTAAGATCAATTTGAAATTCGGCAAAAGCATGCAAGGCAGAAGTTTAAATTAAAGCCAGCCAGGGACAATTTTATAAAATCATTTAGATTGTCAAAATTCTAGCTCCTAATATATTGTATAACAGCTCTAAACCATGTGTAACAAGTACTTCATTTTCCAAACTCTATTTTACTTCACAAATAATTATTATAGAATATTTGTTAAAAGACTAAGTTCCTTTGCAAATCAGTGTATGTGTGTGTGGTTTTTTGTAACTTTTTCAGGGTTTCTCTCTGTAGGCATAACAAAGTTAACCTTAGCATATGTATACATCTTTAAAAGTTGGTATTTGAACACAATTACAATCCTAATTTTTTCTATCATTTAAATAAAAGAAAGGTTAGATAGGGACGCCTGGGTGGCTCAGTGGGTTAAGCATCTGCCTTTTGGTTCAGGTCATGATCTTGGGGTCCTGGGATCAAGCCCTGTATCGGGCTCCCAACTCAGTGGGGAGTTTGTTTCTCCCTTTCCCTTTGTCCTCCTCCCCCTACCCCGACTCATGCACACTTACTGTCTCTCTCTCTCCCTCAAATAAATAAAACCTTAAAAAAAAAAAAGGTTGGCAGTATTTTTTAAATTTTTTATAAAACTTCAATTCATTATACTTTCCAGCACCGTGTCATTGCAGATGGCAAGACTCCATTCTTGTTTATGGCTGAATAATACTCCATTGTATATATATACACCACTCTTCTTGAGCCATTCATCTATGAATGGACACAAGCTATTTCCATAATTTGTAAATAATCCCCCTATAAACATAGAGGTGCATGTATCATTTGAATTAGTGTTTTTGTATTTTGGGGGTAAATACCCAGTAGCTCCATTATTGGATCATAGGGTAGTTCCATTTTTAACTTGTTGAGGAACCTCCATACTGCTTTCCACAGTGGCTACACCAGCTTGCATTCCCACCAACAGTGCAAGAGGATTCTTTTTCTCCACAAACTTGACAATACTTCTTGTTTCTTACATTTTTTTTATTTTAGGCATGTGACAAGTATGAGATGATACTTCATTGTAGCCTTGATTTGCATTTCCCTGATGATGAGGGGTACTGAGCATCTTTATATGTGTCTGTTGGCCATTTGGATGTCTTTTTTTTTTAATTTTATTTATTTCAGAGAGCGAGAGGAGACAGAACACACAAGCATGAACAGGGGAGGGAGAGGGGCAGTGGGAGAAACAGATTCCCTATGAGCAGGGAACCTGCTGTGGAACTGGATTCCAGGACCCTGGGATCATGACCGGAGCTGAAGGCAGATGCTTAACTGACTGAGCCACCCAGGTGCCCCTCGATGTCTTCTTAAGAGAAATGTTTGTGTATATCTTTTGCCCATTTTTTTTAAGAATATTTGTTTTTTAGGTGTTGAGTTTTATAAGTTCTTTATATATTTTGGATATTAACATTTTATCAGATACGTCATTTGCAAATATTTTCTCCTATTCAGGAGGTTGCCTTTTAGGCAACCTAAAACCTAAAAAAGGAAACCTGTTTCCTTTGCAGTGCAGAAGCTTTTTATTTTAATGTTGTTCTAATAGTTTATTTTCTTTTACTTCCCTTGTCTCAGGAGATATAGCTAGAAAAATGTTGATATAGCTGATGACAGAGACATTGCTGTCTATGCTCTCTTCTAGGATTTTTATGGTTTTAATCCATTTTGAATTTATTTCTGTGTATGGTGTAAGAAATTGGTCCAGTTTCATTCTTTTGCACGTTGCCGTCCAGTTGTCCAGACACCATTTGTTGAAGAGCCTTTTTCCTACTGAATATTCTTTCCTGCTTTATCGAAGATTAATTGACCATATGATTATGAGTTTATTTCTGGGTTTTGTATTCTGTTCCAGTGATCTATGTGTCTACTTATGTGCCACTACTATGTTGTTTTGATTCCTCTGTAATATAACTTGGCTGGAATTGGGATATCTCCAGCTTTGCTTTTCTTTTTCAAAATTGCTTTGGCAGTTCAGGGCCTTTTATAGAAAACACTAAAGGCTCCACCAAAAAAAAAAAAAAAAAAAAAACTACTAGAACTGATAAATGAATTCAGTAAAGTTGTAGGATACAAAATTAATGTGCAGAAATTTGTTGCATTTTTATACACTAACAATGAAGCAGCAGAATGGGAAATTAGGTAATCAATCCCATTTACAATTGCACCCAAAATAATAAGATACCTAGGAATAAACCTAACCTAAGAGGTGAAAGACCTGTGCTCAGAAACTCATAAAATATTAATGAAAGAAACTGAAGATGACACAAAGAAATGGAAAGACATTCCATGTTCAAGGATTAGAAGAACAAATACTGTTAAAATGTCTGTACTTCCCAAAGCTACCTACAGATTTAATGGAACCCCTATTACCTGAAATACGTAGCACAAGAGAATCTTCAAACTAAATTTGAGTGGCCCAGAGCACTGGTTCTGGTTGGCGGCCTATACATTGATTTCTGTATCACTCACTTCCTTGCCTTGTTGCCAAAAATTTGAAGGTTGACCATTGTCTCATGGTTCAGAAGAACATTTTATAAAAAACAAACATTGACATAGAACCAGAAAAAGTATTATTAGCTTTGTTGTATTTCATTATTGGCATCCTGGGAAATAATAAAACATAAAACCAATGCCTGAATAATTGTTAGCACAACATTCAGGGGAATGTTTTTTTTTTTTTAAAGAGGTTTTACTTATTTATTTGTCAGAGAGAGAATATAAGCAGTGGGAGGGGCAGAGGGAAAAGCAGGCTTCCCATGGAGCAGGGAGCCCCATGCGGGGCTCGATCCCAGGACCCCAGGATCATGACCTGAGCCAAAGGCAGACGCTTAACTGACTGAGCCACCCAGGTGCCCCCAGAGGAATGATTTTTAAAAGGTATCTCGGTGAAGTCCATAGCAACGCTACTGAATTTGGGATTAATTAATTTTGGGATTAATTTTGAACATCTGGTTCACTTGTTTCTAACTCTCCTGCACACCATGTGTCCTTGAAAGGATAATGGTAAATATATAATGGGCTTCATATGATACAAAGGGCAATAAGGCTGATTTATGGAGAATGACGCAATTTTTACAGAGAGTAGTCTGTGAATACTTGACTAAAATCATGGCATTTTGGCAGAGAGCTGATGAAACATGAAGCCAGAAGAAAGTCTTGTAAATGTTTGGAAGGAAAGATTCCCAGAAAAGGCGAGAGCAAGTTCAGGGACCCAGAACTATAATACACTTGGTAAAATAAAAAAAACACTCAGTAGGTTGTTAGTGCTGAAGGTGGCTTGAGAAGAATGGTGCAAGATTTGGTTAAAAGTGGACCATTAATGCGTGACAAATATTCTTAACACATATTTCTTGCTAGTACCATTATCTCAATTTAAGTTTAAAGCTCTAAACATGTGCAGAAAAGAAGTTCTGAAAAAATCTAACTTGGAATGTTAGGATATGTTTCCTTATAAAAATTATACATAAATCTCTGAATTCAATGTATACCACTGAAAAAATATTTAGAAGTCTAGATGAGATTTTTAATCTGTTTCCACATTAAAAAAATATCTAATATCCTTTTATTCTTCTTGTAACCTTTATTTATGAGGTAGCTGACTTCGATCAAGATACTTTGGTCATTCTTTAACAAGCTATCTTTGATCTGATTTAGAACAGATTATGCCGTTTTTAAACTTCTTTACACCACAAACATACTTGTAAGATTGTGTGTGTGTGAAAAGGATAAAATTTGTTCTGTGGTAGCATTATTAAAGGAAATAAATGTTTGAAAACTCCTTTAAGGCTTTATTTCTTATTTTTACCTTTAATTATATTATATATTTGGATCTTTACTTTTTAGGAATAATCTCAAAATTACAGAAGAGTTACAAGAATAGTAACAAAAAAAAATCCATTTACTCTTGACCCAGCTTGCCTGAATGTTAACCTATTACTGTATATATTCTGTGTGTGTGTGTGTGTGTGTGTGTGTGTGTGCGTGTGTGTATAACATTACGACCCATTTGGGAGTAAGTGGCAGACATAATGCCTTTTACCCTTAAATACTTCAGTGCATACTTCCTATTAAAAGGACGTTTTATGCATAAACACAACAGTGATCAATTGTACACAACAATCAGTTGTCTTGAGACCAGGGCAGTTATTTAGAAGAATGTCCCTTAACTAGGGTTTCTCTGATATTTCCTCATTACCTGATTTATGTGATACATTTCACAAGGACATCACAAAAGCATTTCTGTGTTTCTCTTGGCAAATTACATTTAGCGACTCACAGTTTTGAATATTGCCAATACGGTGAGGTTAATTCAGCTAAAGTTTGTGTGCCAGGTTGTTTGACTATAGTTTACTATTGTTTCCCTTTGTATCAGAGGAAGATATTTTGAGACTGCATAGATAAACTGTTTCTTTTTTTTTTTAAGATTTTATTTATTTATTTGACAGAGAGATAGACAGAAGAGTACAAGCAGAGGGAGTGGCAGAGGGAGAGGGAGAAGCAGGCTCTGCACTGAACAGGGAACCCGATGCGGGACTCGATCCCAGGACCCTGAGATCATGACCTGAGCCGAAGGCAGACGCTTAACCATCTGAGCCACCCAGCGCCCCGATAAACTGTTTCTTGTCAATCTTTTACCCATTCATTTTAGTATTTGTTGATGATACCTGCCTGAACTAAGCATTACTAGTAAGTTTGCAATACAGTGACTGAAAAAATCTATCTTCTCTACTTAGTATTCTATTATAAAAAAGAGCTTTTCCTTTCTCTTATTAATTAATATTACTACAGAATCAAGGATTCCTATTGTATGCAATAGGTTATGTTATTTATTTCAATACTAAAATCATATCGGATTTGGTCAGTGGAAGCTCCTCCGACTCTCATGTGTCCTTCTGACATACCTATCCCATCGTTTGAGCATTTCCTCTTTAGTTGAATATACAACTATTACTTTATTTTTGGCAGAAGCTAGTGCAGCCTCATCTTCCTTTTCTCTGTCCCATTCCTGGGAAATAGTCTTCCTAAAGGAGCCCGGTTTCCTTACCATGGTATACTGAGTAGAAACCAAATACTGGCCTTAGGCGTACTCATAGCCACTAAGGTTTCATTGTTCCTAAACCTCAGCAGACATAGCGAAGGGAAAAACATAAGCAAATATATAGACACATATACATATGAATGTATGTGTCCTCACATGTATGTATATCTCTATGTGCATATCCATCTACCTACCTGTCTAATAAATTGTGAATTCACAGAGATACCTCCAAATCCAATTCAACATCACAGGGTTCATTCTGTCTTTCCACTTTTTCATATATGTCACTTTCTTCTCTGTGAAACCTCTCATTATATTCAGAATACATTAAAACAAACAAAAACCACTGCAAATAAACTTTCCAAAATAGAACTCAGTATTTGCTTACATATTTCTTTTAAGGATTTACATCTAAAACTTTTCATTCAAATGTTAGTTGGATCAGTTTCTTTCTTCCTTTCAATGTGCTTATGTGAATTTTTTTAAATAAAATTTAATTTTTTAAAACTTTTTTTATTATGTTAATCACCATACATTACATCATTCGTTTTTGATGTAGTGTTCCATGATTCATTGTTTGCGTATAACACCCAGTGCTCCATTCAGTATGTGCCCTCCTTAATACCCATCACCAGGCTAACACATCCCCCCTCCCCCCTCCCCTCTAGAACCCTCAGTTTGTCTCTATTGTATTCAAATTTATGATTTTTTTTTGCTTTCTTCTTTAGTTTTCAGGTATTGGTTTAAAAGTCAAAAGTATGTTGAAAATGAAGGAACAGGGAGCAGGTTTATCTTCATTTGCTAACCAGGGAGAATTGGACACTATACAAATGAGCAGTTTTCAGACACTGGAAATAGCACAGGGCAGTGACATCTGAGGGGGGAAAAAGAGATAAATGAGCTGATTCCTATGATTGCCCCAATTTACTTCCAGGATACAGTGCAAATGCATTTAGGAAATAACTTGAGGTTTGAGAAATCTAAGGCAGTTAGAATTTATGGGACAAAATAACAGAGAGGAAGATTCCTCCCAGAGGTCAGATTGTCCTGATTTTTATCTTGCCGACTACTGAATGTGTTGACATTCCTACACATACACTGAAGCTATGTTCTGGGAAGCCTTTTACTTGAAAATAGTTAAATCTTTCAGGTCTTGCTTTTGAGATTGGCCACAAGGGACAAGTCTATGACTAATTATTCCCCATTACCAAGTGAATTATGAGGTAAATATTTTACTTTACTCATTGCTCCATATATTTTGAGATTTTTCGGTCTGGCTGGTGCGAGAGGCACTCTTTCTGGCCCCGGGTGAACATTGGGTACTGTTACCTCTTGTCCTTTTGGATGGTTCTTTCCCTGGCTTGTAGTGGTTTCCTCACAGGAATGCAGTGGTCACTGCAAATTCTCAAATGAGACTCTACAAATGTCTGTGGTTCATTCCCTGCATGGCACGGTTTTCTCCAACACTCTCTGTCCAAGAGCTCTGGCCCCCTTAGTGCCCCCAGATGTTCAGCTCTGTCCTTCCGGCCCACTAGGTTCCAGCTGGGCTCCTGCTCTCTGCATTAATAAGAGAAAGCTCCCTCCATATACTGAGTCAAGATTGTAGTGTTCATTCGATTTGTTCCCATCTCTAATGGATCCCTTTTGTTGCCTGATGTACAGTATCTTGCTTAATGTTGCATCATGTATGTTGTCTGTTTTTTGGCTGTTTCAGAAAGGAGAGTATATCTGGTCTCTGTACATCATTACCTTATATGCTGTCTGGTATCATTTGCCTCCAGTAATCCAATGCTCTGCATTTAGATGGTTGCTCTGTGCAGTGTCTTGTCTCTCTCTAGATTTCAGTTTATTTGGTTGCCCTGTGACCTCAGATTGCTTCCTTAAAGGGAAGTATTACCTTGACATTTTCCCAGTGGGAAAGACCCTCTTTTCATCTTTGCACATTTCCTAACTGAAATCAGAAGACTGTAATAGTTGTGTCAATATTTGTATGTAAAGGAAAAAATACTGTTAGAGAAAGGGAAAGCATAATGGATACTTAAAGAAGAGTCTGACTTACTTGGAAACAGAGTATCTAACATGGGCTAAGTCCATCCTCTTGCTCTCTTAGAAAGTTTCTCTAGAGCTAGCAGAAATTCAGGAAGAGTGAGTTGTACCAGTAAATCATGCATAGTGCTTAATTAGTGCTCACTGTAAATAACTTAGAGCGACACACCCTTTCTATAGTGTTATCATATTAACCCAAGATAAAGGTATTTACCTTTTGATTTAATGAGCTGCTGAAGTGTATTAACCTTTGCAATATGCCAATTTATTCCTTTTAATTGAATAAATGTTTTAAAGGATATCAATTTTATTCAGAATAATGAAAACAATAGAAGAACTAAGTACTGGTTTAAAGATGTAATGATAAATAAATAAATTCAAAAAAAAAATAAAGATGTAATGATAGCACAAGTACTTTATAGCCAATAAAGAAGATAGGGGTTAATCCATTCATGGGTAGGAAAACAGCAATATTTGTTATGTACTTGTCTCCTACTCCTTCTAATTAAATTTCCAGGAAGATAAAGGAAAATATAAAAGTAGATTTGTAGCATCTTGGGAAATTTAATGAAGACCACATGAAATTATTGGGAAGAAATTTATTTAACACCACTGCTAATGTGCTTGAGTTAATATATATAATCTCTAAATGCTGTTACTAAATAATATCAGCTGTATGTTTGGATCTATTTTAATAGTAACTGAGAAAAAATTTTATACCATATCCAAGTGAAAATTTTACTGGGCCCTTTGAATTTGTTTTTATGACTTCAGATTCGAAATAAGTGAAAAACATTTAGTTTTACAAAATCAATGAAAAGTTAATAGCTTTCTTTGTATGTAATAATTTTGTGACTCATGAAAGTATATCTGGTATATAATTATGTGGGTTATATGTGTCGAAATGCTTTATTTTAATAAATGTTTCTTGTAGGCTCAGTAGTAGTAAAATGGTTTTTTTCATTTTAATTCATTTTTTTATGATTCTTTAGTTTTTTTGGCTGTAAGTGTATTTTGTAGTTTTAGTTATTAACTTTTGCAATGATAATGTATCTTGTTACTTTTTTAACGAGAAGTGTTGCTGTGTGCTATTTTCTTAAATACATTTACGTAGATAATTCACAACCACCATTCCTTTTTCGTCACCACTTGCACAGTGTGTGTGCACCATACTTAAGGAGGTGAATCAATTTTACTGAGGTAGACAGTAATTAAACAGAGTAAGATGAAGCAAAGGCCTCCACATCTTCCATATGGTATTTCCAACACCTGTGAAAATATTTGAACAATATCATTAGGCTTTACATGGCAAATACCATTTTCCACCAGCTTTCCATTTTAATTTTTTTTTATGTGTGATGGGATTTCTTTTCATCATGTGTTCTTATTATAACCTTTTTTTTGTGATTTTTTTTCTCCCCACTTTTTAAAATCAATTCATGCAGATTTCAAAATCTAATGAATAAGAGTGCAAAAAAAGAATTCTTAAGACTCACATAGCAGCACCTGGGTGGCTCAGTCCTTTAAGTTTCTGCCTTGGCCTCAGGTCATGACCCTAGGGTCCTGGGATCCAGTCTGCATCGGGCGGGCTTCTTGCTCAGTGAGGAGCCTGCTTCTCCCTCTGCCTGCCGCTCTCCCTGCTTGTGCTATCTCTCTCTCTCTCCCTCTTTCTCTCAAATAAATAACTAAAATTAAAAAAAAAAAAAGAATCATATAGACTCTAGGACAAGGAGGGATCATTTCTGGGCTGATACTCTGTAGGAAAAAAGAAAAGTCTTAAGAGTAAACTGATTAATTTTGCCGATTCTGAAGGTTTAGATTATGTATCAAATTATTATTAAATGTAAGACTTCCATAGACAGTGTCTTTTCCATTTCCTTGCACTTCTCCATAGAAATTTTCACTGGCTAGTTATTGGAATTAATTCCTTTGTCTCTGGGGCGCCTGAGTGGCTCAGTTGGTTAAGCGGCTGCCTTCAGCTCAGGTCATGATCCCAGGGTCCTGGGATCGAGCCCCGCATTAGGCTCCCTGCTTGGCGGAGAGCCTGCTTCTCCCTCTCCCTCTGTCTGCCGCTCTGCCTACTTGTGTTCTCTTTCTATCTCTGTTAAATAAATAAATAAAAATCTTTAAAATTCCTTTGTCTCTATTATGGGACCCTTTTCTATTAAATGGCAGTTTAAGTTAATGAAGGTTCCTGTGTCATTGTATAATTCTAATTTACAATCCTGATTCTGCTGTGGGCTAAGAGAGTTACCCAGAACAAGTGAGCTTACTTACAGGAACCTTAGTTACCTTAGATCCCCAAAATGCAAAATATGAAATTCATTTCAAAAGATTAGGTAGGTGGAATCAGTGTATCTTAGGATCCCAGGGGATACTTTGAATGTCATAGTTCTCAATTAGAGTTAACTAGTTCTCCCTCTTCCCAGACTTCACTCTATGGTTTGTGCATGCTGTGAAAATCCCAGCTCATTCCACTAGTAATGAGGAAAGAAGCCGGTCCATTCCTCTTCTTCTCAAGCCTCAGTTGATTCAATCTGTTCAAGATTTTCCATTACAAAGCCTTTGTTTATCCTGCACACTTTGCCTGGTATGTCTTTACCATTCAATTAAATCTATCTCCGTTTCCAAGTTCATGTTTCTTCCATGAATCAATTTCAGTGCCTTGAAATGCCTATCAGCAAAGCCAGACCTTATTGCAGCATGGCTTTTAAACATGTAATTCATTTTGCTTTGTATCTTAATACAGTAATTATTGTTTAAAATATTTCTATCTTGATATTAAAGATTGTGTATCAACCACAAAATGTGTTCAAAGTGTAGTTAAGTAATTGCATTATTTTAATACTTAGAAGTGTATACACCTATTAGATACTAAGTGGATAAGGCCTTTATTGCTTATTAGAAAACCATTTATCTCCTACCTTATAGGATGCTTTCATACCTTAAGAGCAATAATTTGAGTTATAGTCATAGTTTGTCATCAAATGCAAAATAAATTTCTTAGAAGGGATTTAAGGGGATATGCAGTCAGTCCTCCCTCTGTTCCAGTCAAAGTGGGACAATAAAAATATGCTTTCTGTGCTCCCTGTCCTCTGAAAACTACAAAGCACGCGGTGCTTGGCAAGAGGTATGGTGTAACATGGCAGGGCGTAGTTACTGTGTATCAAGCACAGCTGGTTTTCTGCATGTGTTCACTAATGTGCAAGTGAATGGCCAGGTCACTTCATACTGAGTTTAGAATTACATAGGGCTCTTTGATCAATAGAATGAGTTTGATTATTCATCCACTGACCATATTTTGTAAATGTATAGCAATGCCTTTATCGTAGTAAAATAATCTGGCTCTGTTTTTAATCTATCCCAGGACTACATCTGTGAGAGAGATGGTGAGGAAATAGCCTAATGAAGGTTTTCATTGTTCTTTTATGTTCCTTTTTCCACCTAGACCCTTGTTTCCTCTCCCATTGGTCTCCCAAAGACTACTCTGTACCTTGAGGTTTTCAGTATCTCTCTGTAGTACAGTGCTTCATGCAGTTTGTTACTCATTTATGCCTCTTTATTTTTTTCAATGAATAATAGTTTAGGCTACCCAGATGCAAGCCTTGAGGTAGAGTTTGAGTAAAGACAACTTTTTTTTTTTTTTTGAGAAGTGATTCTAGAAAAACATCAATAAGGTAGTGGGGAATAATAGTAAGCAAGAAAAAAGCCAACACAGAGGGGCAATTGAAGTTCATCCAGCTGGGGAACTCTGGGATATAGTAAAAACATCTTAGAGTTATATCAGTTAAGGCACAGGAAACTAATAGGCTTATCTACTGTCTCCAGTTAGTCATTAGTCAAGTCTTACTTGAGTCAATAAGTCTGACACTTTTGGCTTGTCCTGATTGAAAATAAATGTGCTCCTCCAGCAAGAAAAAAAGAAATTGTAAAACGACCCTCAGATAGAAAGTTGGTATGTTCTGTAGAGGCAGTCTTCATTGTAAAATGTGAGTGTGGATGGGGATCTGGGCAGGGGCAACAGTAACTGCTACAATGTTGATTTGATACTTAGTGATTATGTGGGGTATACAAAATCTTCAAATTGTTTAGGTTTGAACATTAATCATTAAATAGAATAATGATTTTCTTAAATACACCAATTAGTATAAAATTAAAAGTACATATAAATCATTTAAGTTTGAAATGGAACAATTCTAGATGGGAAACAAAAGTAATAAAAATAAGAAAATGCAGGCTAACTTCTGAATAAAGGGTTGCATTTAGGTCAAGTTTTGCACAATATTGTCATTCAGGACTGGATAACTTTTGAAGTGGGGGATATCCAGTGGCCAGTAAGATAATTAATAGCACCTCTAGCATTAATCCATTCTTTATCCTACACTGAGTTTGAAGAAAATACCCTGAGTTTTGCTCTAAGCCATGAGTATATGAAATACTAAGCAACAATATGGAAAGAAAGGGATTTGGGGGCAACTTACATTTTCTTAACAAAAATAAGTGAAACTGCAAACTCAAATACTTTGGGGCAAAAAATGATTGGACATAAAAGGAATGTGGGTTCATGGGGTCCTCTTCATTCAGAATGATTTACAGTGTAAATGTATACTGAATCTGTTTGCTATATAATTGACTTCTATATAGTTTGAGCATCCCTTAGCACTGTCAAGTTGACACATAGTATTAGCCATTAGAGAAGATAACGTCATCACTTCTGTGATGCACTAGATACTTAGAAGTTTGTGGGTTGAAGGATTTAATACTAAACTAAGGTTAGGTCACCTTTAAAAAATATTTTATATTGAAGAACACCTCCTAAAACAGCGGTCATAATGAGAATTACATTTTGAGCATTTCATTTGTATTTGCTTGTATGGAAATTGCCACAGATGTTGAACCCAAAATTATTATAAGAAGGATAATTTTCTGCTTTGATAAGATTTGGGGCCCCATGGAAAAGAAACTGCTAAAGTTGAATATGATTCTAACAAAGAAAGAACAGCTGTATTTATGTGAATTTAAACAGTTTTTAAAATGTTTGAAAACACCGCAGGTATCATAACACAGTAATCAACTTATCAAGCCTAATACATTCAAGAAAAGGGGGAAATAAAACTTAAAGAGAGATAAAAGTTAATATCTACGAGTGTGTGTGAGAGTAATACTTTTGTTCTGAAACATGAGACTCATATATATTTACTTTTAATATACTAAAAAATGATCAAGTTCTAAATATATATATATTTTTTACTTATAGAAAACTGTTAAGTTCGTGAGACTAAAAAAATTCAGAAAAAGAAATTCTAGAAAAGGAAATCTGAAATGGAAGTCTTGTGCTGTTTGAAAAATAATCTTTAACTTATTTCAAAATTCATTATAGTCTAATTTGAAATTTCAAAGTGAAATAAACTCTTCAGAGGATTCACTCCAATTTGCTTATGTTTTAAATGAAGAGACTGAAGTTGTAAATACTTGCTCCCTGTATCAGACAGATAATTAATAGCACATCCATAACTGGCAGTCATGGCGTCTGAGTCAACATCCCATATCCTTCCCTTCTGTTTTTTTTTTTTTTTTCCTTTCTAAATAACTCATTTTGGTGCTCTAAAAAACTTATGTTAAGGAAAATTATCATTGTGAGGGACCTAGAAAGAGTCAAATAAGCGGAGGTAGAGAAATTTATTAGACACTTTTCTATGGATTTTGTCCCCCAACAATGAACCCTTCTAATGGTTTCCATCTCTTTTCTTGCTTGGAGTTTTCAAGCAAGCTGTGACTAAATTACACCAAACTCAGTCTTCGTTTTAGGACAGACACCAAAAATGGTTTATTAAATTTATCTCTGGGGAAAAAATAGATAAGTGAAAAAGACACAAGGTAAGTTAGAATTTCTAAATGTGAAGTTTTAAAGAGATTAATCCAATAGCCCTTTCATAAGTCTTTTATTAGGATAATCATTATTAGGATAAGAAATGTGGCCATTGCCTTTATTTTTGTTTGCTATTCATACTTGTTAATATCATCTAATTTTTTAAATTTAATTTTAATTCCAGTACAGTTAACATACAGTGTTATATTAGTTTCAGGTGTACAATATAGTGATTCAACAATTCCATGCATCACCCAGTGCTCATTACCAGAATTTCATTCCTTAATCCCCAACCCCTATTTCACCCATCCCTCCACCATCCTCTCATCTGGTAACCATCAGTTTGTTCTCAATAGTTAAGAGTCTGTTTCTTGATTTGTCTCATTGTTTTTTTCCTTTGCTTGTTTATTTCTTAAATTCCACATATGAACAAATCATAAGGCATTTGTCTTTTTCTAAGTGACTCCTTTCTCTTAGCTTTCTAGCTCCATTGATGTCATTGCGAATGGCAAGATATCTTTCATTTTTTTTTAAGATTTTATTTATTTATTTGAGAGAGAGAGAGAGTGAGCACGAGAGGGAGGAGCGGGAGAGGGAGAAGCAGACTCCCCGCTGAGCAGGGAGCCCGATGTGGGACTCGATCCCGGGACTCCAGGATCATGACCTGAGCTGAAGGCAGTCGCCCAACCAACTGAGCCACCCAGGCGCCCAATATCTTTCATTTTTATAGCTGAGTAATGTTCATAGTATACACACATACACACACACACACACACACACACACACACACACACCACTCATCTTTACCCATTCATCTATCAATGGACACTTGGGCTGCTTCCACAATTTGGCTATTGTAAATAATGCTGCTATAAACATAGGGGTGCATGTATCCCTTTGAACTAGTGTTTTTGTATTTTTGGAGTAAACATCCAGTAGCGCCATTGCTAGAGCCTAGGGTAGTTCTATTTTTAACTTTTTGAAGAACCTCCATACTGTTTTCTAAAGTGACTGCACCAGTTTGCATTCCTACCAACAGTTCACGAGTGTTCCTTTTTCTTCATAGCCTCGCCAACACCTGCTGTTTCTTGTGTTTTTGATTATAACCATTCTGATAGGTATGAGGTGATATCTCATTGTGGTTTTGATTTGCATTTCCTCATGATGAGTGATATTGAGCATCTTTACATGTGTCTGTTGGCCATCTCTATGTCTTCTTTGGAGTAATGTTTCTTCATGTCTTCTGCTCATTTTTTAATTGGATTATTTGTTTTTTGGTGTTGAGTTGTGTAAATTCTTTATGTATTTTGATACTAACCCTTCATAAGATAAGTCATTGGCAAATATCTTCTCCCATTCAGTAGGTTGCCTTTTAGTTTTGTTGATTGTTTCTCAATATCACATAATTTTGTCTAAAAATCTTTTCTCCTTTTTTTAATTCTACCTTCCATGTTTAAAGATCTATGTGTTGATACAAGATGGATAGGAGGAAAAAAGTATCATATAAAATGTATGAAAGATGATATTGACTAATGTAAAATATCTAGTTATTCATATTTGCTTTCATAATTTTTTAGTTTTCTAAATGTCATGAATCTCCTCAACAACAATTCCAATATTTGATAATAATGTATTCATCACCAAATGTCTTAACTGTTTTATTTTTCTGTAGGTTAGGAAGAACATAAGGGTATTAAGAGCAAATGTGTTATTCATATTTTATACCTATGTCCTATACATATTTATATATAGCCTATATGCAGGTTATAATTTTTCTGAGAACAAGACTTCAGAGATAACTGTGTGCAATATCCCATTGTCATCCAGAGATCTTAGTTTTTAAAGAAATATTACAATTGTCATCCACTTTTTAAAACATTTTATTTTAAAATTTACACATAACAAATTTATTTTTTCACGTACAATTTTATGATTTTGGACAAATGCTATAATCAAGATACAAAATAGTTGTATAACTTCAAAAAATTTTGCTTTACTGTAATAAAATTTTCCTTGAGCCTCTTAATCCCTGGAAACCTGTTAAAAATACAGCATTTGAAGAATAAATTCTTGTGCTTGATACTGATGAGAGACTTAAAAGGATGTAATGGTGATTTTTACATGTTACTACAAACCTAAGAAAAAGTGCAGGTAAGCATTTCATTATACACCATGTCATATTTTTTTTTAAAGATTTTATTTATTTATTTGAGAGAGAGAATGAAAGAGAGAGAGCACAAGAGTGGGGAGGGTCAGAGGGAGAAGCAGACTCCCTGCTGAGCAGGGAGCCCAATTCGGGACTCGATCCTGGGACTCCAGGATCATGACCTGAGCCAAAGGCAGTCGCTTAACCAGCTGAGCCACCCAGGCGCCCCACCGTGTCATATTTTAATTGCAATTTGCAACTGGGTTTTAATTTGTAATTTTCTAAACTTAAATATAAATTGCTCATTTACATACAAAATCTCAGGATCACAAATGTTACTGACTTGAGAGAAAATATTTGATTGTGAAATTGATTTTGAGTATTAGCAATTACTAACTTAATCTTCCAATTTGGAAAGAGATAGTTCACAGAATAAGGAAAAATAGAGAAACAAGGGAAATAGGACACTGTTTTAGGACATTATTTCATCAAAGGGAAATCTCACTGATTATTCTGTGCTTCTGTTTACCAGTAAATCCATAGAATCCGTATGTAGTTGTGGAAACTTAGAAAGTGCTAGGGTATCCCAGGATAATAAAGCATAGACATGATAAATATATTTCATTTAGTTACAGTATATTTTTTGACCAATGTTGTGGAAAACAGATGGAAATTCAAGCTTTGCTGCAATGATTATCACGTGGGGTCAAATATATCAAGGAGCTATTTCTAATCAAAAATAAACATTACATAGCTTCTCTTTTAATGGAACTTATTTCTTTAAGAAAATGAGTTAATCAACTTTCTCATTCATAAAGACAAATTTTCATGGCCTAAAACATTTAAAATACTAAACAGTAATACACTTATAAACAAGTTATTTTAACTCACACAGAGCCTTTTTTCTTGGGGACAGCATGCAAATAAATACATCTTGAATCACGTGTTGTGATTAGTTTATCTAAAATTTTTTTGGTGAGGTATTTTTCCCATATGTGTCATATCGTACCATCTTCAAGAGCTGACAGAAAAATTGTTTTTACATACTTAGAAAATTAAAATTTCCTAGCAGAATGGCCAGAATTATTCTAAGAATACTTAAAATATTCTTCCCTTCTGCTGTTTTTCTTTCCATATGTATGTCTTAGAAGTCTGTTTATCATTAGATGAATCTCTCTGAAGATTTAGAAAAATGCAAAAGCCATATGCCCATGTAACTTTAAAAAATATTTGGAGATTTCCTTTTGTCATGGTGTAAGTTGGTTAATTAAAATAGTAATACAGAAATATTATAACTGTTCTTCCAAAATCCTTATGACTTTTTATGAGTGAGTAGAGCTTGGCTCAAATAACCTAAATTACTAACTGCATATAAACACATCAAAAGCCTTATTAAAATTTAGCTCTGTGCTTCTGGACGTACATTTCAGAATCTGTGGCCCTTGGAGATTATGGGGGTACCTTGAAAGAAGTCAGAAAACGTCTGGCTGGGAGGTTTTAGAAGATTCTCTTGGCATTTAGAAAATTTAGAAGAGTCTTCAGGCATTTATAAAATTCCTTTGATATCATGATGTCTAATGAGAGTAAAGGCTATGTATATCCTCAATCCTAGCTCCCTAGTGGACATAATGAATTGGGCTTTCAGGAGGAAAAAAGGCAAGATTTCATTCTTATTGCAATTACATTTTAATTTTCTACCCAATACCATAAGCCCCTTATCATTTAAAATAATAGGGGCAAATATATTTGAGAAAATTAGCCTGCCCCTGCATCATATACCTTCCTTAGCAGTGTTTGTTAATTAACTCTAGGTTTTTGATCCAGACTCCCTCCCAAATATCAAGCATCAAGACATCATACAGTTGCCCTGAATTACCATCTAGGTTTTTTTTAATTTTTTTAAATTTTTTTTAAAGATTTTATTTATTTATTCATGAGAGAGAGAGAGAGAGAGAATGGCAGAGGGAGAAGAAAGCTTCCCGCGAGCAGGGAGCCCGATGCGGGACTCGATCCCAGGACCCTGGGATCATGACCTGAGCAGAAGGCAGATGCTTAACCATCTGAGCCACCCAGGCGCCCGAATTACCATCTAGTTTACATTACAAATAAGAAAGGCAAATTAAATACACAAAGGCAAAATGGCAACAGATGCACAAGTAACAATGGGGGAATCTGTTAATGGATTAAAAAGTCAGTTGTTGGGATGCCTGGCTGGCTCAGTCAGTAGCGAATGCAACTTGATCTTGGGGTTGTGAGTTAGAGCCCCATGTTGGGTGTAGAGATTACTTAAAATCTTTTTTAAAAAATCAGTTGTCATATAAAGATTGAACCATATGAAATTGCTTATATCAATGATTTTTGGCTGAAAACAAGTTTTTTAGAGATTTATTTATTTTAGAGAAACAGAGTGAGAGCGAGAGTTAGGGGAGGGGCAGAGGGAGAGAATCTTCCACACTGAGCAGAGTCTGCTGTGGGGCTTGATCCCACGACCCATGAGATCATGACCTGAGCCAAAATCAAGAGTTGGATGTTTAATTGACTGAGTTACCCAGGCGCCCTGAAAAGCAACAATTTTATGCATGTATTAGTTTTTCATTATTGCTGTAAACAAATTATCACAAATGTTAATGGTTTAAAACAAATTTATTATATTATGGTTTTTGAGGTCAGAAGTCTGAAATGGGTCTCACTGGCTAAAAGCAAAATGTCAACAGGGCTGCATTCCTTCTAGAAGCATTAGAGAGGAATCCATTTCCTTGCCTTTTCCAGCTTTCAAAGGCCATCTGCATCCTTTGACTCATGACCACTTCCTCCATCTTCAAAGGTAACATCTTTAGATCTCTCTTGACTTTCTTCATACTCATCTTTCCACTTTCAAGAACGCTTGTGAGGGGCGCCTGGGTGGCTCAGTCGTTAAGCGTCTGCCTTCGGCTCAGGTCATGATCCCAGGGTTCTGGGATCGAGTCCCCACATCGGGCTCCCTGCTCGGCGGGAAGCCTGCTTCTCCCTCTCCCACTCCCCCTGCTTGTGTTCCTGCTCTCGCTATCTCTCTCTCTGTCAAATAAATAAATAAAATCTTTAAAAAAAAAAAAAAAGAACGCTTGTGATTATGTTGAGCCCACTTGGATAATCTAGGATATTCTCCCTATCTTAAAGTCAGCTGATTAGTAACCTTAATTCCATCTGTAGCCTTTATCCGTGAAATACGTTTATTTGGGGTCTCAGCTTTTGGTATTTTTCCTCTAATGGGTTCCTGTGGATTTCTTTTATCTTATACCACTGGGGTAGTAAAGTGGTAGTGTTGATTTTCACTTCAATCTAACCATTGTTATATTTGTGGGAGGAAGTGTTTTTCTGAATAAGGAGAGCCCTTAAGTGAAGAATATAGAAGTCAAAGTATTGCACTTAGGACTTTAGATTTTTTTCTACCACTCAGGTATCATCTGGACTTACATTCTGGCTATAAATGAAAAAATTATATATCAACCACTGGATCAAAGTATATAAAATATCATGCAGGAGAGCACCCACCTTTGTAAAGTGGTGTCTCCCCACTGGCACAGTTATTAAATTTTCAACAGATCATTCCATCATTCTATCAGACCAGCTGCTTTGGGTGATATTAATACCAATAAAATCCAATTTGAATGAGTCCTTTGCCTTATATGTTATGAAACAAACTTTTTAATACGAGGTGCATATTGCTGAGGCCCAGTGATTGTTCAGGTATGTACATAAATAAGTGTATCAACCAATTTAAGTTTTCTCTCTATTATTTTATATAAAGTTTGTATAGAATGGTTAATTTCATAATTTTTCTGTGGTCTCGTTTTCATGTATCAGGACTTTCCAGCTCAGAGACTTGAGTCTCATATCTAAAGTTAACTACTAAATGGAAGAATACCTTGTAGCCCTTGTCTTCTGGCTCTAAGTGCATTTCTCTGTGTGATACCAGAGTTGATAGCAAGAGAATGGCTTAAATGTTAATAATACTTGCAATGTATTACCACATTGTGGGCTAATATAATACAATTTTATATTTTCATTGTGCATAGGGATAGTTATTCCTGATTCAATATTTTTTAGATTTCAAATGAAAATCTAAGATGTGATGCAAAAAAAATAATTTATTATTCTATATGAAAAAGGTGTTTTGAATTTCCTGTCAGTTTCAAGAGCTTATATTGTCATATATTTTGGGAAATTATGCTGACAGGATTTATCCCTACCAGTTAACCTGCTTGAGCAAAAGGTGAGATACATTAAATAAAAAGAGATCATTCTAATGAGATACAATAACTGAAAATAAATAGTAATACCTGTTTACATAAAATTTCAATGCTGAAGTATTTTTCCTATAATGTGACTTAAAAAATATTAATCTAAGTGAGATGGATCAAAATGCACATAGTTTAACTTCCATTTACCATATAGAAAAATCAATATCCAAAGGTGAAAATTAAACAATGAAAACAAAGTTAAAATTAAAAAAACAGCATCTATACAAATAAATTGATACAGAGAGTCCTATTCCCTTTCCTTAAAATTAATGTCAACTTTATACTGGCTGAATGTGATGTGGTATCCTGTACTGAATACTAGAACAGAAGAAAAGGAATGGGAACACTGGGGAAATCTGTATAGAATCTGTAATTTAGTTAACAGTATGACACTAATGTTAATTTATTAGCATTGAAAAATCTACCATGCTTATATAAGATGATAACATTAGAGGAACATAATTACATTTATAACTCATTAATAAATCCAAACTTAAAGTTAAAAAATTAATCTTCAACCTAATTTATGTATGTTTGATGTACAGGGGCAAATAAATTCATTATCTCATCAGATAATTTTCCATTTATCTTCAGCTAGACATAAAGAGTTTCATACTGTATGTAAGAACAATGCTAAATCTTTCAAAATTGAATGTTTTCTGTTGAGAATAATTAAGGTGACGGTTACATAAATTTAGATAAACTGTAAGAAAATAGCTATGCGTTTATGATTTATTGAATATGTGTACTATTTATAGTGAGAGTGTTGATGCTGATTGAAAAATTATCAGCTCCTCTGGGAAGGTCATCTAAGCACAGATGTTATAGAGATGGTCCATTATATGCATATATCTAAGATAATGCCCATGGTTGTAAACTAAAAACATTCTTTATCAAAATACAATCTTCACTTTATATGAGTCTCCCAACACTGAGAATATTTCATCTGTCAAAACATGTGATGCAAATTTTGAACAGAAAAGTGATATTTTGGGCATATTTAGTTTACAATAAGAACATGGTCAGATGTAGAGAAGTCACTTTTGGACAGCAACAAGTGACAAATATTAAGGAAATAAAACTTTTTTTAAAATTTTTTATTGTTATGTTAATCCCCATACATTACATCATTAGTTTTAGATGTAGTGTTCCATGATTCATTGTTTGTACATAACAGCCAGTGCCCCATGCAGAACGTGCCCTCTTTAATACCCATCACCAGGCTAACCCATCCTCCCCCCATCCCCTCTAGAACCCTCAGTTTGTTTTTCAGAGTCCATCGTCTCTCATGGTTCATCTCCCCCTCTGATCTCCCCCCCTTTATTCTTCCCCCCCTGCTATCTTCTTTTTATTTTTTTCTTAACATATATTGCATTATTTGTTTCAGAGGTACAGATCTGAGATTCAACAGTCTTGCACAATTCACAGTGCTTACCAGAGCACATACCCTCCCCAGTATCTATCACCCAGTCACCCCATCCCTCCCACCCACCCCCCACTCCAGCAACCCTCAGTTTGTTTCCTGAGATTAAGAATTCCTCATATCAGTGAGGTCATATGATACATGTCTTTCTCTGACTGACTTATTTCGCTCAGCATAATACCCTCCAGTTCCATCCACGTCATTTTAAATGGCAAGATCTCATTCCTTTTGATGGCTGCATAATATTCCATTGTATGTATATATATATATATATATATATATATATATATATATATATATATATATACCACATCTTCTTTATCCAATTTCAAAACTACAGTGAGGGGCACCTGGGTGCCTCAGCCAGTTGAGCAACTGACTCTTGATTTCAACTCAAGTCGTGATCTCAGGGTCCTGGGATGGAGCCCCACATAGGGCTCCACACTCAGCAGGGAGTCTGCCTGATGATTCTTTCTCTCTCCCTCTGCCCTTCCTCCAACTCATGTGCTCTCTCTCTTTTTCTCTCTCCCTCTCTTAAAAATAAATCTTTTAAAAAATAAAACATAAAAACTGTAGTGAGGTATTGATAAATTTCTGAGAAGGAATTAAAACTGTCAGAAATAAAGTCTGAACTCTTATGGAAGCAGATGATTTAACTTTATAGGTAAATGATGCTGGTAGCCCGTATATATAAAGGATAAAAGTTCTTCAGAGTTAGGGCAAAATTGTACGCTTTCATAGGGTTCAAAATCAGTACTCTAACTACAGGATTTAAATTCTTGGCTGCCTTGTTAGAATCACTTAGAATAAAAATAAATTGGAAAATCATTTAAATGAATATTTCACTATGCTTAGAGCAAGCCAGTACAGGAGCTGTGATACTTAAATGGAAATCAATGGAGAAGTAATTGGTGGAGAAATACATATGCCTTCTTTAAGAGCACAACAAAAAGCTTCAAAGCTTAGTCAGTTGTTGAAAACCTTGAAAACGAAAAAAAAAAAAAAACCTCTTCAGAACATGACAACTCAAATGTGGTAATCACATGTAATATGACAAGAGAGACACATGTAAGTCTTTATATATGCATTGAAACGAGCCAGTATTTTATGTGAGCCATTTCATATGCAAAACATATGCCAAAATAAGGCACTTTACTAGAGATCGGAACTATAGAGACCTCATTACAAGGCACTAGGCACGAGTTCAGAGACCTGCCCTTAAAATGGCTGTCACTATCAAAATTTTATGTGTGCCATAGAACCCCTGGTTTATCAAGAAGAGTCTTAAGGCACTGCAAATTTGCTATTGTATTAACAGTATTCTACAATACTGTTTCATATTCTAATTTATATGGGAGCTTAAATTTTGTGATTCAACTCCAAAAAAAAATTTCCAGGAAAAAAATGCCACATGTGCTTCCTCATCTGAAAAAAAAAAAAAATTGCCCCAAAGTAATTCATATACATATATATGAATGCATAAGTTTTTTTAATCCACTTTAGGTTTTGTTATGCATATCATTGGTAAAGATAACTTAAATTTGCTAAAATCAAGACCATTTTCAAAGAACATTTTCTAACATTTTCTCATACTATTTTTCACAATAACTTACATAGGTTGACTGGTCTTAGCTTTCACCACATTAAAATAAGTAAAAAGAGGCTTCAGGAACACTTAGGTATGAAGCTTAAGGTCTTACTATTTATTAGTAAGTGGCTGAATGAGGCAAATAACTTAGAACTCCTGACAACTATACCATTGTTCTTTGCATTTTAGCATCCTGCTCTGTTTGCTTTTTGTCAGCTGTGAGCATGAGCTTCCCTGGACTTTTTTGCATAACTTTGTTTTGGCTAGAAATGCAACCTGTGTGCCCCTTGACAGAATGAGCCAGAAGCAGAAGTCTTTGACAAACCCAATTTTCATTTACAAGAAAAGAAAGCAGGCCATCAATAATATGGTGACTGAAAACAGTTTCAAGTTGCTCTTTTTCTATTGTTATTGTTTATTGTTGTATATGCCAATAGGGATATAGACAAACGTCTGTGTTTATAGCTGCTTGGAATAGTTATTTTCTGTATGGTAAACCCACCACTGAAATACAGTCAGGTTTGTTTGCTTTATTTGACTATTGACTTTTACAGATTGCTTTTTAAGTTTAATTTGTTTTATAATTATATAAAATATTTACATGAAACCAAAGTCATCCTCAAAGCAAGGTAACATAAAATTTTAGCTTTTTTTATATATCACTTTCATCTATTTCCTACTAAACCTTATAATAATTTTTAAATTGTGCTTTTGTTTTCCACTGTTAATCTAATGAAATTCAATGTGTATAAATCTGTATAGTATCTCCTGTCAACTTTATGGTTGGCATGTGTAATATAAAAATAAAATATATTTTATAATATATACTATAATATGAAAATAGCATAATATATACCTTTTTTCTATCTTCTTCCTGATTTAATGAATATCCTTGTGATCTACTCCATAATAATACATAGAAGTGGTCCTTACTATTTTCTATGGCTGAATAACTTCCATTATGTGGATAGACGATATCTTAATTTAACCGGCCCCGTGAAGAGACATTTCATGTTTCTGATATATTGTCATTAAAAAATGTTTAGTGAATAGTCTTATGCATATATATATATATATATATATATATATACTATATATATATATATATATATATATATATATATAGTATTTTTCAGTTAGTAAAAATTACTGGACATATTATTACTGGTTGGAAGTGGTAAATGCATAAGCACTTTTGCTAAATATTGGCAAATTTCTCTCTAAAGGATTGTATTGTTTGACATTCCACAACTGTGACAACAGAGTATGTTATCAAAATTTTGGATTCTACCATTTTAATAGGAAAGATTTGATATTTTAACATTGCTAATTTTTCATCTTATTGTCTACGAAAATTGATAATATTTTATGTGATTAAGAGCTATTTGCATTTTTTTTCTGTTAGCCATTCTCTTGAACTTTCTAGCTAATTTTTTAATAGAGTTATTGGCCCATTTATTTTCAATTTTTAGAAGACATTTAAATACTAGATGGGGGGTATAAATTATAAATATTTTCCCATTAGTCATTTTTTTAAATTGTGGTGTTTATTTAAAATATTTTGGTTTTGGGCGCCTTGGTGGCTCAGTTGGTTAAGCGACTGCCTTCAGCTCAGGTCATGATCTGGAGTCCCTGGATCGAGTCCCGCATCAGGCTCCCTGCTCGGCAGGGAGTCTACTTCTCCCTCTGACCCTCCCCCCTCTCATGTGCTCTCTCTCATTCTCTCTCTCTCTCAAATAAATAAATAAAATCTTTAAAAAAAATAAAATAAAATATTTTGGTTTTTTCCATGTTTTTAAGTAATTAAATTTGTCAATTTTTCCTTTTTTGTTTCTGGATTCTTAAAGTTTTTGTCAGTTCTAGTTATGGAGTTACTTATGCATATGTTTTACTGGTACTTATATATGTACATTTATTTAACATTTAAATTTCTCATACATTTGGACTCAATTGTTTACCAAACAGTGTTTTCATAGGACAATTTTCTCAATTTTTTCCATCACTGGTCCTTAAAAAATTTTATTAAAAAGTCAACATATTTTCCAACTTACTTGAGATATACTTTTCATGTATTAAATATCCATATTTTTCCAATTTCAGTTTTGATATTCTTTTACAATAATTTATCTGACTATTTAGATAATGCCAGACTTCTATGAATGCAAGAGCTCTCTTCATACCTCCTGCCAACTTCTTTCTTTTGGTTTTTCCTAGCCATTTTTGTTTTTGTGTGTTTTTTTTCCTTTTTCAAATACAATACTTCATCATTTTGACCAACTACAGAGAAAGGGCAAACACACAATCAGTGGCCTTTTTATTGAGATTGCTAACTTAGTAAGAATTGACATCTTTAAGTTGTTGACTTTTCCCATCCATGAGTATTGGATTTATTCCATTTAATCAACTCTATCTTTGTCTCTTAGGAGCATTGTATAGTGTTCCTGGATAGGTTTTATGCCTTTTTGCTAAGTTTACATGTGTATTTCTTGTCTTTTCTTTTTTTTTCTATCTTTTCTATCCCTCTTCCTCCTCCTTTGTATTTTGTAGAAATTTCCGTCCTTAGGATAATTAGAATTATTTTAACCAAAACAGGATAATGGAATTGTACCTATTAAATAAGGAGGCTTTGTAAATGAATATGAAATCCTTTGCTTTTTTTCACTTTTGGAAAATAATGCCCTTGAAACCTTGTAAGGGGACATTTATAGTTTCATGAAGATTTTTTAACTTATCTTAGTTATTTTTTAATGTTTTATCCAAGTGTAAAACATATTACTCTAAGAACCTTGTTTTCCCCTTTGTATACAGGAATTTCTTCCTTAGGTACTCTTTCAAAAGTCTCCATATTTATCTGAAATGTTTACATGTAGTGAAAAGTTACACCTTTTTCCTTTGATAGTCTCCTGAAGAATATCAGATTTTAAATATAAAGTGTTACTTCTTTGTATTTAAACACACACAGTGAAAGAGCTCTTGTTGCAGCAAGAACATTTTCAAGGGGATTTCAGTCTATAAATCTAACTCTAAACCATTCCTTAACCTAAAATTTGTAGCTTCCTATATATTTAGCTCTTACAGGGGCTCAATCTGACAAGTACAAACTTCCATGAAGTGTGAATAAAAATCAAGCTTTTCTAGGACCCTTCTTACCCCTGTACATGGCTGTGTTCTCCCATATTTAATGCAAATAAGTTTTTGTGTATAAGTCATTTATTTGATCATTGTGTGGTGTGAATTTGATTTACATCTAGGAGAACAGACTAGTGTATAACTAAAATGTTGCTTGACTATGAAAGTTAGGCAGATATTTAAAAAAAAGACATTAGAATTTGTAAAATCTTACAGAGTCATAATAAAAGTGGAGGAAAAACCCACTGGAATTCATTAGAATTGGAATTCATAAAATCTTACAGGATTCATAAAATCTTCATTAGAATTCATAAAATCTTAGAATTCATAAAATCTTACAGAATCATAGTGGAAGTGGAGGAAAAACCCACTAGAATTAAATAGTACTTATTTTTCAATGGATTGATTTAGTCATCAGAATGATAATCTATATATGTTTTCTAAATTACAAGTGATTAAAAGGAACAACAGGATACATTAAAATTTACCTTTACATGATCAACTGATTGTTGATATATTTTTCTTAACTGTAAGCAGGGCAAGGCTATCAGTAATCTGGTGACATGGGAGTCTCCATTGGCTTCTAGTATTACGGCCAGATGTACAGCCTGCTAACGGAAGGAAGAGAGCATAAGTTATTTGGTAAAGTTAGTGTTTGTGAACTACCCAATTTAGAACTGTATGTTGAAATCCTAAGACAATGAGATTAGATGCTGCCTTTGCAAGTTCTGATAAGAGGAGGCATCCCCAGCATTTCATCATTTACTTTGCCTTGTGCAGTGACCACTTTGTTTGGTATGCAGTTTGTCTTTTTTTTTTTTTAAATCCATCTCCTTTCTGAAAGCTATTTAAGCTCAGGTGCTCTCTAAAGCATGAATCTTCTTTTGGTCTATGGTCCCATGTGCCAGGAACATTTGTTTACACGGCACACAAACTTCTCTGAGATATTAACAGTGGGAACCAAATATCTGTCTTAGCTGTCAAATTAAAAGGTGGGGTGGGCCATGGGGGTGGTTGTTGAGAATACAGTTTGGAAGAAAAAAGAATAGGAATAAGCTAAAACATCTTTATCTTTTTCCTCCTTGATTCCACATGTCTTAATCCACAAAAGCCAATTCATATCCTTTCCGTTCTTCTCAATGACTGTCTGCTTTCCCTTCTCCCCCTGTTCCTCTTGGAAAATGTTTCACCTTGACCTTAGCATAACTGTCCCTCTTCAGTAATTCAAACTAACAAACTCGATAACTGGCTTCATTCATACTTCCTTTATCCTATCTAGAGAAAGACGTATTTGTGTTTCTTTTTGAGACTGAACATAAAGGCCAAGGATTTTTATATAGTTAATTCATTAGATGCCAAAATTTCTTCAAAATTTAAACACAAATACAAGTATTCTAATAAATAAGCTATTTTCCTGGGCAGACATCACAAAGCAAAGCACACAATGGAATGTGGATTTTTGTTGTATTCTTTTTTATTAAAATAAGTGATGAGCAAATTTTTCTGTTAAAAAAAAAAGTATTTTTGACATAATAGCAATATATTCTCTTGAGGCCAGATTTCTAGAAAGGATTCCTTGTTTCCTATCCCACAGTACAAACTTAAAAAATGATTTTGCATTCTGTTTTGAGCTACCCTTTGATTGAATCTGGCATATTACATAGCAGATAATTGGTCTATCTGCTGTGAATACCAGGATCTCAATACATATTTAGGTTTAAATGCAAACATTTAAATTTATCCTACCATTTCACACACATATGTGTGTGTATCTTTAAAATCTTTTGCAGTCTATGTGTCATATGCCTCCTATGGGATATACTTCATATCTGATAAATAAAAAGTATTTGTTGAATTACTATATACATTTAAATATCAATTCCAAGCATTTCAGTAGAAACCAGATTTAGTCATTTGTGAATGATAGTGTCTGTCATACCGTGTAGAGGAAAAATAAATTATTATTCATTTTTTTGCCTTGCAATTAAATTTATAAGCTATTAAGAGAAATACATATTTAACAAATTATAGAGCTTCCATGATAATTAGATTTAAAAAAAATTTCTCATATTCTTTACTACATTTCTCTTTAAAATGACTTAAAAAGTAAAAAAGGGCATCCAAATGCATTTGAATAAATATTTTACATGACTGTACATGAAAAAAAATTAAGACTGTACATGCTTAAAAAATAACACTGCTCATATCAATCTTTTCTTACCTCTAATGCTGTCAAAGATGACTTAGCCTCAATTAACATCGCACTTTTGACTTAGAACTTGTCAAACAATTCATTTTGTCATCTCTAAACTTGCCCCTAGACACAGAAAAAAAAAAAAGGCAGCAATAATCATTAAACATGAAAAGCTGCACATTTCCCTGTAAATAGCAGAATGGCATAGGGTAATGTAAGTAAGTGGGTAAATATATTGACAGTTTGCTTTTAACAAATCAACACTCTTCAACATTTGTTAGCAAGAACCAGGCAGTGTGACAGGAGAACAGAGTGGCAGATGGATCCCTCTTCCCTTTTAGAAAACTGAATAAAATGAATGAATATAGAGAGAAATGTGTGTGAGGTTGAAAAGGCGCATGCTCGACTTGAGAGACTAAATGGATCGTGTTTAGTATTTAGGCAAAAGGATTTTTGCAAGAGGCAAACACACTTCCTTGGATAATATTAAAATGGGAATCTGAACCCTAAGGATCCCCTTATGAGATTTTGACAGTATAAATCAACAGCTTCAGGGTTCCTCATTCCAGTATAGATAGGTCTTAGGGTGACAGTTCCCATCATGGAAAGATTTCTTCACTATTTGGCTTGTTGACACACAGGTTGGTTTGCTTTGTGTTCTGACTTGGGGCTTACAAAATAAAATACTACTCAGATTTTGAAGACAGAGAATGATTCCCACTTGCATTTTGATACTTGTTAGCTGAGATGTCTGAGGGGCCTCAACCCTATAATGGGGATAAACAGCTATGTAACTACTCCTCTTAGGGAAATACGTGAGCTGGCAACTGGAGTGTTCAGTAAGTAATTGAATCCTTTCTTAAGTGCTTGCATCATTTCTTTATCTCTAGTGTTCATTTCTGTAATATAGTTTTTATAATACATTTTTAAAAAACTTGCTGTAATATAAGCAATTTTTAAAATATTCATTTATTTATGTGAGAAAGAGAGAGTGAGTGAGTGGGAGGGGCAGAGGGGGAGATAATCCCATGCAGACTCCCTGCTGAACACAGAACCCAACACCAGGCTCCATCTCACATGACCTGAGCTGAGATCAAGAGTCCGAACCAAACCCATTGAACCACCCAGGTGCTTCTAACAAAAACAATTTATACAGCTTGTCACCACAGTATCTGATTCTTCCCAGTAGTGGATATTTTCCACCAATAGTCCTTTAGTAGAAGACAATAGTAAGACTAATGATCACTGTACCTCAAGAAGAACAGGGCAAAAAAAATAATTGTGCTATAGATGTAGGCAGAAAAACTGAGTTTCTTAAACTTACACTCTTTTATATAAAACATGAGTAACCACTGCTTTACAAACAAAAGTAGTTATTTCAGTCAAAATGAATAAACCTTTTGTGAGCACTGATAGAACCTTAGCTCAGTAAACTGTTTATTAAATTAATGACTCCGTAGTATAGTATTTAATAAAACAGAAGGTAAATATGTGAAAACAGGTAATTATTGGCCCAAGCTTTCAAAATGTCTTGTGTGTCTAAAGTTAAAATTATACATAACTCATCATGTTTCTTTTTAAAAATTTTCCCCATACTGGATATTGGTACTAGATCCATTCAGATCTTTATATGCAAATTATAAGCACTTTTCTTTTAGATAACCTCGCTATAGTGTTAACTTTGATTTTAACAACAACAACAAAATAAGTTGGCTTATTTGAGTAAAGAATAAGCCTTTGTTGTTTAAAACTTAGGTAAAATGTATCTCTACAGCGAAAGGCTACATTTCTTAAAATAGACCTGAATACAAACTAAGCCTCATTTTACTAAGGACCCACAGTGCTCTCAAAGGATTTTACCAGTAAAGAAGACTGTAGTATTTAAGGATGCAAGTGTTACAACTATTTGAAATATTATGAATTGCTTAATGCACTCTCATACTTCTCATAAATTATAGACAAACTAATGAGCTTTGCCAGTCACAGATTCACCCAGTAATTCACATTCACTTTTAAGATCTTAAGTCTATTTACAGGCCATTTCTGAACAACAGCTCACACAGGCACAAATAATGTGTTTGAAAGACCTTTGCCAAATGGAATGCATTAATACTGTTATTTCTTTTGACTTTAAGAGCTCAGAAGTAGTTTGGTCATAATCTTTTGTAAACAACTTTCTAGTATATTTAGTACATATGTAATGTTTTTCTTATTTTACTGAATTATTAAAAAAATACTGAAGAGTATAAGGTGTGTGTCCACAGTTATTTTACCTGTCATCTGAGCTAAGAATTAAAAATTGTACCCAAAACTACTGTCTATTGGCTTCTCCTCAACTTTTACTGAGTGACCCCTCTGAAAGCACTATCTTGAATTTTCTGTTTATCATTCCCTACTTTGAATAAATTATATATAATTTTAATATAAAATATACATGTAAATATGTGTTTACTATATATGACATATAAATATGTTTTGTCGTGTATAATATATACTAAGGTATATTATGATATATGATTCATGTATCACATATGTAAGTATATAATGAAAATAGGTATGATATAGCATGTTATTGATGTATAAATTGGTATAAATGTCCTTTACCATATGCACATATATTTGTGTATATCATGTGCTTTATCATATGTGCGTATATTTGTATATATCATAAACATTTATGATATATATGCCATATATAAATGCATGTAAATGTTTTATATAGAACTACAAACATGTCGTAGCTTCATTTGTTTTGAATTTATAAAGAGTCTATCATATTGGAAATAGTCTTCTGGAAATTGATATTTTGAAATTATTTGCCTATATTCAACAAAATTTTTCATATGTTTCTGGTTTTAAGGTACTCAGTACTTTCTTTTCATTCCCTGATTTTGTAGTTGTGCTGATTTTTGAGTCAAACTGTCTGGGTCTTCTCTTATTTGTCTTTGTGAATTTTTTAAAGGTATATCTCTCCTGTTCATAAATAATTTTGGTTTCGTTAATCTTTATTTTCTTTTGATTGCTGATCCTTCCTTTATTTTTTCATTTCCTTTATTTTTTTCAATTTATTCTATTGTTTTCTTAACTTTTTAAGTTGGAAACCCAGTGTGTTGTTTTTCACCCACTAGACTTTCATAGTGTAAACATTAAGGGCTATAATTCAAATCATCTTTCATTATTACACAAATTTTTATATAATGCTTTTATAAGTCATTAACAGATAATTTTAAATCCCATTATAAATAAGGTATTTTTATTTCCAAATATACATTTTATGTTAAATTTTGTCATAAACTCCTAATTTAATTTTATTGTCCTTGGAGGATATGGTTTGTATAATGCTACTCATTTGAATTTCAGATTTGCTAATTAAAAAAATACAGTCAATTTATATAAAATTTCCATGTGTGCTCTAAATTGCCATGTTAAGCTCCTGAACTCTGTTCAAATTTTCACCTTGGTTTTTCTTTTTACTTGTCCTTCCCCTGTTCTCCCTTTCTGCTTCTGTCTCTTTCTGCTGCTTGTCCTCCATAATTCAGAGATACGTGTGAAAATCCTCCACTACTATTTTGGTAGATATGGTACTTTCTCTTGTTTTTCCCAATTTTACTTGTTGTGATTATAATTTTTAGTGTTTATGATATTTATCTTTCAGGTGAACTTAAGTTTATCATTATATAGCCATTAATATAGGTATACCAATGATTTGCTTTAAAAAGTGTTTTCCAATGTTTTTGTCTTCAATATTTCTATGTTCTTGGAATTAAATTATATGACTTGTAGACAGGCCATTGCTGAATTTATTTTTTTAAATTTAATCAGCTAGCCTGTGTTTTAAAAATCTTGTTTAATCCATTTTTTCTCGTTGCTGATGAATACCTTCTCAACAGTTGTCCCTGTCACTTAACGTCCCTCTGTTCATTAAGGAATGAATGAACAACTTCCTGCTATGTTTTACTGATTTTGTATGTTAAATACTATTTAAACAGGTATTTTTTCTTACTAGCTAAAATAGCATTTTCAGAGAATATTTTAAGACTAGTTGAAACTCATACTTACAAAATTACATCGACTTCTATATTTTATGAGTTACAGTCAGGGCTAAATTTTAGTGGATATAAGGATTCTTAAGACGTGGATCTTGTCCTCAAGGAGATTATTATCTTGTCGATGTTCTCAATCCATTCAGTCTCTTAGAAGTCAATCTTTTAAAAATAGATCTTAGCAAACTATCATATTGAACATTTTTCAAATCTGTTCTTGTCAACATCATAGTCATCAGTATCATTGACAATATTCGCTAACTTTTATTGAGCTCACTGGAGTGTGAACATGTAGTGGTATTTATGCTATTGCATCTTAACCACATACACAGTTATCATTCAACTGGTGGATCCTGGATATCTTACTCATATACTCTCACTGATTCTGTACCTTTCTTTCTTTCTTTTTTTTTTTTCCAAGATTTTATTTAACAGAGAGAGAGCGAGAGAGAGAGCCAAGCACAGGCAGGCAGAGTGGCAGGCAGAAGCAGGCTCCCCACTGAACAAAGAACTAGACATGGGGCTCGATCCCAAGGTCCTGGGATCATGACCTAAGCCAAAGTTAGACCCTTAACCAACTGAGCCACCCAGGCGCTCCAATGTACTTTTCTTTAATTATATACCCGTCACCCTAATTCAGATTTGGTAGTGTAAGGAGTCATGCTTGATGCAAGATGAAAGAAGGAATCATAGTTGTGATAAAATCATTCAGGGACTTGTAAAGCACAGGAATTGTGTTTTAGTTTTAAGAGTAATGGAAAGATGTTGACATGTTCTAGGCAAAATGCCAACTAATGAGATTAACATTTTTTAAAGTACCGTTTTATAGGTTTGTATTTGATACACACATATGGAGTTGTATATGTTTATATCATATAGAAACGTATGGATGGTGACTGGTGTGGAACCATTTAGGAAACTGTTGTAATAGTCCAGATGGGAATTGATAATAGCTGATCTAATGGGATGATGGCTAGCAAGGAAGAAAGGGGACATATTAAAGAGTATTTTAAACATTAAAATTAAAAAGAGATATATTTAATAAGAGGTTAGTCAGAATACAGGTGATAACACTTGTAGTTTTCTGGTTTGAACAACTGGGCTTATAGTGCTATTTACTTATTTAGGAAAAATTATTCCTTAACAGATTTAGAAAAGAGGAAATAATAAATTCCTACACAAGATGGAATCTAAATTGATTTTGAAATTTTTAATCTCATGGGGTGCCTGGGTGGCTCAGTCGGTTGAGCTTGTGACTCTTTGTTTCAGCTCAGGTCATGATCTCAGGGTAGCAAGACTGAGCCCCATGCTGGCCTCTGTGCTCAGTGAGGAGTCTGCTTGAAATTCTCTCCCTCTGCCTCTCCCCCCCCATGCTCACTCATGCTCTCTCTCTCAAATAAATAAATTAACCTTAAAAAAATAAATTTTTGATCTTGTGTAAGATCCTGGTTGGCTTTAGACCTCATAAAAAAGGTAAGGACCAGAGATATATAATGATTAAGTCTAAGTGAAAATTAAACTCATTTTGTGGATCCAGATACTATACTTCTTACTGGTGTGTGTGTGTGTGTGTGTGTGTGTGTGTGCGAGTGCGTGTGCATGTCTGCTTTGCAAGATTAGCTTCAGAATAAAACTAATATCCTCAAACAAATGCAGAATAATTCTGAAACTCTAAATCAAATAAGAGTTATTAACTTTGCTCAAGGTGTTGAGTTAAGGGTCCTGTGATCAGGGATGTGCTGGAAAAAAAAACACTCATGTTCTCCCAGCACACCACAGCTTATATATTTAACATGCTAAGTTAGATTCTGTGCATTTCAGTTGAAAATTTTTTCCTATAGCTTAGCGCAAATCAAAAACAGTCTACGGAAAAAAAAAATGAGTGTACTTTTTGTTAACATCACTCGTTTCTTAGACCCTCCTTGTCAGTTTAATTTTTGCTTCTTCCACATAAAAGACTTACCATATTCCTTGTGATTGGCATTAAGATCAGGTCTGTCTTGGTCCCTGTAAACAAGAACCGTACTTCCTATTAAGTTCAGAACTCTCAGTAAGAGGTGCATATGCCTTCACTTCTGGTGTGCCCTTCTTGACTCATAGATATGGAAAAATTTGACCCATTTACTGAGGTTGGTCTTATTTAGAGTTATCTCCTAGAATGTGTAGAATATTTCTTAGTAGAAATCTAGGAGGTTCAGTTGGAGTATCTTTATCAGTGAATGCCTCATCGTCTTGGTTGTGATAATGCATCTTGACTTCCAGAAGGTAATTATACCTGATATATGTACACATAACTACCTCTGTGATTCCTAATATACTTGATCCTTTAAATTGAAGACGTGGTGACATGGATTCCATACTGTTCAGTTAATTTCTGAACCTGAACCCATATGTGAACAGTGATTTTCTCTGCCTCAGTGTTCTGACTCTACACTGGCTCTCTGGAACCTGAGAGAGTCTGGAAACCAGACTCTCTCGTTTTTTATGATCTACCAACTCACAGATTTCAGATGCTATAGCAACTGTTTTTCTGACAAAGGTGGTGGTTCTCTAATTTTTAGATATTAGTCAGCACTTAAGTATTTAATATTTAAATGTTGGAGTTTTTAAAAGCACTTGTCTTGGAGTAACTCTGAGATTGGATTCATGTTTTTTCCATTTTTTTCTTGTGTTACTTAGGTAAATTGGTGAGCCTTCTTGGCCTTGGTTTTTAAAGTTTTGTTATCTTGGGATGATAGAAATAACAGTAATAATAGTAACAGTAGTACTAAGTAAGGAACATAGTCATAAAAAGAATAAATTGAAAAGATAAATTAGTAGCAACATGACATTTTTAACCACCTGTACTGAAAGTGTACCTAAATCTAGGTAAAAATCAAATTGAATTTCTATACACATAGGGTTTTCCAAATATGATGTTTACTCTGATTCTACCACTAATGATTCACCAAATTTCAAAAGGATCACCTCATTTGACTGAAAATACTAGATTAGGACATCTTTTTCAATTCTACCTCTGATGAAGAACTGAAACTAGGTTTTAGTTAATAATTGATCATCTGAAAATATATATTTTGTAACCCAAGTGACATGTAAATCTACCAAATTCTTTACTATTCAAAATATTGACACCCTCACATTCATTTTTTTAAAATAAAAAGCTGAGTATTTCATGCAAATTCCTTGACATTAAACAAATGATGCTTACATAGGGGCATCAGTTAGGCACTCAGTCCAGTAAGTCATCTTATCTACCTGACTATAAGACCTGTACAATGTTTGATATCCTCAAGTTCTCTCTTTGAGCCAGTGGATTTCAGTTAAATCACTTGAGCTATACTTGGGTCAATTCTTTTTAAGGGTGTATACTAGACTCCCATTTTTGTCTACTTAGCGCTGCAAGATTGCCAAAATGCTGTTTTGCTTTTCAGTGACTTTATAATAATTTGATTGTGCAATTGACACGAACAGTTTTAAGAAATGAGTTCATCGTTCAGTGGGAAACCAGACTCTCTCATTTCTCAGTGTTTGCTCCTCCTACCCCTGGAATATTGGATCCTCTCTTCAGGGCTTTGGCAGCTCTGAACTTCATTTTGTGACTAGAGCAATCTAAAGCTGGCCTTGGCCTGTCTGCTTCTTAATCATGACTCCTTTCTTGGATTCTGAGTCTTAGCTTCTAATAGACTAATGCCTTCAGGAAAACAATGGCTCCCTTCTCTTACACTTCCTTGTCTCTGGGATCTTAACCCACAGGCTAAATCCTGAGGCCCTAGCTTTCACAGAGGCACACCAATGCTTTCATTCGTGAGTTATTTGCATAGGATCTAGTTTTCCTCACTTGTTTTCATTAGAGGGGTCAGTCATCACAAGTAACTCCATATTATCCAGGAGACCAGTATAGTTTTCCCTCGCTATTCTCTTGTTCATTTATCCCTCACTTTCTCCCATTCCCCATTTGCTAAGCGTACAATATGGAGCAAGAGTATAAGAGATGTAAATTAAAAGAAATATCTAGCAACTCATGAATGTTTCTGGGGTGTTCAGGCCTTAAGATTTTATTAGATTTCCCCATTTATAGTGGTGTTTTCCAAATGTTTTGAAATTGATTATGGTGATCTCATTGCTTTGGTAATAGGCTTGGTCCCACGTGGTCCTTCAGCTTTCAGTCTTCTCTCTACATTTGCTTTTTATACAAGTCTGCATAGACAACATAAACAGGAGTGTGAAAGTATTTGTAAACTGTCCCTTCCCTGGAATCCATCCAAATTTAGTTAAAATCTACTTTTCCTCATCTTGTCAATTTTTTTTTCCCAATAAGAAATGTCTTAGTACACCTTTCTGAGTTAAAATTCTATAGAAAGGTTAAGATTCAAACAAATTAAAATATTTGGTAGCAGTCCCAGACTCCTGAAGTACGTATATAAAGGGAATGCTGCCATGAAAATTCTTAACTGTACACATAAGCAAAAAATAATCATGGTAATTTTAGAATCAGTCCTGTCATGTTTCACATATGTCAAAAGAATTTGCAAGAGAATATCCACTTTTACATAAAACACAAATAAAAAAACAAAACAAAACGACTATTCCTTTGAGAGATAATAACTGATACATAACAATTGCTATATTTGCCTTCAGATTTGGGAGTATTATTTTATGGAATAAAATTTTTAAAAATGAACTACTTGAACTAAATGAAGGGTAAACTAAAAATGTTTATCATAGAAATGGATTCACAATTAAGTCATATGTACAATGTTGTTTCTGATATTCCATGGGATTATATGTGGACTAACCATAGAATAACTATTACCAGATAAAAATATCAAAAGTGCTTTGACATTCCAGAGTATGAGTGGAAGAATGAATTTATAAATTTGAAAGATTTATAAATAATAAAACATTTTCTTCCACTAAATTTCAATGACATGTTTGTCATATATCGGGTGACCATATATGTAATGGTGAGTTCATCAATTCTGTATTCAGTACCAAGGGTTTATTTGTATAGCATTTCACCAGTACCATACTGTCTTTATTACCAGAGCTTTGTAAAAAGTCTTGATATCTGATACTATAAGTCTTCCAGCATGTTTTTTTTTCTATTTTAAGATTATTTTGATTATTTTAATTCCTTCAGAGTTCATGTTAGTGTTTTAAATCAGCTTGTCAGTTTTCACAAAGTCCTTCTGGGACTTTGAATGAGACTGCATTGAATCTTTTAATCAATTTAGGAGAACTGGCATTTTTCCAACGTTGTTTATCCCCAAAAATCATAAGGATTTACCTTCATTTTTAAAATATTTTCCAAATTTCTATTAACCATTATTTTAAAACATTAATTATATAGGTTTTATATATCTTTTGTTAGATTTGTTCCTTTTTATTATATATTTAACTCTTTCTGAATTTCAGTAGTATGTGGATGTACAAATTATATTTTATATTAAGCTTTTCTCTAGTATCCATCAGTGAAAATAATTACTGATTCTAATAATTTTGTATATTTTTGGATTTTCCATCTACACAATAATTTCCACATCTACATTTACTATCATTTGTGATTATTGGCCGTTTAATTTTTTTTTTATTTACCATCTTTAAACTTTTATTTTTTACAGTACATCTCAGTGTTACTAATATCTGAGCATTAAAATGTAGAAGATATACATATTGATATTAGATATTGAATATGAATCATTCTAGATACATTCCATACAGCTCTTTTTGGAGAGGTTGAAAGACTAAAAATGTTATTTCAACAACTCCAAAGCTACGGGGGCTTTGAGGGCGCTCATGAGATTTCCCATATATGGTGGTAACAGCTCCAATAGCGCAGTATCATGATTGGATTTCCTAATCTCTGAAACAAAGCTTTGGGTGTCTCTATTTTAACTTTAGATTTGGTGGTAGGGGTAGCAGCTGTGGGAGCAACAGTAACACTGGGTTAATCAATTCGGCATCATTTTAATTCTGGTCTCACTAGTAGTTGCTTCCGCGTTGTTTCAGTTCTTCATGATTTTGGACCCAGGTGAATAATTTCAGTTGAGAATCTTTTATAACACTTTCACCTATTTCGCTCGTACCTATTTTTTTTAACATATTTATTATTTTTAATTAAGCTTCCTAGAGTAGTTTATTCTTTGTACTCATCCCTGATTAATAAAGGGTTTTATACAAGAGTCCCTTAAATAAATTAACCTAGGGTTAGTTATCTGGCATGATTATGGTTAAAATTAATGATGACTGAACCCCAAATCATCATAAATCAAATTATACTAGCAATTCTTAACATATTAGGCCAAAATTTTTCTAAAGTTGAACTTGTGGGGCATTTGCCTGCCATAATAACTGGAATGAGAAATACGGAAACTTTGAAGTGGGTACATAGATTGAATGTGTTTGTTTCCTTAGAATTCATATATTGAGATCCTAACCTGCAAGGTGATGGTTTAAAGAGGTGAGTCCTTTGGGAGATAATTAGGTCTTGATAGTGGAGCCCTCATGAATGGGATTAGTGCCTTGATAAGAGGCCCCTCGACCCTTCTATCATGTGAAGTTACAGGGAAAAGACAGCTTTGTAGGAAGTGGGTGCTTACTGAACACTGAATCTGATGGCATCATGATCTAGTGCTTTGCAGCCTCCAGAACTGTGAGAAATAATTACATTGTTTATAAACCATCCACTCTATGGTATTTTATTATAGCAGCCCAAACATACTAAAATAGTAGGATACCTGCTTCTGATTACAATGCACAATTTAAATACAATAAAAATATTCTGGGCTTTATTTTCTTTAAATTTTTTAAAAGATTTTATTTATTTATTTGAGAGAGAGAGCACAAGCAGGAGGGAGGCGCAGAGGGAAACAGAAGCAGACTTCCTGCTGAGCAGAAAGCCAGATATGGGGCTCGATCCCAGGTCCCAGAGATCATGACCTGAGCCAAAGGCAGACGTTTAACCAACGGAACAACCCAGGCACCACCCCCCCCATTCTGGGCTTTAAATACTCCATGAAAGTCACCATAAGAAAATGAATTAATTATATGACTACCTTAAAAAATATAATAAATTTTGTACCATAGGACCAATGAAATAATAACAAATAGTGTCTAAGCCAAGGGATTGTTTAAATACATTGTACAGATTGTATTTTTCAAAGGTGACTACAAAGTTATCTTCCATTCCATATGCTCTTTTGAAATGTGACCTGGAACATCCCATCAAGAGGAGGAGTTTATTTCTTCATTGCTTGGTATGTAGACTTGCCCTGAGACTGCTTTGTCTAATAGAGTAGTGGCAAAAATGATCTCATGTCAGGATGTCAGGTCTAAGTGTCTTTATAAACAAGAATTACCTTACATTGCTATCAGTTACTACAACTTACAGAGTTGTACAGTAGCTCAAAGACCGAGACCAAAATTAGATAACATGGAATTGTGTCTTCTTGATCATGGAAAAGGACAAATTGGACATGGAAAAGGACATTGAAGGACAAATAAGCCTAGCCTACTCTGGTGATCTTGAAGGTGGGGTGAAGAGAAAAAGAGGGAGAGAGTGAGAGAGAGAGGCTGATCACATGGAAGTATAGAGGAACTAGACATGTAAATGAAGGAACCATCCTGCATACCTAGCCCAGTCTAGCCTCAGTTGACTGTAGCATCCATCGCTATATGATTACCACTGCATGTGAGATCCAATGAAACCGAGCCCAGTAAAGCTACAGAACCACAGGCTAATATATTTTTTTTTTTTTTCTAAGCCAAGAAGATTTTAGTGGTTTGTAACAGTGTCATAGATAGCAGAGTGAAACTTGTTGGGAACAAAGGTGTTGCCAAACAGAAATCTACAACATGTGGCATTGGTTTTGGAACTGGGTAGCAGGAAGTGGCCAGGAAGACTTTGAGGAAACTCATGAAGAAGCTTGAAAAATACTGAGGAGATTATTACCGGTGTCTGGATGTAAAGCAACCTGTGTTAAGGAGCGTTGGAAAGTATAGTAAAACTGTCACAAATTGTAACTGGAAAACGGAAAACATTTATAGAAAGTATTTAAAGAACTGGTAAATTTGGCTAAAGATACTTCCAGGAAGAATGTTAAAAATGCCAGCTGATGATATAGAGAGAGAGATGAATTAAAGAAGGAAACGGGAAGCCTGGGGTGGCTCAGTCGGTTTAGTGTCTGCCTTCAGCTCAGGTCATGATCCCAGGGTCCTAGGATAGAAGCCTGAAGTGGGACTTCTAACTCAGTGGGAGCCTGCTTCTCCTTCTGCTGGCCACTCCCCCTGTTTGTGCTCTCTCTCTCTCTCTCTGTCAAATAAATAAATAAAATCTATTTTTTTTAAAAAAAAAAGAAGAGAGCATTCAATTTTAGAGCAGTATTTACAAGAAATACAGGGTAGCCTGTACATCTTTCTAGCCAAAGTGTTCTTAAAGTAAGAAATGGTCTCAGGGTAAAGATCAAGGTCAGGGCACTTCCAATACAATGTGTCCTCCCAGGAAGTTTAAATTAAGGATGTTGCTCAAACATTCTTTAAAGACATTGGAAAGATTTAAGGTTACATCTCTTAGATAGACAAAATGAATATCTTAAGAGCATGCTTTCTAGGCTTTATCTGCTAAGCCAAATGGCTTCTAAGAATCATTAGGCTGTTGTGTAACAACAATTTCATGCTCAGTTTCCAGGTCTCATTGAGACAGACTCACATCTCTGAGAATAGTGTGTCTTGAAGTAATTTGTGAGTATGAGTTTGGTTGAATGGTAAAAACACTAATAAGATTCATAGAACCGGGACACCCGGGTGGCACAGTCAGTTGGACATCTGACTCTTGGTGTCTGCTCAGATCATGATCTCAGGGTTGTGAGATCGTGCCCCACAATGGGCTTTGCATTCATTGTGGATTCTGCTTGAGATTCTCTCTCCCTCTTCCTCTGCCCCTCCCACTTGGGCTTGTGCTCTCTCTCTCTCTCTGTCTCAAATAAATAAAAAAATCCTAAAAAAAAAAAAAAAAAAAAAAATTCACAAAACCATCACAAAGCTTTTAAGAGAATTGGGTCAGCAAAAGCACCATTGGCTTGATCTAAAATATGCAGAGACAGTTCAAAATGAAAGTCTCCAGGACTCCCAACCTTCAAGTGTCAAGAGACAGATTAAGAAAGCTAATCAGCTTTTTTTTTTTCTTAAAATATGAAACATTTTTTATCAAGAAGATGGCTAATCAGAGTTAAAATAAAAGGAAAACCAATTCTCAAGAGCAGAAGTGATTCTTATCAAGGAACTTGTGAAATGTGCCCAGGCAAATTCAAGAATTTCTATGGAACAGTGACTCTTTGCTTTCCTGTTGTCTGCTTCACCCATCTATTTTGGGTAAATGTGGAGGTAGATAACGTCACTTTTTAGTTGACAGGTCTTCAAATAATCCCCAATTGGGGTGCTTATTGCCTAATTTAGTTGAAAATGTTATCCATAGCTTCTCTTTCACTCGGCCTTTTTAAGGATTTGTGGAAGTTCAAAAACAAAGAACTATCCATCTCCTCCACATACTTACTACTAATAATATTCTATGTTGCTTAAAATAAGAGTTCCAGGGAATTCCTTGATACCCATTTGGATTTTTTAGGTAACTTTCTCTCTTTTAGTAATTGTTGATTCATTAGTTTGTAATCAGAACTTAACATTTTAGACCTCTTTTTACCTCATATGTGAGAGTTTCATGAGATAAACTTAATAATGTTTAGATAAACTTAAATGTTTATGATCTTTCCAGTATCTTATCAAAGAATTTTGGCACACATATTTGATCTAAGTTTTGCCCTGAGGCCACATTCTACTAGAATGCCCTGGATTTGATCTTCACCCTAAGGCAATTTCTTGCTTTGAGAACATTTTGTTGGCAGAAAATACCATAACTATAGATTTCTAAAGCTTTAGCTTGGTTTTTATTGTTGGTTTTTTTTTTTTAAGTTATTTTTCTTTCATGTTTTCCTTAAATATAGAAATCATATGTGGCTAAACGTGACTTCAATTTTTATGCAATTACAGGCTCCAAACTTTAGATTCCATTTCCTTCCCTAAGATCTTATCATAATCACTTTTCAAGTGATTATTCCTAAATGGTCAGTTAAGCTGAAAACAGCATTTCCCACTGTGAACAACTCCTTGAATCATATGGGGGAGATACAATTTTAACAAAAACAGATCAGATCTTCTATTCCAAGTCTCTTCTTTTGGAAGTCCATCACAGAATATATGATAAAATGGAATTTATAAACTTTTGAATAAGATAGATTTAATTGTTAGGTACATGAATTTGAGGGATGCAGTTAATAATTCAAAGTCTATCACTATATTGGAATAACTTAAATATGAATGTTTTTATTTTATAAATTTTAAGATTAATGATATCATGCATGTAGAATGGGCAACAGAACTTAGGTCATAGAAAAGGGTTCAACAAATAAATTCTCTTTTCCATTTCCCTGTTCCATTTTTAAAGCTTTGAATAGGAAGGCATTATCTGTGCATGATATTTAGCCAAAAGACCTGTAGTATATGCCCATGATATCCCAGTTATCATTCAGAAGTTTTCACTATATTTTAACCCTTAAATCCCCCCTACAGATGATGCCCCCATTCACATACAATGCTATTCAACACTCTTTGCTCTTGACTGTACATTGATTTGTCAATTGATACACTGGTTTCTTTTTTTTTTTTTTTAAGTTTTTATTTAAATTCCAGTTAGTTAAAATACAGTGTAATATTAGTTTCAGATGTAGAATTTGGGTTAGCCTGGTGATGGCATCAAGGAGGGCACGTACTGCATGGAACACTGGGTGCCATACGAAAACAATGAATCATTGATCACCACATCGAAAACTAATGATGCATTTTATGGTGACCAACACAACACACACACACACACACACACACACAAAGTAAAGAAAAGAAAAAAAAAATAATTTAGTGATATAACACTTCCATACAACACATACATGCATTCATGATACTGTACATAAATTATACATGAATCAAGTTGATTAAAAATCATGAGTTCCATACATGGAATTTAAAAGACAAAACAGAGGATCATAGGGGAAGGGAGGGAAAAATAAAACAAGATATACTGGTTTCTAAGCCAAATGCTGAGGTTTAAAAGTAAACTCACTTTGCCTTACCCATGAAAATTCTGATTCAGTATGTATGGGATTAGACCAAGATTTTGCATTTTAAAAATATCCCCCAAGTTTTTTTTTAAAAAAAAAAAAAATTTTTTTTTTTTTTTTTTTTTTTTACTTTTAAAGAGGAAGGAAAAGAATTTTATTTGAGCCCAAGTTAGGACAGCTGCCCAGGATATACAGTCTTAACAAAGAAGAGAGTACTCTGGGGAAGGAACATTTGGTGCAGGGTTATATAAGTTTTTTTATATAAAGAGTTACACATCATCATGATGAAGGGCATTACAGAAAGTTACAGACTTTATATCATGTTTTTAGTATTTGCAAGTCTGTAAGATGAGGGTTTTTTGTTTTTCTTATCCTTACATTTGGAATGCTCCTTTTTGGTTATTTACTTATTTATTTATTTTTAAAAAGTAGTTGTACAATATGTGCTCAGGGCAGAAATAGAGCCCATGCTTTGAGGTTTTGTGGAGTCATTCTGACCTTGGTAAATGTTGAAGTGTATCTTCTGCTGGACCCCAGGAGCAGGGCCCACAAATGTTAAAAGTTGAAAATTTCCCTTCTTACTCTGATACATTTTCAAGCCTTTGGATTAAAGAAACTAATATATACGTCTTTTCTATAATCTGAAAAATAATGTCACAATAGAAAAAAACATTAATAAGTGAACAGAAACAACTGTGATTCTTAAATTAATAATAAGATACTGTTGGCAAAAGTGTGTAATTGAGATCCTGAGATATGGCTCATTTTCCTTAATCAAACTAATAGTTTAGCACTATTTTCAGAAAAACACTATATCACTGGACTTGAAGACCTGAACTTGTATTAAAAATTAGGTAATTTAAATAATTATGTAAGTCAAAAATTATATAAGTTGTATAATACATACTTGATATTCCAAGTCTTCAAAAATTTCATTTTTCCTAATTTATTTGTGTAATATCTAGTTAGCTTTCTCCCTTCTTTTTTCTTTAGATTCTTTTCTTTACATACTAGGAAACCAAGAAGAGACTCAGTAATTCCTGATGAAATATATTGTTTTAAAAGAGCTATTGCTAGTGGAGAGAATGTATTAAATAGAGTTCCACCTGTAACCTCTGGTAAAAAATTAACCTTTAGCAAATAACTTACCATATTCTGTTAGTATTTTTACAGTTTAATTGAATTGTATTCTGAGGATAAAGTTTTAGCTCAGGAAAGTTTTCATTAGCAGAAACTTCAGTCATTTACTACCAAGGCCTATTTTTTTTTTTTTAAATAACACAAAGTTACCTTAGTCTTTTGAGTTCTGAAAATGTTGGTCTTAGTGTTTTTTGGAAAACATATGATCGTATTTTCTTTGTTATTCCTTTGGGTGAGATAATCTGTGAATGGTGGCAAATGCGGTTAAGTTTCTCCTGTAACTTCAGGGTTTGGATTTAGCAACCGCATCACAGAAATTGCTTTAAGTCAGAAGAAATGGTGGTTTGGCAACCCTGTCTGGCTAAGCAGTTTGTTCTGGCTCTTTTGTCAATAAGTTATTTTAATAAATGCATCTAATTTTCTAATCAAAAACTAAAAAGATAAATGAGGAAAGTCTAAAAGAACCATTGGAATCAATAGAATGAGTGTATAAACCCAGGATAATTTAAGAGAAAGATCCCAGTTTTGGTACTCCAGCTTATTTCATTTTAATGAAAAAGATAGATAGGTAGACAATACATCATTAAGTAGTTTTTGATCTATCAATAGATTAAGAAAATCTTCTAACTTATTATAATGGAGATAAAACACACAAGCATAAAACAAATCAGGATTTAATAATTGATCTAAAAGAGACATAAAGTGCCAATGGTCACAGAAAAAAAATACTTTAGGTATCATGGAAAGCTTCAAGAAGATTACATTATTTGTGGAAGTAAATCATTGGTAGGATTAAATCATTTGTAATATCATACGAAAAATAGGTCTGTGGGCTTCAAAAAATCAAATGTGATGATACCCACAATCTTGTTATTTTAATGCCTTTTATTTTTCTCCATTTCTGTACCAGTGATTATTGCATAACTAATGAGCTATTATCCATGCTGTGTATAGGTGGATGATGTTCTCTATTCTTACATTTATAAACAGCAATAAAGAGTACACCGAAAATGTGATGGAGTAATGCAATTGCATTTTAGGAAAATATCTAGTATTTAGGTAGCCTTACATTTTGGGATCAGATTAATATCCAAGTGAATTTACTGTATGCAATCTCCAATATACAGAGAAGAGTTTTCTCCTGCAATCAAGGAGAGACAGAGTGATAGTCCTCAGAAAAATCACCGCTGCTCTTATACCAGAGAGAAATCTCTTACATTTGCCTTCCTTAGCTCTAATTAATTTTATTTTAAGAACACCAACAAATAACATAATTTAACACAATAAAATGTTAGCATACCAGTCGCTAAGGCTTTTTAAGATTTTAACAGTCTTATCTGGAATGAAGGTGAGTAATTCTGGGACAGATTTAACAGTTTCTCCCTAATTTAGTTGAGGCTTTGAACTTTTTTCAGAAGTTTTTCTGGGAATGTTTATCTTCATAATTATTTCATGAATCAAGAAGCAAAATTCTGTGCATTTCTGAGCTATCAGGTGAAGCAACATGTGACCACTGACCCGAGAATCAGTCACAGATGGAAAAGAGGCCGTCACAAAGACTCCGACTTCAAGGCATGCTCGGCTGTCCTGTGGATGTCAGCCACATTCATTAGCAATTAGTTACCATATCTAGACATGGCAGATGGCAAATTGTCCTTCAAACAGCAAATAGAAAAATAATTTTAAAAGTCAGTGCACATTAATAGGAATAGGAACCATTTTTAGAAAAGTTTTCCAAGTCAACTGAATTAGCTTTTGATTTTGAGAGTCCCATTCCAACAATAAACATACACATCCACAACAAACGTTGTTAAGTTGAATGCTACTGTGGTGCAAGGACGTTATCTTTTTTGGTATTATTTCAACTAGTTGACACAAGCAGTGAAGCTGATGACTTAACTTAAAAACTGGGTTTGCTGATAGGAAGAAAAGTAAATTGATTAATGCCATAAGACAGCAGTGTTACTTCCAAATGATATTTGTTTAATTCCATAGGCAATATACTTTTCCTTAATAATCAGAAAGCCAGTACATCTAGAAAATGTAGAAAAAATGATTTTCAAAGGAATTAATTATAGTCAAGTGATGCACTCTTACTTCTTCTGGTTGTTTTTCAAAAAACAATTAAAAACATGTATGCTTTAAGGGTGCCTGGGTGGCACAGTCAGTTAAGGGGCTGACTTTTGGTTTTGGCTCAGGTCGTGATCTCAGGGTCATGACATCAAGCCCCATGTCTGGCTCTGTGGTCAGTGAGGAGTCTGCTTGAGATTCTCTCTCCCTCTCCCTCTGACACTCCTGCTCTCTCTCGCTCAAATAAATAAATACATCTTTTTTTAAAAAAAGTATGCTTTATTAGAATCAGTTTTCTTTTTTTTTTTATTATGTTCAATTGTTTTCTACAAATAGTAACTCTCAAATGAAATAAGAGCGAATGATTTAAAATAGTGGATCTGCTTTAGTCTGGTACAACATTATGACAAAGAATAAAGGAAATAATCCACATGTTGTAAAACCTCTCTGTGGGATTTTTGTATGTCATGGAGCACATCCAAACCTACTGCATAAAGGTACATAACATCTTGGAAGGCTAATGCGTTTCTTGTTTTTGTTTCTTCTAAAAAGCTTAGCAGAGGAAATAACCTACTTTGGAGGTTAAGGAAGCGTCTAGAAAAATGAGTAAACGTAGTTTTTCAGTTCAGAGAAATACATCACTGAAAATAATTTGGAGGTGAGTTCAGACAATGAGCCTTTTGGAACTCCATCTCAAGAATGTGACTCAGGCTACAGGGGAATTATTTCCTTTAAAATGAAAATAGAGCAATAGATAGAAGGAAAGCAGCGAAGGGAAGATAGATGTTAAGTCTTTGCACTGGTGCGTAAACATGGTGCTGCAAGGAACAGATTCCATGGGCTGTCTGAAGAAAGTCTTGAGTAGCGGGTGACAGCCACTTAGCACTGCACCTCCTAATTGCAGAAACCTTATGAAGGCCCTTTTGTACCTCCGCTGTAGCAGTTCATGTTGTGGTTCCTAAGCTGAGGTCCTTGCTTCTGTGGATGCCCACTCCCATATCATGAGGTGTCCTTGTCTCTACAGTATCACTGATCCTGGAAATCAAAGACCGAAGTCATACAGCAGCACTGTAGAACATTTCATTACCCAGGCTGGAGCCACACATTGCACCACTTAGATATTAGTCCCACCGTTTTAAAATTGAGAACTAGGGACAACTCGTTTTGTTTCTCCAAACCTAAGTTATTTCATTGGTAAAAGGAATATTTTAATATGCCTTGAGATTGAGTATTTGTAAGAATCAAATGAAATAAACAATAAAAGCATTTAGCAGAACATATACCCAATGGATGAAAAATGTCAGTTTTCAATGTAAATATTTCTGAATTTAGCTCTGCTTCTGATACATGACTATCTAATATATAATAAAAATTTTGAAGAACCATTTTAGACAATGAAATACTAGTATAATTTAGATGTGTCCTCTAAGGTTAAATATAATTCTCTTAAATGTTAGAACTAGATGTATTTTACTACACTCTTCACTTCTTTTGAGCATATTTGTACATGACAAACTCTAAAGACTATGAAACTTTATTTTCTCCTTGATAACTCATTAATGCAAGAGAAGGGCCTCTCTTCTAATATAAAACAAACTTATTTTCTTACACACTTTGTTGATCCTCTTTCCAGTGCTACTTTATTCTTTTTTTTTTTTTTTTTTAAGATTTTTTTTTTTAATTTATTTATTCATGAGAGACAGAGAGAGAGAGAGAGAGAGAAGCAGGCTCCCAAGGAGCAGGGAGCCCGATGCGGGACTCGATCCCAGGACCCTGGGATCACGACCTGAGCCGAAGGCAGACGCTTAACCATCTGAGCCACCCAGGCGCCCAAGTGCTACTTTATTCTTGGCATAAACTTCTGAATCAGTTCTCAGTCAGTCCCCTTTCTTTAGGCCCTTGTTTCTAGCTTGATTTTTTTTTTCACTTTCTTATGAGTTCATTGAATAGCTCTTAGTAATTATGTTATCAAAGAATGTCCCCCACCTTGCATATTTGGTAAAATGCTGGCTATTTGCTTGATAGTTCTTACTGTAACTTCAATGTATCTTTCTTTTCCTAGTCTAGGAAGTACATTTCCTAGATGTGTGCGTGTCTGAGTAACACAAGGGTTTTTCCTTATTACCTTACCTTGAGACTAATATTCTTTTATTATGATCACACAAATTTATTTTCCCATTAGACAATGATGCTTATATTGAAATGGTATATCAGATACTAAACTGGAGACAATGTGATTGATGGTGGTTTAATATTTAACTATATATAATATTCAATGTAATTTAGAGAGCTGATATTGGAGTTCAAAAGAACAATTTTTACTATAGCACTTGGAAACTGTTGATTATTATGGTCATTATTGTTATTTTGTTCTTGGGTAATTCTAATGCACACTCATGATCACATTATTAATTATCACAGTAAATATAAGAAAATTCAACATTAATTATAAATATTAAGTCTGTGTAACATGAATGGAGAAATAGAACATGAAGAATTATTGAGATACATTAATGCAAGCTATCTTTGAAACTAAAGTAGAATTAGACACTCTTAATAAAAATATTTACTTTCTTCTCTTTACACATTTATTTTCTTCCTTTTGGCCAAACTTAATGTTATAGTTCTTCTGCATTACAATTGAAAAATAAAGTAGCAATTTAATTAGGAGGAGAAAAGTAATGTCACTTTGACATAAGACATTCATCATCAGAATTGCCATGTAACAGAATAAATTCTCAAAATCAGTTGTGGATGGCACATTAAAACATGACTTCTCTGATTAATTAAGTCTGTTACCGAAGGAAACTTCTCAATTTTTCACTCAACTGAGTGTGAAGAAAATTCTAAATAGTTCATATAGGTAAAATACAGGTTTAAATATGTACTGTAAGTACAGAGCTGCTATAGATTCATCTCAACATATTATAACTTGTAAAAATTATCCAGGAAACATTTTAAACAAAGGGAAGATGTGGCAAATATAAAGTTATATTGTATAGATGCATTATATACTGAATTATAACTAGTAAGGTAGTAATTTCAATGACATATATCTATTTATACCTACATTCAAATAAATATAGTTCCTATCATAATTTCAAATATATATATACTATAATATATATAATATACAGTCATTGAAATCTGGGGTATTAGTAACAGTATGTCAACTGCGTCTTTGAAGAATGACAAAACAGAGACTAAGTGATTTGTTCATAATATTTTAGCTGTCAGAAGTACAGTAGGGACACAAATTTCAGTCCCTTTCTCTAAATCTTATATTCTTCCATCATGGAATGGCACCTGTGTAATTGAATCAAAGACCTTGAAAGGGTCCTTTGAGATCATGTGAGTTAGACTTGTGCCTTCATGCAAATCTAACTATTCATAACTGATAGCTTCAAGAAGATATCTATGACCTTCCTTATGCTTCCTCTCCCAACAGAAATCTCCTTTCCTTCAGTTCCAATTCATTTACTTATCTATGACTCCCAGTGGCGATGATGAACAAAGAGAGAGAGAAGGAGAGAGGGCAAACACTCCTAAGTGTATACTATCTAATTGGCTTCATTCCCTTTGTTCATTTCCCAGGGTCTAACTATTTTAAAGAATAATCAAAATGTTAAAAATTTGGTTTGTTGGTTTTTTTTTTCTTGATCTTCAGCTATTAGGCTTTCAATTTTTAAAATTATGTAAATTCTTACAGCTATTTCTATCAAATATAATCAAATACAATTTCTAGCTTGCAGGTTGTCTTATTCAGTTACTTGAGCCTTGTTATACCCTTCTCATCATGAGTAAGCATTATTAGTTCCTTTTTCATAAGATTATCAGTTATATTTTCACTAATAAATTACTTTGTTTTGTGGAATACTGATTTCCTAGTTTGTCTTCCCAAATATTCAGCATATTTTTTGTCATTGCAATAACAAAAAATTAATATGATGAGTTCTCAGGAAAAAATTGTATTGGGACACTAATCAGTACCTTTCTACTTAAATAATAAGAAATATAGGTAAGATGATCTAAGTGATTTTTCAACTAATATTTTAAGTATTTTATTTGATTGGCATTTTTAGTGAATATATTTAGTAGAAAAATTGTTAGATTTTGCTGAAATTGGACATTTATTTTTCCTTGTTTATCCAAGAGTTAACAGTGATAGCATTTGAGAGATTTATTTTTTTATCCATTCGCATAAACTTTTTAGATACTCAAAGTTACATTTTGTATTGCTGACTAAACTTTCTTTCTTCTATTAATTGCAAAGGAAAAAAGTCATTACAGTTATCTTTCATCAACTTAACTGTGTGAATGCAATTTGGCTCTCTTAATAATGGGACACCTTATATTATTCACCTCTGTCATGCTGAAAATAAAGTACACAGACTCATGTATGATTTATTTTTTTAAAAACCCAGATCAGGAGCGCCTGGGTGGCTCAGTTGGTTAAGGGACTGCCTTCGGCTCAGGTCATGATCCTGGAGTCCCAGGATAGAGTCCTGCATCAGGCTCCCTGCTCAGCAGGGAGTCTGCTTCTCCCTCTGACCCTGGCCCCCTCCCATGCTCTTTCTCTCTCATTCTCTCTCTCTCAAATAAAAAAGCATAAAGCAAATCAATTAGAAACAACAACAAAAAACCCAGACCTAACTTCTAGATTACAGGAAATACAAAGAACAGAGAAAAAAGTAAATTATGCAAGAAGAATACCCTCAGGCAACACTAAAATGTGGAACACCCTAAATGATAGCTGGCCTGGACACTTCAAAAAGTTCATTTTCTCACCTCGTGGCTCCCCTAGAAAAATTGGCCAAAATATCATCACCATCATGGCCACAGTTTCATGAACTACAAACAACAAGGGAGAACATATAACATCTATTTCCCATGCTTTCTGCACATTTGGAGTACAGAGAGGATCACAAACTTTAAAGTACATATAGTGAATGGGCAAAGAAACCAGAGAGTAAGTTTCTAGATTGACTTAAACCTTTTCTAAGAATTAGTTTAGAACTGAATATAATAGAGAAGACTCTATCTAAAGGTCCTCAGAGAGATAACTCACAGATCATATCAACCAGGGTTTACCTTGGAAGGGGAAAGTCCAATCTGAATTAGGAATTATTGATAACAGGTCTGAACTCTGGAAGATCGCAGCAATGGCTATGGGAGAAACAAAATAAAAGGACTTGGAAAATGTATGGAAACAAATGCAGCAGTTTCGGGTGTATCCTCTCTGGGGGATACAAAGGCATATTGTGTGAGTAGCTGTCCTTTGGATGACTGTTGATGACAGAAAGAGGGTAAGCCCTACAGGATCTTGGCAAGTGTCAGAGAAAAAGGAGGTATTGCTAACTAATCTCCCTAAAGGTTTCATCTATGTAGAAACACAATTTAATGGAAAAATAAAGAATGAGAGTTTAAGCTACAAAACAGAGTAGACAATGGCATTTTAAAAGACTTAGGGTAACAAAAACCATACAATGTTAAATTGCATAGAGACACTTTTGACTTTTGTCTCCTGATCCACTGTTATAACTATAAGTTTTATGTTATTCAGTCACAAAAAAATAAATCCAGAAATTTAAACTCTTTCTAGGGTCTTTTTCACAAATAAAAAATAACTAAAACATCTTCCAAGAAACCATTTTTGTGTGTGTGTTTTTTTTTTTTTTCCCCTCACTAATTCTCCCAGGCTTATTATACAACTGCTTTAAGATTTAATCCTCTTTTTTGGAGGTGAAATTATCATAACACAGAATAGTGGATAAGGAGACAAGTAAAACATGTCTTTACCCATTTTGAATTGAATGCTATCTTCAGTAAGTCTTTTAACACGCCTTCCTTATTTTTTTTTTCCATTAAATTTTGTGTTGGAAGATATGTTTAGCACCTTAAGTATGGTGATGTTATCATGGCTGTGTGCATATGTTCAGACCCATCATGATATATACACTTGGTATGTGCACTTTTTTATATATTGATTACACCTCAATAGTCTTTTTTTGAACTTGATTTTTATTTTTTATTTTTTAATTTTTTTATTATGTTCAGTTATCCAATATATAGTACATCATTAGTTTTTGATGTAGTGTTCAACGATTCATTAGTTGCATATAACACTCAGTGCTCATCACAACACGTGCCCTCCTTTATAAAGTCTGTACTGCAATTTAGGGTTGACATTCTATTATAGGTCACAATAGATCAAACACTTCTTGATAAGTAGAAGAATCTTTCCATTCTTTAGAAGTCTTTAAGGTGATTCGTAAGTATACTCTATTGTGCAAGTCACCACTGCTGGTATTCTTACAAATTGCTTTGTTAAGACTTATTTTTAGAGGAAAGGAGAGAACTATAACAGAGCTTTTAATTATTTAAAATAACATTATTTGGGGATGCTGGTAGTTTTTGTGAATATAAAACAATTTATTCTGAGTTTCTGTGCAGCTGAACATGCATTAATTATTCTTTGTGCTTCATCAGAATGAAATTATTATGAGCTCTTAAAATAATTCTAGAAGAGTATTTTTAAAAGAGCTAAAATTTTATGCCAAAACCATATTTAAAGAGATTTATAATCAGTATTTAAATTAGTACTTACCAATTTTTAAAATGTCAGGATTTTATAACATTTAATGTTCTTTGTAATTATTTTAAAGTGTAATGAGTGTTACCTTCTGGTACCTCCGTTAGAAAATGTGGTTGTTAATATATAATCATAGATAAGCTTCAGATTTGTAAAGCTGTGTTTTATTACTTCATCTGTGTTACAGTTAGCTCAGTAAACCTTATTCGGGCTCTAAGATGATTATTCTACATTATGCTAAGCATGGTTTTTGGATAACTAAGTTGTAAACTTCTGAATTCAAGTATTTGAAATGCAAAAAATCCTCCAGATCATTTAATCCTCTATTCAAACTTTTACATAGTTTGGAAACTAACTAGAAAAATACCGTCTATTACATACAAAAAAGGAATTATGAGAATTTTGGTTATTTCTAAAATAAGATATAATGAAGTCCCTGTGAACTTTATTTGAATTAATTGGGACAGGGAGGCAGCAAACCTATTTAGAAATCTCCTTGTCTTTGTGACTTACTGATTTATGCCTAATATAAAAGCAGCACAATTTTACGCAATGAATTAAGCCTCACAGCATTTTTGTTTATTCTTTTTTTTTTCAATTTTAATTCCAGTATAGTTAACATACAGTGTTAAATTAGTTTTAAGTGTACAATGTAGTGATACAACAATTCTGTACATTACTCAGTGCTCATCAGGATAAGTGTACTCCTAATCCCCTTCACCTCGTTCACCCATTCCCCCACCCACCTCCCCTCTGGTAACCATCAGTTTGTTCTCTATAGTTAAGAGTCTTGAAACATCTATTTTAAATGAATGAGGTAGATTTATATGTGCTGATATAGAATAATAACCAAATAAGTATAAGAAGCAGTTTGAAGAATAACAAGCTTAAATGGCCCCACTTGTGTTACAAAATAACGGACTATCCATATAAGTGTTTGTTAGACATGTTTGTATATGCCCAGACATTTTTTAGAAACTACCCATAAAATCTTAACAATAATGAACTTTTGGAGGTGGAGATAGAGTTTAAGAGAATGAGAGAATTTCAGTTTTTCATTTGTTTTTTTCGAATTTTCTTTCACGAGTATTACTTTAAAATAAAAAGCAAACCACCATCAGGAAAAGAAAAAAGTGAAGAGGCATTCTTGGTAAATATTCTAAAATAACTATATAATACTTTGTATCTTATGGATGTACCACAACTCTTTAATCATTTCCCTGTTGATGGGCATATTAACTGAGGGTTCTAGAGGGGAGGGGGGTGGGAGGATGGGTTACTCTGGTGATGGGTATTAAAGAGGGCACGTTCTGCATGGAGCACTGGGTGTTATACGCAAATAATGAATCATGGAACACTGCATCAAAAACTAATGATGTAATGTATGGTGATTAAATAACATAATAAAATAAAATTAAAAAGAAAATCATCTGAAAGCTGCACAGAGCTCTCCCAAGCATTATTTACCGTAGTGAAAAACGGGAAACAATTTTTGTTTATTCTTGAATGCCTTTAAGAATCATGGTTCCTTTTTTATCTCTAAAACACTATTTTTCTGGGGTTTCTCTGTGTATGTGTGTGCATATGTGTGCACAGCACACACTCATGTTCGTGTTTACTTTTTTGTGTGCATTGTTCTTGCATCTTAGATCCTTGTGATTATCCTTTATTTATTCATTTTTTTAACATACCTGAACTGTTGCTCTAATAGGAGCCTTCTAATTTTAAAGCCTAGGTGTCTACTTATGTGAAGTCTTATTCTTTCTTGAGAGGTATTTTTGAACCTGTCATTTCCGCCAAGCTATTATTTAGAGCTTCCCTAATCTTCAATATTCCAAAATTTTACAAGAATGTGTCTAGGTATGGATTTATTGTGTTTTATAGCATGATTAGGATATGCTGCATCATCTCTTCTCTGTAAAAATATTGTCTCTTTACAGAAGTCAAACATGCCTAAGACATCTCATTGTATTTTTAATGTCTCATAACCTCTCTCAAATTTTATCTCTTCTTGTTCTCTTACATCAAACAAAACAATCTTGGAGTTGGTTAATTTTCTATTCTTCTATATCTAGTCATTGTTTAGCACATTCCTTGAACTTCTAATTATTTTTCCTCTTTTGTTTCTTTGGAAGTCTAAGTGTTCTTACTTCATATCCTGTAATTGCTAACTCTAGTATCAGTTGGGTTTTTGGTTCTGATTATGAAAATTTTTTTTTCTACTGATTCTGGCTCATGGTGGCTTGTTTCCATGAATTTATATCAGTTTGTATGAGATAAAGGGGGGGAAGGGAGAGGATAGAGATTCATGTTTTTGCATTTCACAGGAATATAATGAGGCCTGGATTGAAAGTCATTCCTAGATGGATAATTTGCATTTGTTTCCATAAATACTTACCTGAGGAAGATAAGTTTAAACTAAGTTCTTGGCTGGCAGTAGGGGAGGGAGGAATTTAACAACACACAGATCTTAGGCATTCTAGGCATGTACCCATTTGAAGGCTGGCTTCTGATGATAGATTCTGAGGACAGTCTCTGGTATTACCATCTTGCAAGTATGATGGCCAAAATAGGCATATTTTCCTCAACTTCCTCCCCATTTTGGTGGGTTTTCTTCTAGTTTACATATTGCTGGAATCAATTTTCTGGGGATACCTAACTCTATGAAGATTCTCTTGGTTTCCTTTTCTCAGTTTGATCGGCCCCCAGTTTTGTCTCCTCTTTTCTGTGTTTTGTAACAAAGGAAAATCTAGGCAAGTCAGATTTAATACATGTTGCCTGGGCAGCCACCAGCTAGACTTGCTCAATTTCTTTCCTGGCTTCAGGATATTTCTCTAAATTGTTGTTGTAGAGGATAACTACATGGTAGGTTGCCAAAAATTGAAGGCTCCATTGTTATTTTACATTTATGCTGGAAGACAAGTTCAGCTAAAATGGGTGAACAAAACATGTAGCAATTATTATAGCATTTGATTCAATATTTATGTTCACTAACTTAAAAGTTGAAATAATTTTTGTCATTTTTTAAAAGATTTTATTTATTTATTTGAGAGAGAGAGAGAAAGAGAGAGAGAGAGAGCATAAGCATGGCAAGCAGCAGGCAGAGGGAGAAGCAGTCTCCCCACTGACCAGGGAGCCCAACTTGGGGCTTGATCCCAGGACCCTGGGATCATGACCTGAGCTGAAGGCAGACGCTTAACTGACTGAGCCACCCAGGCACCCCAATTCTTGTCATTTCTCCCTGTTTTAAAAACTATCTGTGAAAGAATATACCTTTGATTTTAGTTTTTACATCCAAAGTTACTACCATTGTTGAAAGTTAAGCACAAAGAAATGATACACTTCAAATTCCACCTTATTTAAATTTCCTTCCTTAGATCATTTAAAAAGAAACATTTTAGAGTGAAATGGAACAGCACTATAACTATAGTCATTTACTTGGGGTTGATCACATAATGTACAGCTTTTTGAACTGTTTTCTGAAATTGCAAAAATAAAAGCAGTTTTCTGTTGCTTGTTGAGTTTTTAGCCTGTATAATCTTGCATATTTTATCTTACAAACAGATGAATAAATATAAATGTTTGAAAAAAAAATGTTGGGCTACAAAATGCTTCTTAGAGAAGAAATTATGCTTTCATTTAGGGAACGAAATTGCTAGTTTAATTAATGAGATCTTGTCTTTTTTCTATATTTAACTTTCACATTAACAAAAAGACTCCTGAAATTATCTCCTAAAATTTTCTGGTTCTCATACATATCTTTGTTTATGTGAGCATATTTACTTAATTTTTATTTACATATGTAGCTATGTATTATTTATAGAGAGGGAGAGAGAGAAATGGGGGGAGGGGCAGAGGGATGGGGGAGAGAGAATCTTATGGCCCAGCCTGGAGCCAGACACAGGGATCCATCTCACAACTCCCAGATCATGACCTGGGCTGAAATCGAGTCCGATGCTCAACTGACTGAGCCACAGCTTTTAATTAGACAGCCCTTTACCTAATTTGTAAAAATGAAATGGCAAGGCAGTTTAATGGTTTTGGGTTTGCTTCGTATTTCAATAGTGTCCCATTTTCACAGCATTACAGTTAACATTTCAACAGTCTTCTCACATTAATAGGAAAAGAGTACTGTAATCTCCAAACTAAAAGCTGGCAGCACTATTATACATCATCAACTTCTTGAATTCATCTAATTGGTAGTCAAAATGTTTACCATGACAAATGAATATATTCATTGGTTGTCTTTATTTTCATTCTATTGATGTTTAATTCATTGGGTCCATTTTTTTTTTTTTAATGTAACATAAGGGTGTTAACTATGGAAAGTCAGGCCCACATTCCTAGAATTCAGTGAAGAAGTAGAAAGTGTTTCAACAAAAATGTAGAGATAGAGTCTTGATTAGATTTAACTGAAAGGCAGGTTAAGAACAATTACGTTTCATAGCTTCTGAAGAAGTTGGAAAGCCACAAAAGAAAAATCTCTTGCTTTAATTTCACTGAATATTCAAAAGTAAGTATATCGTGTTCTAGAAATTTATATTTGTCATGTAGTTTAAAACCCCCCAGACATTTGGTAGGATATGTTTGGTACTTGTGAAGTTTGATGGAATGCTTGTATTCATTGTTGCTATAATTATTGTTTTAATGTTACGGTTTTTCCTTTTTACGGGATTTTGTCCTTTGCAGGGGAAAACACTTCTGAATCAGATCATTAGTCTTCATCCTGTTTTGTTATCAGAAAAAACAAAGACTAAATATAGGAATAACTCAAATCCAAGCTTCTTGTTATTAGAGATCTGTATATCTATACCTACGTTTGCATCAATATCCTTATCTATATCTATATTCTATCTACATCTATGAGATAAATGGACTCCCAGTATGACATTCGACATTGTGAACTTGACTGGCACATACCCGACCTTGTCACTCTGAATTCCCTATATTGTGATTGTTTTTTCCTTATCATATAGTAAGGTATGATGTGATTACATTTTGGACTCCAGGTCCAGACTACCTGAATTTGAAATCTGAACCTGCCACTGACAGATTTCAACCTCATTGTTCTCATCTGTGGCAGTGACAGTACCTATCTTAAAGGTGGTTAGGACAAGGAAATAAGTAAAGCTCTTTGACTAAAACTGGGTCTGTGGTAACTGCTATTTGTGTTGTTTATTAAATAAATGAACATAAAAATACTTGGGACTCTTTCCCTAGTTCCAGCATGAATGGCATATTCCCTGTGTGTATAAAAATGTATAAACATTTTAAAGAAATGTTCCAAAAATACCTGAAAAGCACAGAAAATGAGATTAAGATGAAATTTCACTTCAGAAATTCTACTTTCATAAGTTAAAAACTGCTAACTCTTTTGTGTATTTTAAATACGAATAAGAAGATCCCGTTCGGTACCTTATTTTTTCATGTAATACACATCTAGAAGTACTTTCTGAACTTGTAGAAATGTGTTTTTCAAATTCTGCAAACTATTTTATCATATGGATATACTGTAAGTTATTTAATTTTACCCTGTATTAAACATAGATTGGTTTCCAATCTTTGCTATTACATACAATGCTACATTGATCTTTTGTTTTATATATACATAAATATATGCAATATATTTAACTATATTGTATTTAATTTAATATTATAATAATTCTATCAATATATAATTATATACAATTTATAAATAGATAATATATGTCCATAAATATAAATTATACATAAATATATAAAGTTTACAAATATAAAAATACAAAATCAGGAACAAATTTTTAAGGATATTTGTCTGTTAGAAGTCAAGCATTGAGAGGAAAACAGCTATCCCACTTTATGGATCATTGCAACTCAGTTCATTAGAGAAGAGTGTGCTATTCATTGGAGTATAAGTCTCATTATGGGCTGAATACCCATAGGCTGGTCACCTACACCACTAGCTCTGTGTAGTTCAACAAAGTTGTGTCTGTTTAATGTGTGGCTTTTCTTTTTTTTTTTTTCTTTCTTTTTTTTTTTTATTTTAAAGATTTATTTATTTGAGAGAGCGAGAAAGTACATGAGAGGGGGGAGGGTCAGAGGGAGAAGCAGGCTCCTCGCTGGGCAGGGAGCCCGATGCGGGACTCGATCCCAGGACTCCAGGATCATGACCTGAGCCGAAGGCAGTCGCTTAACGAACTGAGCCACCCAGGCGCCCTAATGTGTGGCTTTTCTAGCGGGAGTCTTTTCAGCTGTTTCATTGAATACTAGATTATTTTAAAATCAAAAGGAATTTCATTTAGAGAATGTAATAGATGTCAACTTTTTGAAACAGACTTAAAACAAATGTATTTAGTTAAGTAGAGAAAGGAAAAGGAAATGAAAGTTTGTCATCTCATTATGTTCAGTTTGTTAGAATATCTTTCCAGTTTGTTATAAGAGGTAATATGTTTTAATGAAGGATTTAGACAGGATGCTTTTGGTGCTAGGTGTCCCATCATAAGCCTCATTTATCATGAAGCAGTTACTCATGTTTATTCCAAAGTTTTATACTACCTCCTATACTTGACTTTTTAGTAACCTATATACGTCAAGGTGTAAAGAAATTATTTATGACTTATAATCTGAAACTAATTTATGAGACTTTCCAGCCTTAAAGTTTCCTTTATGATAAACACATCATATTGATATGGTAAATATACATTACCAATGCCATCATATATTCTTCTTATTATTAATACTACATTAATGCCACATAAGATTTTAATCAAATTCAAAGATTTTTTGTACAATAAAATAAGTTGTAATAAATTAGCCATAGGTAAAATATTTTGTATGCGGATGAATTCGAAAAGAAAAATAACAAGTTAAGAAATGAAGTCCAGACAACAATTCTTAAGGTTGCTATCAAAATAGTACAATCCTGACAGTTAATGTAGCTGGCAGAGTTGGGGAGGGGGACAATGACAGAAAAGTATCTTCTATATGTTGAGGATCTGAGATTCATACTTGATGCTAAGAAAAATACTCAAAAATCAAAAGGCAAGTCAGGACATATATTGAATTTTGAGATTAAAACCAAGTGTTTTCCTTAATAAAATTTTATAAATTACAGTTCCTCTAAGCCCAATATTTCAGAATGTTTTAAAAATCTGGCTTTCAGTTGTACAAGAAATTATTCACTACTCACACATTACGTATGCATTATGCATTCGTGATCACGTAAATGTTGAGGAATTCTCCTCTTTCTGTCTTTCATTTCCCCCCCAGACTGAAAAAGTCTAGATGAAGTAACAGAGTCTTAACTATGACTTTCTTTTTGGATAAAGACACATTTGTTCAATCCGAAAAATAATAAGTAAAAAAATTAAGTATAATTGAATTCATGTTATTGAACGAAAATTGTCATTTTACTAAACATTTAAATTTAGAGAAGAGAAAAATATATAAAAACTACTTGTTTTCTTTAGGGTTTTGATATTAACTTTGAATCCTTACTAAACAACTGATTAAATTTCCTGGCCAAATTATACCTAAGAAAATTGCCTTGTTTATGTCTGCTTGGATTTGGTCTTACTTTCTGCTTTGATGTATGTGATGCTGTTTTTAATCACCCACTAGGGTAATTACTTTGTTTCAGGATACATAATTGCTCTGATCAAAAAATTCCTCTAGTCTACCACAGCATCTAGTGACTCTTGATCAAGTTCCTAGAATTCCTAATATTAATGGCTTATTTAGGCTTGTGACTTTTGTCAAAAGGTTCTGTAATCTTATGTAAAATTCGTGCTATCAAGATTTCAGAATGCTTCTAACTGATTAGGTACACAAATACTGATCACTTACTATGCAACAGACACTATCAGTTTGTGGTGTAATAACCATAGAGTCCCTGCTTTCAAGGAGGTTACTGCTTAGTAATCTATCAAAATGTGTTATCAACTGAGTTCTGCAAGCAGACAATGAAGACAGTAACTGAGCCTAATTGATGAAGGATTAGCAAGGCTGTGGTGAGGACTTTCTAGGCAAAACAAAAATGTTCGAATGCATGAATACCTGAAATTTTAGAGAAATTTAAGGTAATTTGGCAGTGTTAAAGGGAAGGCTATATGTAACCATGTCTCAAGCAGCAATGTAGAGGTGATTCAGGAGAGGTCTGTAGTATTGATCTCTCTCTGACAGGGGAAGAGAAATAAATCAGATGGCTGCCTGTGCAAGTGGAATTACACAGAAAGTATTGTGTTAAACAGAGACTAACCACATATATAGGCGGTGAACAATTAAACTATAATAGTATGCCCCATGAACTCTGCTGTGAAGGAAATGAACAGGGTGCTGTAATAAATAATAGGCTAGAGGGAGATTAAAAGGATCAAAAGGGATAGCTTTCAAAGAATTAGGGCTGTGGCGGTGGGAATTGAGAAACATTCCTAGGGAACAGCACAATTGCTTTCTGGTAGAAAGAGTGCTTGCTACCTTCTAGGAACTGTTAGAATGTTGCTAGGGGGTTGCAATCTGATGAGTGACAAGAAAAGTGGCATGAGTTGGAATTGGTTATAAATATTGGGGCTGGAGAAAACAGGGATGTGAAAGTTCTGGGTAAGGAGTTGGATGTAATATATAGATGAAAATATGCTCAAACTTTCTAGTTATCAGGGGCTATCAGGGTAAAACTCCAAAGGATGTAATGTTTTATCTTAAGAAAGTAACAAAGAAGCAATATGATTTGTTATTTTTTTTTTTTATTTGAGAGAGAGAATGAGAGAGAGAGAGCACATGAGAGGGGGGAGGGTCAGAGGGAGAAGCAGACTCCCTGCTGAGCAGAGAGCCCGATGTGGGACTTGATCCTGGGACTCCAGGATCATGACCTGAGCCGAAGGCAGTTGCTTAACCAACTGAGCCACCCAGGCGCCCCATATGATTTGTTATTAAAAGTGTGAGATACATGCGCATTCTCCTATCCAGTTAGTGGATATATAATTGGTAAAGTATTTTGGAGGGAAATTCGTTGTAGTTATCAACTGCACATTTCTTTTGACCAAGTTTTAAAAACTCATGGACTCTAACTAGGAATAACTTACAACTTCAATATTTTATCTATTAATATTAGAGAAAATCTTTCTGAATGTATTCACATGTGTGGAAAGATATTTATAATCAATTTACCTTTATTTAATTTATATTATTTCCATATGTAAGGAAAAGATACATTCATCATTTAACTTTGTTTAAAAAAGTATGTATTTCTGTTGAATCACTCCATAATACACCTGAGACTAATATAACACTGTATGTTAACTAACTGGAATTAAATGGAAACTTAAAAAAATTAAAAATGTATCTTGCTCCATGTCTTCAATTTATATAAATAGTATCTTAGAAAATATTCACAATAAGCTTAAAAGGTGTTTTGCTCCTATAATACAATTAGTTTCTTTAAAATAGTGGCCTGACGAGCATTAAGACATTTCTTAACTCTTAGTTTATATTTCTTGTATGGTATATTTATTTCCACTTGTCTTTTTCTAACTTTTCATCAAACATGAGAGTTTATGATATAATAAACTAATTTTTTTTTTTTTTTTTTTTACAGAACTGAAAGACTCAGATTAGAGAAATGGGAATTGACTCCGTGTTTTATAAGATTTAAGGTTTCTTTGGATGGTGGGACAAAACAGTGGCTCTTGGATCAGTGAAGGGCAGAACTTGTTTCGTAGAGCTTCAAACCAGAGAAGGCTGCCAGGCAGGGCCACACAGATGACTGGACCCAGGGACAGATTATAACAGCCAGCTGGAGCTTTAAGAAGGCAGCTTTTGTAAGCAAGGGATTGGGTTAGCAAAGTTTCCTGGGCTTTCTGTTAAATAGCTAATTGGAAGAATTCTGCAGGCTCCTGGGGATAGGGCCTGTCCTTCCTTATCTGATACCTGGCCCTGGGCAGTTAGGGCTGGTGAATAATGGCTCCTTGAATGTAAGAACCTGATAAGGGACATGTCTGGGGTGTGGGCTTAGCTGTTCAAGAAGGGGAACTGACCAGACTTGAGCCATGGACAAAACTGGTTTGAGACAACATCAAACAAACAAACAAACCAAAACAACATAAAACAAAAGAATAATACTATTTTTCGAGTTTAACCTAAGTGCAGACTGTGGATTCCTGAAGAAATGAGATTCTATTTTCTTTTCTTTTGGAATCAGCATTGAGTGATCCATCTACACTACGAGCTCCTCTAAGGGAAGGTTCTCTGGTAAAATATAGTCATTTCTCATGAAGAACACTGTGATTATTAAGCCTAGAGGAATTATGCTCAGCTGTTCTGTGGCTTATCCTGAGGCTTTAGGGAAGTATGGATTGATTCATCAGGCAAGAAAATTGTGAATAAGATTTGATAAAACACCAGCTGGAGACTATATGAACAAAGGGTGGTCTTTCATTCTTGCCCTGATTCTTGTAGTTACTCTCTCTTACTAATGCTTTATTTCAGAAGGAAAGGATCTAGAAGTTTACTGGAACATCTTCCATAAAAGATAGAGTTTATTTCTATTATTTTAAGAAAAGAACATTCATCTATTTGGCAGTTTCACTCAAGCCATGTGTTTGTTTTGCAATAATACGTACAGCTTAGTAAGTCTTTTAGAAGTAACAGTCTTTCCCTACATATTATGAAAAAACTCAGCAAAAACAATGAATTGGATTTGAGTTTGACATACAGAAGTTGGGCTAATATGCTAACGTACGCCATAAAGAAGTAGTAAGTAGAAATCTTCCTAGAGGGACTCTGTGCAGTACAAATGACCTGATTTCATTATCAGATTAACGACAAGTAAAAAAAAAAAAAAAAAAAAGATGGTAGAAAAATATAGATCAAAGTGAACATAAGATATATGTCAATCAATCATAATGTGTGAAATTATTAGATCCTGATTCAAGCAAACTGAAAAAAATAACCCAGACTTCCTTTGGAATTTGACCCTGAAGCACATTAATATTTGATATTAAGTAGTGTGTGTGTGTTGAAACCATTGTCTTGTCATGTTGAAAAAAATCCTTATCTTTTGGTGATATTTGAAATATTGAGAGATTAATCGGTAATGATGACTAACACTTCAGAATATGGGTACACATACGGTACAAATAGGTTAGGATTGACCTTTGAATTAATAGTTACTGTGTTTGAGTCATGGGGTTTCATTATGCCATTAGGTCTGCATGAGATGTGCATTTGAAATTATCCATAATAAAAGTCTTCATTGCATTTCCAGTGTAAAAGATCGGCATAGATGAGAAAATAATCTGTCAATTTGATAGGAAAAAGTGAGTAATGAAGCACTGATTGGCGAACCATGCTGACTCGTTAGAAGCCAGTCCCAAACCTCAAAGATGGCCATGCGGTAGAGCCAGGGAGACTCTAAATGGCAAGTAAAATTTGTTTCCTTTCTACAGAAAATTTTATGATTTGTTTAGCTTTAAAAGGACAAAGCTTAGATTTAAATGTCCATCATGTAGTTTTCTTTTTAAGGACTTGAACAGAATCATTATTTATCCCAGAAACCCAAAAGTGTGTGGGAGACACTATAATGTCTTCCTTGCAAACCTGACATTACCCTGTCTTTTTGTACAGTTCTGAGCTTTGAGACAATGTTTAATTAGTTTCTTTAGATGTTAGCTACATATTCTGATTCAATTGTCATGTAAGAGCTTTAAAATTTTCATTAAACAATTTTATTAAAATAGTGTCAGGCAGGAAATAGTAGGTTATACAAAACAACTTTACTTTAAAAGTAATATATTAAATTGTTTCAAATAAAAATAAAATTCTGGCCTAGCCTATCAGTAACTAAAAGTTAAAGCATTTTACTACTACACATGCTCATTGTATTTTGAAAAAAAAAAAAAAAAAACTTCTGACAGCCGTCAGTGTTATCTGTAACTGCTAGCACACTGCTTTGCTTGGTATCATTAAATTAACAATCCAAAATAGTATCTATCTTTAGTAAAAATCAACACTTTCACTTATCCTTCTCTAATTTTTTTTTTTTAATTCATGACTTTAGTCTGATGGTGAGTCTTTGGTAACTTACAAAGAAATTTTAAAACTTTTAAAAGGTCAGTGTATATTTTGTATTGAATTTGCACCTTATTACAATACCATATTACTCACATCCCTATTTATATGAGCAAAAATAGAAGCCTTTAATTTTCAGAAGAGGTCTATTTCAAGTAAGATTAAAATGAACAGTTGACATTGGGAGGAACAATTAAGATAAATTATTATTTGGATAGGTATACAATTCTAACTTCTTTTGTTGATGGATTAAAATGCTTTCAAAATAAACACAGATGAGAATAAACTCCACTTGATTTCTAAAGAAACATGAGAAGGATAAAAAAAAAATAAGGTGTGTAGTAGAAAGTTGGCTTGGCAACCTTCCATCACAAATCCTTGCAGACCACTGTGGGTCACACCGCATGGGCCCCTCCAGCATCTTGGTACCATGAAATCTCCAACAGATAATTCTCAATGTAGCCGCATCACAGCCCATTCCCCAGCTACCTTTAGACACTCCCCTTCTTTAGTGTAGTGTCATGTACTACATAACTCTCATGGACTTGACATCAAACAATTGAAAATCCTGTTAACTATTGTAAGGGCAAGTGCTCCCTTTTCCTAGCGTATTACATTAGAAAACATTAGTCTTTTTCTCTGTCTCATTGAAATGCATACAAGTCTTTTTAGAGCTAAATAAGTTTCTTGCCAGAATTATGATCCTGAAATGTTTTTCTCAAGAACTTGGGAACTGTATCTTTAAAACATAATCATTAAGGAAGTTGGAGTCCCTAAGTACCAGTTTCTGTTGGAGGGTAGTAGCCTAACTGGTTTGGTTGTCTTACTCCAAACTGCAAAACTACCTGTCATCATAAAGATAGGGGCAGTTTATTTTTATTTTGAGTGAAGGCTCTTGGCTAACAGAGATTGTTATCTCAATTCCTAAGTGAATTGAGGATGAATAATGTATGACAAGTGGTGCTGTCAAGTCTTCTTATCTAAGGACTCATTTACTTTGAGACCATGTATAGAATAGGTGATATCTGCTTGGTTGTATAAAAGGGTGAGATATTTTTTGTCTTTGCAGCCTCTTGCTGCACATCATGTTCTGGTTTAATACTTCATAACTGTTTCTTTTACATCTGCCTTTGTAGAGAGGTTTTCTAGGTTGGGAGATTTGGGTTTTAATCGTACTTCTCCAAACACTGTAGATTTCTTTTTAATTAGTTTTCTTCACTACATCTCTTGTCTGTGCTTCATTCTGATCTCTTTTCTGCTAATGTGCTACTCTCCATCAATCCACATCTGATTTTCTTCCAGATTCTGGTGACAGTGATTCTTAATTATCTGAGCACATAGTCCAAGTAGAGGTAGGAAGAACTCAAATCCAGATTGCCCGGCCCAGTGGGGTGGTTAGATCCTGCTGCCTTCATGCCTGGTCCCTCGCACTCTTGAGGTCGCAGCCAGATAGCACAGGAGATGCTCCAACTGTGAGCTCTGTCATGGGATATTTATTGCAAGCACAGAAAATCACAGGGAAACATTTGCTCCAGTCTTGTTCCTGCCCGTTGTTTCATCTTTGTTCTTTCTTATCTACATCTAATTTATATTTTCTTAAATTTTATAATTTATTTAAACCATTTTACATGCTTCTGGGGAGGAACATAGTTTATAAATAAATGAGAAAGAAAAACAATGGCCTGGGGTGCCTGGGTGGCTCAGTTGGTTAAGCATGCAACTCTTGACTTCCACTCGGGTCATGATCTCAGGGTTGTGAGATTGAGTCCTGCATCAGGCTCCATGCTGTGCATGGAACCTGTTAAAATTCTCTCTCTTCCTCTCCCTTTGCTCCTCCCCTGCCCCTCCCCCTCTCTTCAAAACAAAACAAAACAAAGAAATACAATGTTCTGTAATGAGAATTCAGCCCAAATAAACTTTGGCTGAGCTCCACACATTCAGAAACACAAATTTTGAGAAGTATTTAAATAAAATATGTATTAAAAGATTTTACAGTGGGATCTTTTTGTTTGTTCATTCATGTGTCAAAACTAAGTGTCCAGAGTAGATATTAAAATTGTAAGACAGGCTGTATGTAAGAGACATACAATATGATCATTCATAAAGTATTTCTTGGAGATTACATTATATTCAATAACCAGACATTTTAAAGCCAAATGTCCCTTTTTTGTTTCATCAATATTTATTTAACATCTCAAGTCCTCAATCTTATAAATGTGCTCATTATTTAAATGTATCAAAAGGTAGATACCTTAAAATCCTAACCTGGAAAGATGCACTAACTTTGTGTTTTCCAGAAACCCACATCCCAAAATTAAGGTCCCTTTTGCTCTAAATTTATTTTATTATATATATGCCTAACATTCAGTTTTTATACTATGGCATGCGGTCTTAAATGTCCTTTCCATGTATTCATTTAATTTTCACTACAATCCTGTGAAGTAGTTATTAAATTATACCCAATTTTGCAGAAGAACGAAGTGACAAACATGTCACTGTAAGGAACATGACCAGGTCATATAAGCAAAATGTGTCAGGGCCAGAATTCATACCCAGACTATCTAGCTTTGGCACCTTTTCTCTATGTTTTAAAGCACGGAGGCATCTTACAGTAATTGCTAAATATGTTCTAAGATATGGAAGTGATAATGAAGTATCATAAAGGATTCAGGCTTTTACCAAATTCTTAATTATAAGCAATATCATTTACACTGGTTAGGCTTAGCGTAGTATAGAAGTCATAAAACTTTTAAATATGCATAGTCACTTATATATTTATATTTTCTCTAAGGTCTAAAAATGGAGATAAATATAGAATATTCCCAGAGGATCATAAGCCGTTGTATAAATAATACGAATTTTCTAAGTACTGTACCAAGTAATCCATTGACTTTTAAGGAGTCATTCTTAAACTGTGGTCCGTGGATCCCCCGGTGTTAACTAAGAACATTTCAGGGTATAGCACGGTCAAAATTATTTTCATAACAATCCTAAGTTACAATTTGTCTTGTACTTGACTTTGCACTGTTGGTATAAAAATAATGGTGGGTAGAACTGTTGGTACCTCAGCACTAATCAAGGCAGTGACATCATATTGTATTTGTGGTCATTGTAGTCCTCACTCGCACACACAGCAGTTTAAAAAAAGGAAAAGAAGAACTATTATTAAATTGTAAAACATAGCTAAAAGTTCTACCTAAAAGATGCTCCTCGGGAAGTAGTACTGATGATGAATTTCGTTGACTATTAGGCTTTTTAAGTACATCATTTTAATTTTCTGTGTGATCAGTTGAGAAATACTATCAAAGCATCTCTACTGCATACTGGAGTGTGATGATATTTTCAAGAAAAAGCACATAGGTGGTAAATATGTAAGCTGAATTAGCTGCCTTTTCATGGAACACCACGTTTACTTAAAAAAAATCCTGACAAATTAGTATTATTTAAAGCTGAGTATTGGGCAGTTATGTTTTCATAAATAAAGGAGACTTGAACTTCAAGAAAACCCACTGACAATATTTGTTGCCAATGATAAAATTAAAGCTTTCAAGCAGAGTTTAGGAAGTATTTTATTCACCCCAGAGTTTGACTACTCCTAGTAGTCAAAGACTTTTTGAATGAGATAGATGGTGATATAGGAGAATTTGGTGTTTTGATAATATATAATGAAATGTATCAACATGTTGAAGAAATGATCAGCGAATAGAAAATTCCCTCATCACACTGTACTGGATAGCCCTAGTACTTATAGATCTTATAACTGGAAGTTTGTATCTTTCGATCACTTCCATCTAATTCTTCACCTACCCTCCACTTCTGGTAACCACAAATCTAATATTATTTTCTGTGAGGTTTTTTTTTTCTTTTTTTAATAGTTCACATGTAAGTGAAATCATATACTATTTGTCTCTGTCCTATTTCACTTAGCATAATGCTGTCTGGGTCCATCCCTGATGCTGCAAATGGCAAGATTTCTTTCTTTTTTATGGCTGTGTACTATGCAACTGTGTGTATATATACCGTATCCTCTTTATCCATTCACCCATTGATGTACGCTTGTTTCTATGTATTGGTTATTGTAAATAGTCCTGCTAGGAACATGGGGGTGCAGGTATCTTTCAAACAGAGTGTGTTTGTTTCCTTGGAGTACATAACCAGAAGTTAAATTGCTGGATCATACTGTAATTTTTTGAAGAGACTCCATACTGTTTTCCACAGTGGCTGTAGCAATTCACTGTCCTACCAATAGTGCACAAGGGCTCCCTTTTCTCCACATCTCTCCAGTATTTATCTCTTGATGCTAGTGATTCTAACAAGTATGAGGTGAAACCTCATTAGGGTTTTGATTTGCATTTTTCTAGTGATTAGTGATTTCAAGTACCTTTTCATGTACCTGTGGGCCATTCATATATCTTCTTTGGAAAATATCTATTCATATCCTTTGCTCATTTCCTATTTGGATTACTTTTTTTTTTTAGTTAATGAGTTGTATGCATTCTTATATATTTTGGATATGAATCCCTTATAAATGGTTTGCAAATATTTTTCCCATTTTATAGATTGTCTTTTCATTTTGTTGATTGTTGCTTTTGCTGTGCAGAGCTCTTTAGTTTGATGTAGTCCCACTTGGTGATTTTTTATTTTATTTCATTGATTGTGCTTTAAGTTTTATATCCTAGGGGCTTCTTTCTTGATGTTTGTAGTAGTTTCTCTTGTTTTATTTGGAACCTTATACTGCAGTACAACAGTACTCAACAGTTACACAGGTGCTGACAAGAGTGTTTTATAAATTCTTTGTGTGATTTTATTTTAAGAAATATTTATAAAAAGATGCTGTCTACTTTGTTGGTAGGTAGTAAGACTTTTTACAAATCGCAACAGTACTCAACAGAGATAAAGAGATGCTGGCAGGAGTGGTACTTCAAGTGTAAGTTCTTTAAAAAGTATTTTTAAATACTTATAATTTGATTCTATTTCATTTTGGGAGGAATAAGACTAATTTATAATTCATAAGGTATATATGGGCTAACTATGTGGGCAACTGAATTATGGAGCACATATGTCTAATTTATTGCAGGGCCTTGCCTGGCCAGCTCAATAAACTATCTCTATTACTTTGTAGTAAATGGAGATTTACCATTTCATGTTTATCGCTCAAACTCCACTCTCATACTTTTCCACCTTGGTATAAACAAATCATATTGTTTACATAAACAATAAAAAACTATAAAAAACTATAAATAAAAAAACTATAATAGTCTGATCTATAGTCAAGTAAATATTACTTTCTAAAGAAAAGTAATCATCTTCAGCTCATTTATTTTTTGAGATGTTTTTATTAATAGTGGAAATTAGGACAACGTTCAAATATTAGCAGCATATTTTTTTCAGGTAAAATGATAAATTTTTGAAAACGTGGCTTTTTAATGACAGATTTATTTAACAGTAGCACACTATCACTTACATTGTAAAAATTTCTATTATGTTATGTCAGGTTTTCTAATGACAACATTTTGGATATAGTAACATGAACTAAAAGTTATATATTTTAATTCTGATATAAATGTTACCAAATGTTACCAAAGATAAGTTTTCAATCAGAGGTATATATAGGCATTTCACCTTCTTTTATGAACACTGTATCAGTTCAATGAGTTCTTTTTTGATGAAATAATTATGCAAAATAAAATGTATAGGATAATGAATATATAAAACAGATGGTCCTGCCTGTCTTCTGATATTTTATATCTTTAAATGGCTTCATGCACTATCAATCCATTTAAAGTACAGAGAGGGGTAACCATTAAACAGTTTTCCATTCTTCTTCACTAATGATACTTAAAGACATTTAATAACGTTTGCTAATTGTGTAATGCCAATCCTCCAAAAATAATGTATCAGTAGGGAGTATTTCTGCCTCATTCCTTTTGTTTCCAGACAGCATCTAATGAACTGGAATGATCATAATTGGCAGGGTACAATGCATTGGAATACACGTTGCTAGGGGAAGTCTTTAAATGTCAAAAAATTTACCTTCTGCCTGGGGAAATCTAGTAAGTCAATAAAAGTTGTATTAAAATTGAAATACTTAAAACATTATGTAGCCTTGTTTTTGCCATATTCTGCAAAGCATAATAGCCTTGTCAGGATGATAAAACTTTGCACTATTATGTAACTATTTGTGTTATGTCCAGCAATCAAAGTGATATTGTACTAAACAAAACAACATTCATCATTTATAAAAGTTAAATTATCAAAATTTCTGAACTAATACTTTAAATTACCTTTCACAAAGAAACAGGCCAATAATAAAGACATAAGATAATTAAGATATTAAGTTGCCCTTAATCAGAATACTATAATATTATAAATTATTTTGTACCTATCCTCCATATTTTTGTTTCTAGTTAAAAATCAGAAAACAACATTTAAAAAATTTCACAATAGAGTAACAAGAAAATCTTTGTCGTAAACCTTTTCAATACCTTCTCTCAAAATGAACCCAAGAATTTCTCATTTTCACGTAATAAATGTTTCATGGTAATTCATATTAGTAAAATAATTATGTTTTTTGGTGAAAGCAAATATCTGGACAAAATTACAACTTTCTCTTCTTGAACATTATTTTTGTCAAATGTTTGAGCACATCAAGTACCTGCTACCTTTGCAAGTATAAGCATCACCCAGTGGGGTCATAGGCACCTCTTGAATAGTCTTGTTATTTTAATATATCCCTCATTAGCAGAATCATTCTTCTGCATTCTTTATGTAGAACTAGTAGTAGTTATTTATCCAGCTTGCTTCCACAGTAATGCACTTTTAAAGGAATGGCTATCTCGAATTAATATGTAAATACATAAGCAAACATACAAAATACATGTCACTGATGACCACATTGGTTTTGATTTCTTAGGCTTTAGGAGTTCATTTAATTTAGGTTAGCACCAAATTTTTCATTACAAGTGAAAAATACAAAAACTGGTCAAAATTGTATAAATAGTTTGAGGCATTTTAATTAACAGTTTTAGAAGCATATGTTAGATTTGATAGGCAATGTCATATAGACATACACAGATGCACAGTCTCACTCGCATGTAATTACTTCCTAGTTTAAAATCACCCTAACTGGTGATAACATGTCAGCAAAATTAAACAGGGTGGCTTAGTTTTCTGTTGCTGTGTAGGACATGATCATAAACACAGCAGCTTAGAACAATACACATTTATTGTATCACAGTTTTCGGGTGCAGCTTTGCTGGGTCTTCTGGTCAGGGTCTCAGAAGGCAAAAGTGAAGCCTTCATCTGGGCTGTGTTCCTTTCTGGAGGCCAGGATCCTCTTCTAGACTCTCAGGACTATTGCTGGAATGCAAGTCCTTGCCCTTGTAAAACTAAGTTTCTATTTGTTGGTGGCTGTCAGCTGGAAGTTGTTCTTTTTTTTTTTTTTTTTTTAAAGATTTTATTTATTTATTTGAGAGAGAGGGAATGAGAGACAGAGAGCATGAGAGGGAGGAGGGTCAGAGGGAGAAGCAGACTCCCCACTGAGCAGGGAGCCTGATGTGGGACTCGATCCCAGGACTCCAGGATCATGACCTGAGCCGAAGGCAGTCACCTAACCAACTGAGCCACCCAGGCACCCCTGGAAGTTGTTCTAAGGGCTACTCATGATTTCTTGCCACATGGCCCTCTCCCTCTGGGAATTTTGACAACATGGAGGTCACTTCTGGAAGCCCAGTAGGAGAGTCTCTCACTCAGTCTGCTAAGATGGAATCTTATGTAATGGAGTTTAATCAAGGACTCACTCTCCTATCACCTTTACTATATTCCACTGGCTAAAAACAAATGACAGGTAATATTTATGGTGAAGGGGAAAGTATTATCGAAGCCTGTGCCACACCAAAGTTAACTTTTAATTGCATCCTCTTCATAGAGTAAGGGATACATTTACCAAGTACATAGTAAGGTTTGACTATTGGAAATGAATTATTTTACACACGTAATACTGATGACTGTTGACTTCTACATCATTAGTGTGGCTATAGTTTTTGTCAATTTTCCTTTCTCTTGATCCAGATAATTGTCAGTTTTCTTATAAGTTAAATGCCACTCCGTGAGCATGGTAGGAAAAAAAAAAAAACAACAATTTTTTTTACAGTGTTGAAGAATAAAGGAGAAAAGTTAATATAAAATATACTTAAAGATTGATGATGAACTTGTTAAAAATATTATATATGTTGTTCCATAGGGGATAAGTGTCGATAAAAATTTATTTCCTTAAAAATAATGAATTTAATTAACTTTATTGATCAATTTAAATTTATTAAATTTGAATTTGTTAAATTTATTTGAATATTCCTTTTAAAGTAAAATTTTAAAATAACTGTAATCGTCTCTAAGCAAGACAAAGAATCTACTTTTACATTTATATTTTAAAAGGTGTAGCTTGATGAAAAGTGGTTTAACTGCAAGATCAATATATGGTCAACTTTTTAGGCAGTCCTCTGTTGATCACAAATTAGTAATGTTGCTTACTATGGACTGAAAGTTTGTGTTCCCCCAAATTTATTTCATAGGTTGAAATCCACTACTCAGTGTGATGGTGTTTGGAAGTAGGGCCTTTGGGAACTGTTTGGGTCCTGAAAAAAGTCCTCTTAAATGGGATTAGTGCCCTTAAAATAACGCCCTTTAGAGATCCCTTTACAAACTTTCTGCCATGTGAGGTTATAATGAAAAGACCCAGTTACTGAGAAAGTAGTGTCTCACCAGACAGAATCTGCCCGTGTATCATCTTGGATTTCTCAGCCTCCAAAACTGTGAGGATTAAATTTTGGCTGTCTTTAAGCCACCCATTCTTTGGTATTTTTATTTTAGCAGCCCAAATGGACTAAGACATTGTTTGAAACCGTTTGATGTATATTAATTCATGAGTACATACATGGTAGTTTTCTGAGAAATTGTAGTAACTGCACATAAATCCTCTCATCAGAAAGGAGACACCATGGATTGTTACATAGTTGCACTGACTGATTCATTTTATGTGAGACAAGGTACAGACTCCTGTCAGGAAACTCATAGAAAACAATGTAGGGGTATTTCTTTGATAAAGCAGATTTAAAGTGACAGTAGCAAATAAGGTGCAAGAAAATTATTACTCCTGATTGATTTTGTTCTTTTTTTTTCTTTAAGATTTTATTTATTTGATAGAGTGAGCAAGAGAGAGCAGAAGCGAGCATGAGCAGGGGGAGGGGCAGAGGGAGAGGGAGGGGCAGACTCCCCACTGAGCCACCCAGGAGCCCCTGTTCTTTACTTTTCTAACAAATTGTGCACTTTTCAAACTAGGTTTATCTTAATAATATGTAGTGACTCTAAGTTCCTGTTTATTCCACAGGTCAGTTGTTCTCAAACAAGAATATAGTTGCAAAGCATTCTCAATCCACTTATGATACAATTTGATAGGCCTTTGGAAAACAGGTATATTCTGATATGAGAGACATAGTTGAAATCCTCCAACCACCCATAAACAGCACATAGTAACTATAGAAAACATATGTAGAGAAAATAACTTTTAAAATATTTAAAGTGACAAGTGACATTGATAAGGAGGAAAAGAAGTAAAGATATTTCTGATTTATGTTTCTTGTAAAAGCTCTGGGTGTAGAATGTGGTGAAAGCCTATAGTGAGTTATTTAGATTATTATAATTTTTATTTAATCTTCAGAATCTTTTTTGAATCAAAAATGGGATTTTGGTTATAGTATTAAACTTTATCATGCTTTCCATGAAAATAAGTTATTATAAATTCTATTAGAGTTTAATTGTTCAAAATTGAGTAGCATTCTTATTTATCCTCACTGGAAAAATCCTTAGATTCAGTGAGTCTAAGAATAAGGAAAAAATTCTAATTGTTTTGCATTTTATAAATATATATGATTCCTTTTTTATTTTGTGTTCTATATCCAAGTATGTATGTTATTGTTTTATATGTTAAAATTAAAATTAAATAAAAGTAATAACATTTTATTAAAATCATTTTGTGCATTAGAAGAGAAAATTATAAACAAACTAATAAGCAAAAACAGAAATAGTTTGATTGAAATATGGGAAAAAAACTGCTTTAAGATATTGACTCAAACATTATTTGACAATTATAAATAGCTTGCATTTAAATTTTTTACCACTTAAATCTGACTACAAATTTGACTACAAGTTCTTTGTATTGCAACTTTAAATCAAGGGCTTTGCCAAAGGAATATTCTAATGATTGTGTTACTGGTTCTTCTATGACACAAAATTTATTTTTACTCCTTTCATGGTTACTTGAACTCTAGGTAAAGGAAAGTAGCTTTGTTTTGCCAAAAATATCAGTATTGATTTCCCCCCTCCAACAATCACTAGATGGTCACATTGGTATAATTAACTGATAGGTATGAAAATAATTTTATTAACCATTAATTCATTAGTATACTCTCTCATAATTTAGACTCTATATGGAGAGTACATGAGACCTTACCTCCCTGAATGGACTGTTTAGAGGGAACCTGGAAGCAGGTGGGGTGTTTGAACATGTACCAAAGTGAAAAGAACCAGGTTTTGTTAGTCTCACGTGGGGTAGTAATGTGAGCCTTCTACAAAACTAACCCTACAATAGATAACTGTATACAAGTGTATATAAAACAAAATAACTACTGAGGATTTTGAAGAATAAATATAAACACAAAAACAGCGGAAGCAGTTGGAAACTCACAGAAGCTACCAGCATGGGGGTGAATTCCTCATTGTTTCACTTATGTTGGCAAGAGGTTGCAGTGTGATTCCATGGGCCACTAAAAATCTGATAGAAAGTCTGCCAATTTTTTGGATAGAGGAACCAAAAAGAAGAGAATGGGCAACCACATTTGACTGCCTAAGATCAGAGGAAGTCCCAGAAGGGAGAGAGCCAGAGATGGGGATCTGAGAGAATTTTTGTACAAATCCTACATATTTCCCTGCCCAGGCTCCCTATATCCCAGCAGCTGGAAAATGAGGCATGAGACTACTTCAGAGTAGAAAATAGTCCAGCGAAGGGAAGCATTTCTGAGGCCCTCAAACCAGGTGATAGGAAGGCCAGTTTCACTGTTTCTCCTCTGTGGTGGGGCTAAAAAAATAGCTCCCCCAAAAGATATCTACATCAAATCCCTGAAGAGTGTGGCTATACCTCACATGGCAAAATATATGACTAAATTATACATTTATAAAAAAAGATGACTGAATTAAGGATCTTGAGAGGAGAAATTTATTAGGGTTATCAAGTGAGTTCTAAATGAATCACATGTATCCTTCTAAGAGAGGAAGAGAGTTTTGAGACACTTTTGGTGAGAGAAGGTGCCAGCCATAGAAATTAAAAGAGTCAAGGAGCAGAATCTCCCCTAGACTTGGCCAACACCTTGATGTTGACATTGTCCTCCAGAACTGTGAGAGAATAAATTTCTGATGCTTTAAGCTACTGAGTATGTAGCAATTTATTACTGCAACCACAAAGAATGAATATACTCCCTTTTTGGACCAAATATCACCGGTGCAGCTGGTATTCCACATGACTAGAGAATATGTATAACATTTCATGTCTAACAGGTTTCACTGAAATATTAGAAGATAATAAAACAATGACAATACCATCGACAAACATATGTAATTTTATACTCTTCAGAAAGTTTAAGGGCCAGAAGTATAAATAAAAGATTGGTATCTTAACAGTAATTAACTGCCTATTTTCAAGGTTTTGGGAGACATTTGAAAAGATAATAAATTTTAAAGATGGAAGATGTTATCTATGAATATAAAATAGGGCCAGTACTCAGAAATTAAAATCTGTATTTTAGTGAACATTCTTCTAGGTCTTTTCCTATAAAATAAATTTATATAAACTAGAAATAAAAGGCTGTTTAGCAACCATACATGAAGGAAATTCTTTCCATTTAGGCTATGTGTATTTCACATCAATTAATATAGATGTATATAATTTTTTTCCCTTTTCAGTCATTGTCTTTGGCATGGGTATACATAATTTATGTTACCAATATGTTATTGATTGATTTTTGGATCTTTTTCAAGGTTCTGCTCTAAAGCAATGCTGCAGGGTGCAACTTTACATATAAAATATTTAGGCTCCAAATTTTTACCGGTAGCCGAAGAAAATATGCAGACCAGTCCAAGCAACAGAAAACTCATAGACAAATAGAAATTACTTGTTCCTGGTCTTAAGGAGTCTTTGTGTTCTGGCAGGTGATAATGATAATAAAAAAGTGAATGCATGTAAGTTACTCTGCAGGTACTATGAGTATGTGAGGAGTGAAATTATAGAAAAAGGCTGAAATTTCCTTTAAAATGGCATTTTGGAAAGCAAGACCCTTGCATTTTTTAGTGAAAGGAAATTGTTTATATTTTTAAAAAGTATATTATTTTGTTGATGTTGTTTCATTATGAGCTAGTGGAGGCAGAGCCTAGCATTGCCCACAGATCTGGAATAAGTATGTTGAATTTGGTACAGAATGGCAGTTGGGCAAAGCGGAGTGATGCTCCTGGTGGGATTGCTACCTGGAAATTGTTCTTACAGATGGAGTCATTACAGTGCTGGGAGTAGTAACTGAAAGCTGGATCCCCTGGACTTGCTCTGTATTTACTGTTTTAACCCTTAGGCTGCAGGTCTTTCTGTTTTTACTTGCCTAAGAAATTTCCTCTTTTGTTCATTTTTTTTTCACATTTGTTTTCTATGGATTGATTTTTCCAAAAGCTTTTGTTAGGTTTAACATATCTCACCTTTTTGCTTTTTATGAAAATTGACAAAGCAAGAGCTTGGAATATTCACTTTTGTTTTCCAATATAATAAGTCCATTCTGTAGCTTTAAAACACACCACGTTTTTAGGAAGTTAAGAATTAGTAAGAGAGGGGCGCCTGGGTGGCTCAGTTGGTTAAGCAACTGCCTTCGGCTCAGGTCATGATCCTGGAGTCCCGGGATCGAGTCCCGCATCGGGCTCCCTGCTCAGCGAGGAGCCTGCTTCTCCCTCTGACCCTCCCCCTTCTCATGTACTCTCTCTCATTCTCGCTCTCTCAAATAAATAAATAAATATTTAAAAAAAAAAAAAAAAAAGAATTAGTAAGAGATAAAAATGTAGTTCATATGGTAGAAAACATGGTGAGTTTAACTTCCTCCTCTGGTTCAGGGGTTAAATTCTCTAGTTGAAAAGCCAAATGATTGAAATACAATATAACATTCTAGTTCTAATTCAAGAACCATGGTTGAAAAGTGACAGAGAAAAATGAAGAAAGGGAAAACTGACATTTTTTTCTTATTCCCCAAAGGTATTTTATAAACCTAAGAGCTACAGATAATTTAAAGTTTAATATTTCTCACTATAGATTTAAAAATGTAATTACTTGTTTTTCTCTGTTCTTCCTAAGAATTATTTTGGCAACCCACATTTTCTTCAATACTACAAGTTTTGCATTAACCTGTAGGGCAACAGAATGAAATTGTTATAGGTTTTGTAATTAGCTGTGGTTGTAAAAGTCAGACATTCAAACAGCAGAACTCACTGTCAGAGTGAACATCTGATGAAAGTACCCCAGCGTACTTGGAGAATAAATCTGTTGCTGTAGCAACCAGTTCTCATTCTCTACCAAAGGGGAAAAACAAACAGAAAACAAGTGAAATGCCTCAAGTTTCAGTTTAAAAAGATAGCTATTCCATATGGAATTATGGATAAAATCTTTAAATTCAACATTCTAACCAGTAATAATGACAGCAACTGTTAAACTTTTAAATCATTCCATCAGAAAATGACTTCTAAACCTCTGAAAGTATACATTTTGGGGCAAAAGAAATTGGCTTAATTTTGACAATCAGCTTATTTTAATTTTAAAATGCATTGAAAAATCTCAGGAAAGCATTGTTCTTGGAGAATATCTGTTGCTTTCCTGAAGGTTCAGAAACAGTCTCCACTGATGAAGTAGGTTGATATATTTTCTTCTACATCAAAACATGTTTCATGAGCACCTGCTTGAAGAGCAGAGAGAAAGGGACTTTCTTGAGTTAGAGACGACTTTCCCGGCTTCTAGTAACCCAATAAGCCCAAGGAAGAGAACGTCCAAACAAATAAAATACATTGAAAAAGAAGGAAAAAAAAGTCATACCAATCCGGAGACAGTAAAATCAGCTTTATGTCAAAGTATGTTTTTGAGGGGAGGACCTGAAAAGCACTTACTTGGAATGAGGTGACAGGGGAACCACTGTGTAGAAAAATCTTTCTTCAGGCAAGCCTAGTTTAGAGGTAGCTGGTGTCTCACTTCCGATTAAACTAGGAAATGTCCAGAATGATAAGAAATGTTACGATATGTCTGATGAAAAAGTAATGGCATGGTGGAAGGAGAAAATAGCTGTTTCTAAGCATATTATTTGGTTTTGCAAGGGACTTGAAGGTGAGAAGAGAAAAATGACCTAGATGGATATTTGAACAAGGATGTTAGCTGGAAGTTGAGAGGCTGGAGAAGACAGGAGAGATCCCGGCAGCCAGTCAGTTGAAAGCTCCTCAGTGAACAATTGTGAAACTCTCAAAGTACCTTATATTCTTTAGAAAATTAGCCATCTTTTCTAAATTTCCAAGGATCTTAGTAGAATCTATGTTATTGCTGGCTCCACATAGCACTGTTAATCTGAAATTGGTTTGAAAATTCACAGATCATGAAAAAATGACTTTTAAATGGCTGTGGCAGAATTTAATAGAAGGAAAAAGTCATAATGTAAAAATTCCCACTGTGCTTATAGTAGCTGTTAGCACTGTCTCAATATCCATCCTGCAGCTGGGTATACCTGTCAGAATAACATTTAATTTTTTTTGTATCATAATGCATTTTTTGTGTGTGTGCAGCTTAGTAACTTACCAAAATAGTGAGCTGTACTATTTAGTCATATGGAAAAACATTTAAGTGGACATTTCAAATATTTGTGTCTCCTTGGATTTCTTTAATGCATGTACATGTTCTCTGTTAGGGGGATTGTAGCACCTTTTGGCATCAGCCTGTTTATGTCAAAACATACCCACTTTCTTTTATGATTGGAATTCAGTTAGAATTGGAATTCTTGTCCTTCCCCAGATTTGTTTTCCAGGTTCTATGTAATCTTTTTGTTCATCAGATTTATTGGGGTCAACATCAAGGAAGACATTCATGACTCTGAGCAAAATGAGGGGATTTTAAAAAAATATTTATAAGAGAGAGAGAGAGAGAGATGAAGGAGCAGAGGGAGTGGGACAAGCAAACTCCATGCTGAGCATGGAGCCTGATGCAGGGCCCTATCCCAGGACCCTGAGATCATGAATTGAGCTGAAATCAAGTCAGATGCTTAACCTACTGAGCCACCCAGGCGCCCCCCAAATAAGGGAATTTTTAAATCCAGGTCCTGGTGCTGATTGTGTAAGGCTGCCTAACCCAGCCCTAAGAGTGAACACATACACACACCAGAAAAAAAAAAAAAATAAATAAATAAATAAAGATCACTGAGTGGAAGATCACAGAATAAAACCATTTTATTTAGAGAGAAGAACCATTACAAACGGGTTTGCTAATCTCTTCTGATAATTCCTAACGCTCCTTATGTGATTAAATGATTTGGACAATTTGAGGTATTTGAAACAATGATTCAGTGTGGAATGTGTATAGCTTACATGAGCTTTTCTGAAAATATCCTTATTTAAGTTCACAAAATCAGTAAGCTCTCCTAAGTTCCTGTGAAAGTATTGGCCCATGGTTTCTCTGTATTTGCATAGTTAGTCTAGAAAAGCTATAACTACTAAGCAGGGTCTTTATCAGCTTATAAAGACATGAAATAAAAATTCACATGTATATACATTTTGTATGTTAAATTTGATCATAACTGTTGATAGCTTTCACAATACTTTGTCCCAGGGCTAATTGTAGGGTCATCTAATAACTGAAAAATGCTGTTCCATTTATTTTCTTTATTTTTTAAGTTGTTTAATGTGAGAGGGTAAATAAGGTTGCTTTTACTCCAGCAGCAGAAGTTGCATTACCAGGTTCATAGTGCTATACACTAAACAGTCCCAGATTTATATCTTTAGACTTGATCAAATACACACCTGTGTCACCTTTTCTTTAATAGGCTCCAGTGAAAATTTCAGGCTGCTGGTAGTGTGAATTCTTTTTAAGTCCTACCTACCAACACAAAAACAAATGAAAAACTTCGGATTGATAGGCATGGCATAGGGGTTCTTTTTTTTTTTCTTTTTAAGATTTTATTTATTTATTTGACAGAGAGAGACACAGTGAGAGAGGGAACACAAGCAGGGGGAGTGGGAGAGGTAGAAGCAGGCTTCCTGCAGAGCAGGGAGCCCAATGTGGGGCTCGATCCCAGGACCCTGGGATCATGACCTGAGCCAAAGACAGACGCTTAACGACTGAGCCACCCAGGCGCCCTGGGGTTCTTTTAAGGTTTTGCAAGGGAGAAAAATAATAGGCATTTTAACATTAGTCAGTATGGTTCAAAGACTGGATTTTTAAACTCCTCTGAGTTTTGAAAAATAAGGCTTAAAACTTTGCCTAACCAAGCATTCTTGTATTATTAAATGAGATTCACTTTCTTTTCTGGCTTGCACTCAAAGACCTTTTAAAATAATAAAAAAATTCAGGTGGCGCCTGGGTGGCTCAGTCGTTAAGCGTCTGCCTTCGGCTCAGGTCATGATCCCAGAGTCCTGGGATTGAGCCCCGCATCGGGCTCCCTGATCTTCGGGAAGCCTGCTTCTCCCCCTCCCACTCCCCCTGCTTGTGTTCTCTTTCTCGCTGTGTATCTCTCTCTGTCAAATAAATAAAATCTTTAAAAAAATAAAATAAAATAAAATAAAATAATTAAAAAATTCAGATGATTAATAAGCATTTTAAAGAATTGAAAGAAAAAATATTCTTTTTTTTAGTTTTTTTTTTATTTTTTATTCTTATGTTAATCCCCATACATCATTAGTTTTAGATGTAGTGTTCCATGATTCATTGTTTGTGCATAACACCCAGTGCTCCTTGCAGAACGTACCCTCTTTAATACCCATCACCAGGCTAACCCATCCCCCCACCCCCTCCCCTCTAGAACCCTCAGTTTGTTTCTCAGAGTCCATAGTCTCTCATGGTTCGTCTCCCCCTCCGAAGGAAAAAATATTCTTAAGTTATTATGGTCAAGCTCCTTTTAAAACACATATAAGATGTTATCTTTGAATAGGACATTACCAAACCAAATGAAAATTGATTTCTACTTCAGCAACAGATGCATAGGTAAGGACAGAGATGTAAAATTTATGTTTTTACTTTTCAAAATGAGTACCAGTGAATTTCACTGTACTCAAAGAAATGATTTTAAGAGCTGTTAATAACAGAGATTTAGCAACTAAATTCCTAACATAAGAAGCCTGCAACCTACAGTTTACAAAAAAACAAAACAAAACAAAACAAAAAAACAAACACCCAAAAACTATTCAGTATATACTTACTGAATGTCTACTGTGTGCAAAAGTATCAAAAAGGTAGAAAAATAATGTGAACCTTGGATGTTTCCATTAATGAATTTATAATCTATTTAAAAAGATGGGTGTGCATATAATATAATGAGTAATACAAGAAACAAAGGAGAAACAGACTTCTCATGCACTATCATATTTGATTGATGTGTTACAAAAGATGTATTAATGAAGACTGATGTGTTAAAGAGGGAATAGAAAGAAAAAGTGAAGTGTAAAGAAAAATGGTGATAGATTGAAGGGAGAAGACCTTAAAAAGATGTAGGAAAGAAGTAAAGTTGATTCCGGGATCAAGGGATTGCACAATTGGCTTTAAAAATGAAGTAAGAAAGAAGTGGACAGCAAGGTACTTTAGATGAGTCAGGGTAATCATGCGTAGCACCTTGAACTCGAAATGACTGCTCTTGTGATGAAATTAAACGATATCTGTGCTTTCCTTCAAGTATTTGGCTGTTAGGCACTAGATACAAAATAACAATAATTATCACAATAACAACTTTATCTCCAATAATCAAGACCGGAGATGCAGGCTAGCCTTACGGTTCAAATTGTCTCCCTAATACTCTGTGAATGTACCTAAAAATATGAGCCTTATGAGCTACACTAAAGGAGGGCTGGTGGTAAGGAAAGTTGCCTAAGACAACTACTTAGAAGGTGCCCTATCACGTGGAGGCATGGTCAAGAAAGGGGGGGGGTGACATATGACTTTTGACAAATGTAAACATGACTTTTTACATACGTGAATATGACTTTTAACATTTGACCTTAGATGCAGTTAGTAAATGGCCTACATTTTGTGAAGCTTCAAGAATATACACTTTCATGAGCCCTTTCAAACATTAGGCAGTGTTTGGTAGAGACATGAAATAAAGTCTCTGGAGCTTAAGGTTAATTAGCTTCAACGGAAATCCCCTTCTGTCACACATACGAAATTTGCCAAAGTTTGGGTGGGCTTTGAGTTTGGGTGTGATGTTTTCTCATTGGATAATGCTCTGCATTTCGTTTAAATATTTTTCTCATTAAAAATTACCTTTTCTCCTCAAAACCATCTAGAGGGAGAATTTTTTATATGTTTTCGATTTTTTCCTTCCTTTATCTTTCTTAATATCATTTCTGGTTCTTTTAGCTATAATCTTTATAAGGTAAAACCTAACTGTAAATATCAACAAATAACTACTTTTTTTTTTCTTTTTAAGATTTTATTTATTTATTTATTTGACGGAGAGAGAGACAGCAAGAGCAGGAACACAAGCAGGGGGAGTGGGAAAGGGAGAAGCAGGCTTTCCTGCCGAGCAAGGACTCAGATGCGGGGCTCGATCCCAGCACCTGGGATCATGACCTGAGCCAAAGGCAGACACTTAACAACTGAGCCACCCAGGCACCCTGACAAATAACTACTTTCTTGACTGTATTACTCATTTTATGAAAATTTCACTTTTATCTATCTTTTGTTGTCATCCTACATAAAAAGAAACTTTATAAACTATATAGTTCAAAAAAGGTGTTGAATCTTGTATATGATAACTTTTTCAGTTGTTTCTTTGGCCTATGCTTATTTACCTCCTATGAAGGGAACTCACTTCATTCTGGGACAACCCAGAATATGTTTCCAAATTTTATTGTAACCCACAGAGTGAGGCTGCAATCACTCTGAATCTTTTGACAAAACTGCCTTCCACTTTAATCATGATTTGAATCGCTGTTCTGTGGTCATTGTATAATCAGTTTTGTTATTTAGAGCTGGCTAGATAATTTTCCTATCAATTGATTTCCCAAAGATTTTTACTTGGCACACTATGTTACAACATTATGATTTAATTTCCTCCTGTCTTCTGTAAGTCCTCACTCACCAAATCATTTCTAATTAAATTTCATCAATTATTTTCCCTCCATTTTTGAATCGTGTGGGAACATTTCTATATACACATAAAATAATGGTAATGGTAGCAGCAAACAAATTATGTCACATTCACCATGGTCTAGGTACACTGTTATAAGCATATAGCCTTTTAAGTATATAATTTAAGTAAATAGGACCCTGTAAGGGAAGTGATCTTATTATTGCCATTCTCCGGTTCAGAAAGCAGATGTAAACCTGAGGGTCACACAATTTCCATATTGCATAGTGTCAGCTATTAAGTAGCAGAACCATGATTTAAAATCATAGATGTTTGTCTCCCTAGTCCTTTCTTTAGCCCCTATCTCATGCGACCTCTCATATGCAAGTCTCTTTCCAATGAAACGGCTGAGTTGTTGTTACTATGGACTGTGAATATGAACCAATGTTCTTTCCTCTGTAAATGCTGGTATATAATTTGTGGGTCCCACTGCAAAAAAAATATCTGGAGTCCCCTTATTCATATAGTAGCACATAGCACGCAGGAATAATAAAAAGTGGTTAAATAAGTGCTACTACATGTACTCAAATATAAAGCATTTTCCTCTGTAAGCTCTTTAATTGTCATGTTGTGTTTTATTTGGTATTTAATGCCATTCTAAGTAAATAAAAATTAAAATTTTAGGTCATCATCATTACCTTTTGTTCATCTTTGTATTGTTCAATGACAGTTTTAATACAAATATGAGAGCTTTTAATTCATATGGAATCACCAAGATTACCCGACTGATTTTTTTTTTAGCTCATCATACTTGTATATATTTTATTGTTATTAGAATACTGCAATGGCAAAAATAAGGTAACTTTTTATTTCCCTTTTGATCCAAGTTGATATATTTTACTAGTACTCTACTTTGGGCTTACTGATGAGTAAGGAAGGATTGAAAGGAAGAGTAACTTTGAGTTGCCCTCTTTCTTTACATTTCATCCTGTGTCATCATTTTCACTTGCAGTGGTTATTTAGCTAACACAGACAAGTAACCCAAATAAGAAAGAATATGATCATTTCTCTTGGCTCTTTATGTTTCTTAGAATTCATTTACCTTCTTTTGGTGTTCAAAGTAAGTTCTGGTTAGAATGGAAAGCATGGCCTGTTGGGGCCCTTTGTGTCTCTGCTTGCTTCATTGTAGATGTAACACACTTCCTTCCTTCTTGTTTTGAGTCTGGCTGTACCCCACACATCACCCCACACAGGTGTGCCACATTTATATGCTCATTCTTGTAGGGCATTGGGAATGCGATATGTGAATGGGTGGCAAGGACTGGCAGACAGACATATCACATACATCTCCTCTGCTTACCCACTTGTTCCATTTTCCACCTGCCTTCATTTTCAAAACATATGTTCAAAGATAAGATTGTCAATAATTTCATGAGTCGGGCACCTGGGTGGCTCAGTCGTTAAGCATCTGCCTTCGGCTCAGGTCATGATCCCAGGGTCCTGGGATCGAGCCCCGCATCGGGCTCCCCGCTCCACGGGAAGCCTGCCTCTCCCTCTCCCACTCCCCCTGCTTGTGTTCCCTCTCTCGCTGTGTCTCTCTCTGTCAAATAAATAAATAAAATCTTTAAAAAAATAATTTCATGAGTCTATGGCAGAAAATTAAACTGAATGTGAGGCCCTATGAATATGAGCCCTGTAAGACTGTACCATTCATGCCCACAAAGCTGGACCAGATCTTCTGTTAACTCAATTTCATTTGAGGGTCTCAGTTCTGGCCCATTGTACCTATTATTATAATATATATATATATATCTTCCAAATCATGGTATACATACAGATTTATATATTAAATAATTAATAGTGCTTATATTTTGAGGTGATAGAAATGTCAGCATCTTTATATGCATGATACTAGGTATAGGTACTTATATACATATACATGTATCTGTATATGTATGTACATATGTGCACACAGCACATGGTTGTATCATTTGGATATGGGCTTGATTATTTGCTTGTTGTAGTTAATGAGAATAAGCACCCACTTCTGAAATACTTTGTTTTATAGTCTCAAAAACAGATATTAAATGATAGCAATAGAAGTTTCATTCCAAGGTTGCAACATAATATTGAAATTTAAATAAGGTAAGATGTATTTGACAAATGCCTACACATCCGTGAAGATGCAGCTTATATATAGCCTCAAGGAGGTTGATGCTGCTTATTCTATTATTCAAGTACTTATTATTTTAATTTGTTTGGCACAATAGCTACCTGACCATATTCGAATGTACTATATATGTCAAAAATTTAATTACTCACATGGCTCATTCTAAATTAGTCTGTGTACTCACAGAGGCAGATTCTGTTTCTTATTTATGGTTCAACTGGCAGAACCTAGTGTACTTGATATTCCTAATTTATGATCAGGACAGTTTAATATTGAATTAATGAGTTTAGTAAAAGTAAGCCCTAATTTTGAGATTTCCTTTTAAATTCTATGATAGATATGTTCATGTTCAATGATATATACAGGGGTTTCAAGAAGTGTTAACTAAGAGTTTTGTAGAAAAACAGCTGCCAAAGAATACTCAGAATATTTCCGCTCTGTTGGAGATAGGCAGAGTTAAACATCTGTACCGCCTCAGGCCAGTGTAAAGGAAACATCTGTGAAGCACACATTAAATTGCTTTCTAGGGAAACCAACCAACAAACAAAATCTAGCATGTTTTCAGCCAGAGTGAGATGATGCAGAGCCAGAAGGGAAAACAAAATAAATTTACAAAGTCAGAGAATCTCAGAAACGGAGTTGTGATCTATTGGTCTAGCCCCACCATTGATGTCATGATGATATCGTTGGCCAAGTGAATTTATCAAAGTGGATTGCTTAACAAGATAAAAGTGCAAATTGGGCTATTCACCAGAATTGCAAGGTCTGCCCATTTTGTCTTAAACTTTAATCAGTTAAATAAATACAACCTTGAATAGATCAATTCTCAAGCATATAAAATGTCCTGTGTAAAAATAGCAACAATTCAGAAAGAACTAAGAAAAATTTGTCCTTTTAACTTGTAGTCCAAAATCTGGCCATCTCTGTTGTGGCAGGATAGTGAGATCAGCAAAGGCAATACTGGCTCAAGAAAGAAATAGGGTGGGTAGTCAACATAATAATATCTCTTACTGCTTTTTAATCTTTGCTTTCTTTATGACTTACTGCAAACAAACCACACCACACCTCAACCGTCAAAACCCGAAGTGTTCTTTTGTTTTAAATAAATTTTTTTTCAATTGAAGTATAATTGACATACAACGTTTAACAAAGTTTTTGTTTGGAATAATTTTAGATTTAAAGACCTGTTGTAAACATAGTACAGAAAATTCCCATACACCTTTCACCCCATTTCTCCTAATGTTAACAAAGCCATGGTACACTTGTTAAAATTAAGACGTTAACATTGGTACATAACTATTATCTAAATTACAACCTTACTCATATTTTATCAGTTTCCACTAATACAGTTTTTCTGTTCTTGGATCCAGTCTAGGATATCACATTGCCCATACTCGCTGTATTGACCTAGTCTCCTCTGACTTGTGACAATTTTCTATACTTGTTTTTATCACATTAAGAGTTTTGAAGAGTACTGGTCAGGTACTCAATTGGGTCTGTTTGATGTTTTCCTCATAATTAGGCTGGAGGTATGGAGCTTTGGAAACAATCCCATAGAGATAATTGTTGTCTCATTTCATCATATCAGAAGGTGTATGATGTCAACATGACACCACTGTGACATTAAACTTGATCACTTGGTTAAGAGCTTCCAAGCTGTGTGCCTGGGTGGCTCACTTGGTTAAGCGTCTGTCTTTGGCTCAGATCATGATCTCTGGGTCCTGGGATCTAGCCTCACGTCAGGCTCCCCCACTGGGAGCCTGCTTTTCCCTCTGCCACTCCCCTTGCTCTCTCTCTCTCTCTCTCTCTCTCTCTCTCGGTGTCAAAAAAATAAATAAAATCTTAAAAAAAAAAAAGACCGTCCAAGCTTCTCTACTGTAAAAGTAACTATTTTTACTTTTACATGCTATATTCTGCAGAAGCCAGTCACCAAGTCCAGACAACACTAAAGGTGAGGAAACTTAAACTCCATTCATGGAAGGCAATTTCCTTTAAAGACTGTAATTTTTCTGTCAGGAAAATTTGTCATTTTTGCCCCATTTATCTATTCAATAATTTATTTATATAAGTATAAACTTCTATACATTTATTTCATACTTCAGGTTGTATTCCATTATTCCATTTCTTTTTGCTTGGGGTTTTCCAGCACTGGCCATTGAGGTCTTCCAGGTTGGCTCTTGTTTCCCTTTGGTATGTCCCCAAACTTTCTTTGACACCATAAGATGTAGGTTCATGTTGGGTTTCTCTTGTTCAAGTCCAAGGATCAGCCATGTTCTAAAAAGCTTTCATTCCTTTTACTGAAGGATAGGATGGTATTAGACACTCCAACCTGAGCTCCACACGTGGTTGATGCTATTGAAATATAACTGCTTCTAAGTCATCTCAGCAGGCAGGGCTAAAAATTTGGGTGTATGTAATAATTCATTTATACACATGTATCTATAATAATTATCTATGTCTGTGTAAATAAAAGGAAATATGAGGGGTGCCTGGCTGGCTTAGTCAGTTAAGCATCAGCCTTTGGCTCAGGGCATGATCCCAGGGTCCTGGGATCAAGCCCTACATCAGGCTCCCTGCTCTACGGGGAGCCTACTTCTCCCTCTCCCTCTCCCTGCTTGTGCTCCCTCTCTCTGTCAAATAAATAAATAACATCTTTAAAAAATAAAAATTAATAAAAATAAATATGACTTTATATTGATATCTCAGATTCTAGTCCAGCATGAGGGGGTTCCTTGTGATTTATGTATAATTTCCTAATCTGAGAGCGAGAAACCTATCTCTCATTAGCTACAACTTAATTATTTGGTCAGGCCCTAATACTTATCACACAGTTTCAGAATTGATAACCCAAACCCAAAGGAAAAGTTACCAAATAGAGTAATGTTGATGTACAGTTACTTTGTGTGTGTGTGTATTTATTATGTTATGTTATCACCATACATTATATCATTAGTTTTTGATGTAGTGTTCCATGATTCATTATTTGCGTATAACACCCAGTGCTCCATGCAGAATGTGCCCTTTTTAATACCCCTCACCAGACTAACCCATCCTCCCAACCCCCTCCCCTCTAGAACCCTCAGTTTGTTTTTCAAAGTCCATTGTCTCTCATGGTTCATCTCCCCCTCCGATTCCCCCCCTACATTCATCCCCTCCTGCTATCTTCTTCTTTTTTTTTTAAACATATAATGTATTATTTGTTTCAGAGGTACAGATCTGTGATTCAACAGTCTTGCACACTTCACAGCACTCACCATAGCACATACCCTCCCCAATGTCTATCACCCAGCCGCCCCATCCCTCCCACCCCCCACCACTCCAGCAACCCTCAGTTTGTTTCCTGAGATTAAGAATTCCTCATATCAGTGAGGTCATATGATACATGTCGTTCTCTGATTGACTTATTTCGCTCAGCATAATACCCTCCAGTTCCATCCACATCGTTGCAAATGGCAAGATTTTATTCCTTTTGATGGCTGCATAATATTCCATTGTGTGTGTGTGTGTGTGTGTGTGTGTGTGTGTGTGTGTGTGTGTGTGTATATAATACATCTTCTTTATCCATTCATCTGTTGATGGACATCTTAGCTCTTTCCAGAGTTTGGCTATTGTGGACATTGCTGCTATAAACACCGGGGTGCACGTACCCTTTCAGATCTCTACATTTGTATCTTTGGGGTAAATACCCAGTAGTGCAATTGCTGAATCGTATGTTAGCTCTATTTTCAACTTTTTGAGGAACCTCCATACTGTTTTCCAGAGTGGCTGCACCAGCTTGCATTCCCACCAACAGTGCAGGAAGGTTCCCCTTTCTCCTCATCCCCACCAACTGTCGTTTCCTGACTGGTTAATTTTAGCCATTCTGACTGGTGTGAGGTGGTATCTCATTGAGGTTTTGATTTGGATTTCCCTGATGCCGAGCGATGTTGAGCACTTTTTCATGTGTCTGTTGGCCATTTGGATGTCTTCCTTGGAAAAAATGTCTGTTCATGTCTTCTGCCCATTTCTTGTTTGGATCATTTGTTCTTTGGGTGTCGACTTTAAGAAGTTCTTTATAGATTTTGGATACTAGCCCTTTATCTGATATGTCATTTGCAAATATCTTCTCCCATTCTGTCGGTTGTCTTTTGGTTTTGTTGACTGTTTCTTTTGCTGTGCAAAAGCTTTTTATCTTGATAAAGTCCCAAGAGTTCATTTTGCCCTTGCTTCCCTTGCCTTTGGCAATGTTTCTAGGGAGAAGTTGCTGTGGCTGAGGTCGAAGAGGTTGCTGCCTGTGTTCTCCTTTAGGATTTTGATGGACTCCTGTCTCACATTGAGGTCTTTCAACCATTTTGAGTCTATTTTTGTGTGTGGTGTAAGGAAACGGTCCAGTTTCATTCTTCTGCATGTGACTGTCCAGTTTTTCCAACACCATTTGTTGAAGAGACTTTTTTCCATTGGACATTCTTTCCTGCTTTGTCAAAAATTAGTTGACCCTAGAGTTGAGGGTTCATTTCTGGGCTCTCTATTCTGTTCCATTGATCTATGTGTCTGTTTTTGTGCCAGTACCATACTGTCTTGATGATGACAGCTTTGTAATAGAGCTTGAAGTCTGGAATTGTGATGCCACCAGCTTTGCTTTTCTTTTTCAACATTCCTCTGGCTATTCAGGGTCTTTTCTGGTTCCATACAAATTTTAGGATTGTTTGTTCCGTTTCTTTGAAAAAAGTGGATGGTATTTTGATGGGGATTGCATTGAATGGGTAGATTGCTCTAGGTAGCATTGACATCTTCACAATATATGTTCTTCCAATCCATGAGCATGGAACGTTTTTTCATTTCTTTGTGTCTTCCTCAATTTCTTTCCTGAGTATTTTATAGTTTTCTGAATACAGATTCTTTGCCTCTTTGGTTAGATTTATTCCTAGGTATCTTATGGTTTTGGGTGCCATTGTAAATGGAATCAGCTCCTTAATTTCTCTTTCTTCTGTCTTGTTGGTGTATAGGAATGCCACTGATTTCTGTGCATTGATTTTATATCCTGCCACTTTACTGAATTCCTGTATGAGTTCTAGCAGTTTTGGGGTGGAGTCTTTTGGGTTTTCCACATAAAGTATCGTATCACCTGCAAAGAGTGAGAGTTTGACTTCTTCTTTGCCAATTTGGATGCCTTTTATTTCTTTTTGTTGTCTGATTGCTGTGGCTAGGACTCCTAATACTATGTTGAATAGCAGTGGTGATAGTGGACATCCTGCATTCCTGACCTTAGGGGGAGAGCTCTCAGTTTTTCCCCATTGAGAATGATCTTTGCTGTGGGTTTTTCGTAGATAGCTTTTATGATATTGAGGTATGTACCCTCTATGCCTATACTCTGAAGAGTTTTTATCAAGAAAGGATGCTGTACTTTGTCAGATGCTTTTTCTGCATCTATTGAGAGGATCATATGGTTCTTTTTCTTTCTTTTATTAATGTATTGTATCACATTGATTGATTTGCAGATGTTGAACCAACCTTGCAGCCCAGGGATAAATCCCACTTGGTTGTGGTGAATAATCCTTTTAATGGATGTACAATTACTTTTTTCTTTAGTCTTACAGTTGCTTCTCAAAACACCATCTTACAAAGTTGCTTATGTCAGCTCTGGTTTTCCTCACTGCCTTCAATGAGGCAGTGTCATAAATTTGCAATATAGTTATATTCATTTTCCCCACTCTATATTCCATCCTTGGACTCCCAAATCTAGTTGAACTTGGGGTTTTTTTGCATATATTATATTTCACTCTGTAATGTACACCTTATGAGGTTTTTGATAAGTATACCATCCTGTATCCATCACTCCAGCAACACACGGAACACTTCCTGTATCACCCTGAAGTTTTGTCTACAGTCCATTTGTAGTCACTGCTGCCTCCTCTACCCCAAACGCTAGCAACCTATTGATTTATTTTCTGTCTATACTTGCCTTTTCCTCTTGAATCTGGCTTCTTTCACTTAGCAGAGTTTGCTTAAGATTTATCCATGTTGTTGCATGAATCAGCAGTTTGTTGTGTTTTGTTGCTTAGTATTCCATGACATGGTTGAAAACCAGTTGGTTTACTCTTTTACCTGTTGAAAGACACTTAGTTGTTTATAATTTTGAGTTTAAGGAATAAAGCTCCTGTAAGCTATAAACATGCACAAGTAAGTTTTTGTGTGAACATGCATTTTCAGTTTACTTGGATAATCACCAATTAGTGAAATTGTTAGGTTAAATAGTATGTATAGGTTCAAGTTTATAAGAAACTTTTACACTATTCCCAGAGAGATCGTACTGTTATGCATTCCCACCAGCAATCAGTGAGAGTTCCTCTTGCTTGCAATCATCTGGTGTTATCAATGTTTTGGATTTTAGCCATTCTAATAGGTGTATAATGGTATCTCATTTTGGTTTAATTTCCACTTTCCTAATGGAAAATAGTGGTGGGAATTTTTTTAATCTATGCTTATTTGCCATCTACTTCTTTTTCTCCTGTAAAGCTTATTCATATATTTTGCATATCTTCAATTGTTTTCTTAGTTTTGAGTTTTACTCCATTTTCCTTTTAGCTATAATATTCTAGAAATTACGGTTTCTAGTATCAGAATAGATTGAAGATGATGCATTTATGGGAAAGTGCGATTTTTCTCCCTTCTTTTTCTACTCAATTATCTTTAAAAAAAATTTCCCTTGGGCGCCTGGTTGGCTCAGTTGGTTAAGCGACTGCCTTCGGCTCAGGTCATGATCCTGGAGTCCCGGGATCGAGTCCCGCATCGGGCTCCCTTCTTGGCAGGGAGTCTGCTTCTCCCTCTGACCCTCCTCCCTCTCATGCTCTCTGTCTCTCATTCTCTCTCTCTCGCAAATAAATAAATAAAATCTTTAAAAAAAAAATTTCCCTTAGCCAACCCCCTTTCTCCACATATTGTCTCCTGCAAATCCTGATTACTAATTTTTGTTCTCCCTTGAAACTCTACCATCTCCATGAAACTCAGATTTGTCAGCTAAAAAGTAAGGAAATTAAAATCATCTGTAAGATTTTTTTCTAACCAGAATTTTATTATTTTGTGGCAATCTCCATGATTTTTGAGTATAGATAGCAGATGCGGTCTACATCTTTTTCCAAATTCCTTCTTAAAGGGATAGAATGGCCCTCACTCTGTTTCACATATGTGATGTATATATTTCGAGTATTGTGTATGTGTGTGTGTGTGTGCATGTGTGTTTGTGTTTAGATACACATATGTTTCTTTGTCAAAGAAATGTTTAAATTATTTGAGAGTTTAGACTTTAAAATTTTAATTATACATAGTTAATTATTATAAATACTAAAGGAGAAGTGAGATACTATGATTTGACATAGAATCAAATCAAGACTGATATGATTTTAAGTTTTCCCAGCATACAGTTATCTTTTAACAGAAATAATTTTTTTAAAGATTTTACTAATTTGAGAACGAGAATGAGCAGTGGGGACAGGTGATGGGAGAGAGAGAGAAGCAGACTCCCTGCTGAGCAGGGAGCCTGATGCGGGGCTCGATTCAAGGACCTGGAGATCATGACAGGCGCCTCTGTTTTAACAGAAATAATTTATTTCTCTTTAGATTTCTCAGTTGAGTGAAAAGGAATAGTAAATGCCCAAAGGAATATACTTCTAATTCAGCAGTACAAATTTCATCTAAATAGCATAAAATTTGTAAACTAAGAAACAGGGCCATGTTTATTGCAGCACTGTTTATAATAGCCAAGATGTGGAAATAACCTAAATATACCTCAATAGATGAATAAAGAAAATATTGTGCATGTGTGTGTGTGTGTGTGTGTAATACTATTCAGCCTTAAAAAGGAAGGAAAAATCTGCAATAGGCAGTAAAGATGAAACTTGAGGGCATTATGCTAGATGGAATAAGCCAGTCACAGAAAGGCAAACACTGACTGATCCCACTTAAATGAAGTATCTAAAATAGTTAAATTTATAGAATCAAATGGTGGAATGGTTGTTGCTAGGGGCTATGGAGGGGGGAAATGGGAAATTACTAATTAATGGCCATAAAGTTTCAGTTAAGCAACATGAATAAGTTCTGGAGATCTGTTGTACAACATTGTACCTATAGTGAGCAATAAGTTATTATAAACTTAAAAATTGGTACAAGGGTAGGGATGCCTGGGTGGCTCAGTTGGTTAAGCATTTGCCTTGGGCTCAGGTCATGATCCCAGGGTCCTGGAATCCAGCCCCATGTGGGGCTCTCTGCTCAGCAGGGAGCCTGCTTCTCCCTCTCCCTTTGCCTGCCCCTCCCCCTGCTTGTGCTCTCTCTCTTTCTGTCAAATAAATAAGTAAAATATTTTTTAAAAAATTAGTACAAGGGTAAATCTAAAGTGTGCTTATCCCCTCCCCCAAAAAAAGAGAAAAAAAAAAAAGGAGTACAAGATTCTGGGTATAGGAACAAATTTCCCAAAGTAGATAGAATTGATTAGTGAAAAGAAGGGCCATATGCACCCCAATGTTCATAGCAGCAATGTCCACAATAGCCAAACTGTGGAAAGAGCCGAAATGCCCTTCAACAGATGGATGGGTAAAGAAGATGTGGTCCATATATACAATAGAATATTACTCAGCCATCAGAAAGGATGAATACCCAACTTTTACATCAACATGGATGGGACTGGAGGAGATTATGCTAAGTGAAATAAGTCAAGCAGAGAAAGTCAATTATCATATGGTTTTACTTATTTGTGGAATGTAAGGAATAGCATGGAGGACATTAGGAAAAGGAAGGGAAAAATGAAGGGGAGAAATTAGAGGGGGAGACGAACCATGAGAGACTATGGACTCTGAGAAACAAACTAAGGGTTTTAGAGGGGAGAGGGGTGGGGAGGATGGGTTAGCCTGGTGATGGGTATTAAGGAGGGCATGTATTGCATAGAGCACTGGGTGTTATATGCAAACAATGAATCATGGAACACTACATCAAAAACTAATGATGTAGTGAATGGTGACTAACGTAACATAATTAAATTAAATTAAATTAAAAGAATTGATTATACTTTGTTTTAGCACCTTTTTAAAACAATTCTTGGGCACCTGGGTGGCTCAGTCGTTAAGCGTCTGCCTTCGGTTCAGGTCATGATCTCAGGGTCCTGGGATCGAGCCCCGCATCGGGCTCCCTACTCTATGGGAAGCCTGCTTCTCCCTCTCCCTCTACTGTTCTCCCTGCTTGTGCTCTCTCGCTCTCTCTGTCAAATAAATAAATAAAATCTTTAAAAAAAAATTCTCATAGACTATTAGGTATATTCTTAACATAGTTATTTCTAAATCCATAATTAACAAAATTTTAGTGAGTTTTTCATTGCTTCCTCAAGGGTCTTCATTTAATTCCTTCTGTGATTCATTTATTTAAAATTATGTATTAAAATAATATTCTATGCCCATTGCTAAATCCTTTCTGGATATATAGCCAAGAAGAAGTCTAATAGAACATATAACTAGAAAAGAATAATGTCATTTTGCCTAGTGAGGCATGTGTGTGTTTGGTAAGTTGGTTGGTGGTTGGGTGGTTGGTTGGTCAGTTGGTTTGTAGAGGTGAATACAATTAGACAAAGGTAAATAATTCTTACAGTGTATTGCCTGGCTCATACTGAATGAAGTAAAGTCTCAGACCTAATTCTGTCTTGCCTACACACATTTTTAAAAGCCAGACACTGATTTAAAACCTGTTTTTATAAATTTTTTATATCCTAGCCCTCTGTTATGTTTTGTTTTAAGGACACCTTTCCTGAAAGCTTTGTGAGAATTTCCAGTGGCCACATGCAAATATCTATCAGAATAAAGTAAAAAAGAATCCTCCAAACCAGTGGTGTGACACAAGCCATTTGGGGATCAAGGCTAATATGTGAAGGCTCCTTTAGATTTTTATGACATGTTTATAAAAATGTAGATATCCACTGTAAATATCTTAACCTAACTTTATTGCTGTAATACCATACATTTTTAAAAATGAGAACTCCTAACATTCATTATTCTAATTAACAAAGTGATAAAGTGAAATATGAAAGTTGACTCTTTCTTTTTATAGCATAATAGTTTTAGAGTGTGAATAAATGCTAAGAGATCATTCTTAAAGTAGGAATTTCCTTAAAAGGCCACCATCTATCCCTGGTGTATAGCTTAAACTAATTGAAGACAAATATGATACTGCCTGTATTGAAATATTTCAAATCAAATTACATATATCATAATAAAAGTTGACTATCATCTTGATTTTAACATGGAAAAATTGAATATTACACCTGTGTTTTACAAATAAGATATAACCACATTTCACAATCTAGAGATCGTATAACCTATATACAAAAATTTGTTTATTTTGGGGTGACGGATTCTTCCTGAAGATCTCTAATATTGACTCTCTTTTTTAACCCAAATGCACAGATTTCTATTTAGTAATCTTAGCTTATAAAATATAAAATAAATTTTATTGCTAGTTGACATTTTTTTACCTATTTACTGTTTGGTTTTTTTTTTCCCCCCCACAGAATAACATGTAAGATTCTTAAACACAATAATCATGTCTGGTATATCATTTTATACCCACTGCCCTACACAGCTTCTAGATTCTAATTGTCGTTCAATAAGTATGCCATAGATCAGTACTTTTCAGAATCTAATGTACTCTCTTTGCACATTGTCATCTGGCTCTTTTCCCGTTTTATGTTACTAAGAATGTACAGTTGATAAATATTTGCATTTGAAATGTGCCCAACATCTCACCAGCAATTTGTCTGAACTTAGAAATGAGAAGTCGCTTGGGCCCCTGGGTGGCTCAGTTGGTTAAGCGACTGCCTTCAGCTCAGGTCATGATCCTGGAGTCCCTGGATCGAGTCCCGCATCGGGCTCCCTGCTCGGCAGGGAGTCTGCTTCTCCCTCTCCCACTCCCCGTTTGTGTTCCCTCTCTCTCTGTGTCTTTCTCTGTCAAATAAATAAATAAAATCTTTAAAAAAAAAAAAAAGAAATGGGAAGTCGCTTAACATGGCCAACTGCTCTCTTAGTATCTCTTCACCTACAACTAATAAAATAATTGACCAATTGGAAAGAAGCTGAAATTTAACAACAAGTATGGCCAAAGTGGGATATACGAGTTGAACATCTGCCCTGGTTTTACTTTTAATGATCAATAGCTATTTACATCTTCACTTTGATTGCACTTACTTATTGGAAAAAGTAGAAATAATGAGTTAACTAGCTGTTTTTATTTTCACAGAGTTAAAAAAAATCCTGTTGTCATTTGAATTTTCTACTAACATCAGTTCATTTTGCTGTTTGCTTTCCTAAAATTACTGTCCTGAATTTCTTTAAAATACTTGTGTCCCCAGCATTTCTCTGCATTGTTGGTATATTTCAACTCCTTTTCTTCACAATTATTCTATTAATTAAGTACTATTTAAATTCTAGTTTGCAAATGGAAAAACTGAGGCAGAGAGAATTTGGATAATTTGCCTAGGGTGACACAGAAATTAGAAAAACAGCTCAGAGACTGGCTCTGAATATAATGACTATATCCTTGGCATCTCCATCCATACATTGTAAATGCTATTTCATGCTCATCAAAATATATTTACAAGAATATTCATAGCAGCTTTTTTTAAAAACCAAAACTCAAAACACTTAATATCCATCAGTAATACAATGGATGAATAAGTTGTGGTATACTAATACAATGTTCATACACATTGATAAAGAAAGAATGAAATTAGTAATACACTTAAAAATAGATAAATCTCATTGATATTGTGAGCAAAATAATCTGGCATTAAGGTACATACTGTGTGACTCCATTTATATGGAATTCAAAAACAGGCATCTTTTTTTTTTAAGATTTTATTTATTTATTTGAGAGAGTGAGCGAGAGAGAGAGAGAGAGTGCACACACAAGCAGGAGGAGAGGCAGAGGGACAAACAGACTACCCACTGAACAAAGAGCCCAACATGGGGGACTTGATCCCAGGACCCTGAGATCATGACCTGAGCCGAATACAGATTTTTAACCAACTGAGCCACCCAGGAACCCCCAAAACAGGCATCTTTGTTGAGGACTGAAGTCATACAGTTTTCCTATTTGGGAAAGAGGCATTGACTTAAATGGATCACATGCACACACACGAAATCTGATGTAACGGAAAGTTCTGTATCTTGCTGTAGGTGGTGGGGAAACATTCATCAAAATGCACACTTAAAATGTTTCACTTCATGTGTCTTCCTGTATTTGCTGTACAACTCTATTAAAAGGATAATTAGCCATCTCTTTTAAGTAGAAAACTGAATAACTCTTCTTTCATCATCTTTACATTGCAGAATAATTGGAATATCTCTTCTAAGATTAAGGCTTATATCTAAATATAGTAACCATTCTCTTATAAAATTACAAATGCATTTATACTTTTCTGACACTTTCTCATTACCAACTGATCAAACCCTACATGTTATAAGAGTACGTAGTTCTTCTCACTGTCTCCTCAGGCTTCTAAGAGAAAATTGTCAACACTCAAACAATGCAGTCACTGTTCTCTTAGGACCAAAATGTAAATTAGAATTCATCTAAATTATTGCATTATTTTTTTAACATACCTTGTTTCCTTCAAAGTACTCAGACTTCTCCATCACAAAACTGTCAAGCCTTTATTAGAAATCAGTGTTGAGAAAAAGTAATACTTGTTATCTATATCTATTCTAATCATATTCACTATAACTCTTTCTGTTTCTCTGCCACATTCTTCCAGTGATGCAAGTATTGCAAACATGGCCTATTCCAGTCCAACATTTCAGTTTCAAATTGGAGATTTCATTGGCCATGTCAGTCTTTAAAGCTTAATTAACAGCTGTCAAGATGAGTTGTTAGATTTTCCCAAAATTTCTAATGAGGAGCATATCCAGGGAAAGCAGTTTAGTTGGCTCTACCTGAGACAATTTCCATAGTACTCTCAGCTTAAAATTGCAACAGAAGTTATGTCTTTTTTTCTTCCTGTGTTTTGTGAGATATTTTTTTCACCTTCTAGCATAAGTAAGCCATTTTTATTTGTCCATGGTAGAATGCCACTTCTTTAACAGAAAGTCCAAATTTATCCTCTTACCTATTGAATAATTACTGATCTTGGATGAAGTTGATGTTTTTGTATTTCATTATTTACCTCTTTGTAACTCTTTGATTTTTAATATTCTCAAAAATATCCCTGCCAGCTGAATTATCCTTTTGAATTATTTCTTCATCTCTAATAATGCAGAGATATAGCAGCAGTCCTGAAGTTCTTTCTCTTTAAGCATTGCTCTATAAAGGTCATACCATTGGGAAAATATCTTGATAACACAAACATAGAATACCTCCTGGCACTCTCTAGAAAATTTTCCTTAGTTGAGTGTCTTTTGTGGATCTCATATTAACCAGAGTCTTTTGGAGTAATTCATGAGTCTGTCTTTGCCATACCTGCTCAGTGTTGAATTCTTTGTCCTTAATCAAATCATTTTCTCCCTATTTCTTAAAAAAAAAAAGTTGTAGCACAAATAGGTAATTCACTATAAAATCATAACCCCTTTTAAATGTCCCTTGATCATATTTAAGCTTGTGCTGATAAATTCCTTCTGTTTGAAAAAATAGGTAATATACGTTTACATGCACACAAAAATGTTTGTATATAGATAGTCTGTCTGCAAATACACAATTGTGAAATGATTTGTATGGATTTTAAGTCTTTTTAGGGTGAATACTACGCTTTTTTGGAAGAATGACTTGGTTATTGCTTAAAGTAGAAAATGAGACCCAACAGTATTAGAGAGAAGCTCATCTTCATTACAGCAATAAAAGAAATGGGAGCTCCAGAGAGGAAACCAGAAAGCTGAAGGGAGAAGTAGAGATTAAAGAGATGTGGATTAAGAGAGCCAATTAAGATTCTGGGTTGTCACAAATAGTTATTAAGAACCTGCTATGTTTTCTGGCATTATTCCAGTTACTGCAGACATAAGAGTGACATTTCTTGTTCTCAGTGGCCTGACATTCTAGTAGGCAATAAAAGACAACAAACAAGTAACTGAACAGAAACATTTCAGAAAGTAACAGGTGCAATGAATAAAATAAAATAGGGCAATGCAGTAAAGAAAGAAAGTAGGAATCTCTTTGGAACAGGTCGGCTGAAGAGCGCCTGGTGGTTCAGTCCATTGAGTGTCTGTCTTGGTTTTGGTGCAGGTCATGATCTCGGGGTCTTGAGATAGAGCCCCATGTGGGGCTCCACAGGCACTGCCCCCCCCCAATAAATAAATAAATCTTAAAAATCAAAACAAAACAGGTGGACTGATATGTATCCCTGTGGAGGCATCCTGGGAAGAGTGTCAGAGAAGGAATAGCTCTGTGCTGTGTGCAAAGGTCCAGACTGAGATCCTCCAGCCTGATACCCAGTGACTCTGCTAAATTCATCAGTGTTTAATATATGTAATATATGTAATATAATGTTTAATATGGGAATAAAACATGTATCTAGTGTTCATGCTGAGATCAAGATGGTGGGAGGAACACAGATCATGAGGAATTTGCAGCTTGGGAGGCAAAAAAGCCAGCTACAACAAGCTCTGGGGGAAGTGCGTGACAGGAAATTTGACTACAGAGTCACACTCGATTCATCTGTAGTACTTGTCTATCATTGAATTGCAAGAACATAACATTTATAATGTTATCTAAATAATTAAGGAGAAAGAGAAAGCCCAATAAAGATGTGTGTATAAGAAACTATTTTAATCTAACAATAAAAACTATTAAATGTTCTTAAAAGCACTAAAAAGCTTAGCATACTAATTATGATGTGTAAAATATGCCAAACGGTGATGTTTGGTGTGGGGTGTGTGCGTGTGTGTGTGTGTGTGTGTTTGCCTCAAATTTTTGTCTTTAGCTAAGGAAAAGAAAATTGATGGAGTGAGTGATAGAGATAAAAACTAAATGAATAAAGGGTGGATACTGGCCTTGATATCTGAATTACTCCACTACTTGTTAGCTCTGTAACACCTGTGAAAGAAGTTAACAAGATAGTTTCATCATATCTAAAATGTATCTAAATAAGTTGCATAGGGTTTAGTAAAGAATATACAAAATTGTATAGGAACAGTTGTAACGATGATAAAGAGAACCACTAAAATGATGTGCTGTTATTTAGAACATAGTTTGGGTCCAAATTTCACATTTTCCACTTAGTAGTTTTACTGCTTAGTAACCTGGAGGAAGCCACATAACTTCTCCAAAATTCAGGGTTTTCAGATCTTAATAGCTCCTATACGTATATATGGAGCATGTATTCATTATTTCTATAAAAACATGAATTGGAGCCAGTCTAGTATTGTCAAGGTGATGCTAGCTTATTGGTTTCCCTTTCCTTTTATGCCACTTCTTTTTTTTTTTTATTCTTATGTTAATCCCCATACATTACATCATTAGTTTTAGATGAAGTGTTCCATGATTCATTGTTTGTGCATAACACCCAGTGCTCCATGCAGAATGTGCCCTCCTCAATACCCACCACCAGGCTAACCCATCCTCCCGCCCCCCTCCCCGCCAGAACCCTCAGTTTGTTTTTCAGAGTCCATCGTCTCTCATGGTTCGTCTACCCCTCCGATTTCCCCCACTTCATTCTTCCCCTCCCGCTACCTTCTTCTTCTTCTTTTTTTTTTTTCTTAACATATATTGCATTATTTGTTTCAGAGGTACAGATCTGAGATTCAACAGTCTTGCACAATTCACAGCGCTTACCAGAGCACATACCCTCCCCAGTGTCTATCACCCAGTCACCCCATCCCTCCCACCCCACCCCCCACTCCAGCAACCCTCAGTTTGTTTCCTGAGATTAAGAATTCCTCGTATCAGTGAGGTCATATGATACATGCCTTTCTCGGATTGACTTATGTCGCTCAGCATAATACCATCCAGTTCCATCCACATCGTTGAAAATGGCAAGATCTCATTCCTTTTGATGGCTGCATAATATTCCATTGTATATATATATATACCACCTCTTCTTTATCCATTCATCTGTCAATGGACATCTTGGCTCTTTCCACAGTTTGGCTATTGTGGACATTGCTGCTATAAACATCGGGGTGCACGTACCCCTTCGGATCCCTACTTTTGTATCTTTGGGGTAAATACCCAGTAGTGCAATTGCTGGATCATATGGTAGCTCTATTTTCAACTTTTTGAGGAACCTCCATACAGTTTTCCAGAGTGGCTGCACCAGCTTGCATTCCCACCAACAGTGTAGGAGGGTTCCCCTTTCTCCGCATCCCCGCCAACATCTGTCCTTTCCTGACTTGTTAATTTTAGCCATTCTGACTGGTGTGAGGTGGTATCTCATTGAGGTTTTGATTTGGATTTCCCTGATGCCGAGCGATATTGAGCACTTTTTCATGTGTCTGTTGGCCATTTGGATGTCTTCTTTGGAAAAATGTCTGTTCATGTCTTCTGCCCATTTCTTGATTGGATTCTTTGTTCTTTGGGTGTTGAGTTTGATGAGTTCTTTATAGATTTTGGATACTAGCCCTTTATCTGATATGTCATTTGCAAATATCCTCTCCCATTCTGTCGGTTGTCTTTTGGTTTTGTTGACTGTTTCCTTTGCTTTGCAAAAGCTTTTTATCTTGATGAAGTCCCAATAGTTCATTTTTGCCCTTGCCTCCCTTGCCTTTGGCGATGTTTCTAGGAAGAAGTTGCTTCGGCTGAGGTCAAAGAGGTTGCTGCCTGTGTTCTCCTTTAGGATTTTGATGGACTCCTGTCTCACATTGAGGTCTTTCAACCATTTGGAGTCTATTTTTGTGTGTGGTGTAAGGAAATGGTCCAGTTTCATTCTTCTGCATGTGGCTATCCAATTTTCCCAACACCATTTGTTGAAGAGACTGTCTTTGTTCCATTGGACATTCTTTCCTGCTTTGTCAAAGATGAGTTGACCATAGAGTTGAGGGTCCATTTCTGGCTCTCTATTCTGTTTCACTGATCTATGTGTCTGTTTTTGTGCCAGTACCATGCTGTCTTGATGATGACAGCTTTGTAATAGAGCTGGAAGTCCGGAATTGTGATGCCGCCGGCTTTGCTTTTCTTTTTCAACATTCCTCTGGCTATGCGGGGTCTTTTCTGGTTCCATACAAATTTTAGGATTATTTGTTCCATTTCTTTGAAAAAAGTGGATGGTATTTTGATGGGGATTGCATTGAATGTGTAGATTGCTCTAGGTAGCATTGACATCTTCACAATATTTGTTCTTCCAATCCATGAGCATGGAACATTTTTCCATTTCTTTGTGTCTTCCTCAATTTCTTTCATGAGTATTTTATAGTTTTCTGAGTACAGATCCTTTGTCTCTTTGGTTAGATTTATTCCTAGGTATCTTATGGTTTTGGGTGCAATTGTAAATGGGATCGACTCCTTAATTTCTCTTTCTTCTGTCTTGTTGTTGGTGTATAGGAATGCCACTGACTTCTGTGCATTGATTTTATATCCTGCCACTTTACTGAATTCCTGTATGAGTTCTAGCAGTTTTGGGGTGGAGTCTTTTGGGTTTTCCACATAAAGTATCATATCATCTGCAAAGAGTGAGAGTTTGACTTCTTCCTTGCCAATTTGGATGCCTTTGATTTCTTTTTGTTGTCTGATTGCTGTGGCTAGGACTTCCAATACTATGTTGAATAGCAGTGGTGATAGTGGACATCCCTGCCGCGTTCCTGACCTTAGGGGGAAAGCTCTCAGTTTTTCCCCATTGAGAATGATATTCGCTGTAGGTTTTTCATAGATGGCTTTTATGATATTGAGGTATGTACCCTCTATCCCTATACTCTGAAGAGTTTTGATCAAGAAAGGATGCTGTACTTTTATGCCACTTCTTTTTTGAACATTTGTTTTTAAAACACCATTGGGAGAGTAAGGAATTTAAATTCATTTACTTTCTCTTTTTCAATAGCTTTTACAAGTTTGTTATCAAAGTTTGTTACTTGTGAACAAATTGAATCTCAAGGATTTTCTGAAATTTTTAACCTTTTTAAAAAATCTGCTTCTTGATGCCAAGTAAACTGGCTCTATTATATTTCCTCTATTCTCACAACCTTAGGAAATAAATAGAAAGGTCGCAGAGTAGCCATAAAGAAAAATACTTTCACAGTTCAAATGTTGACATTCTCTGCCTGTCCAAATCTCTCCGCTGTTTTAAATGGGAAGGTTCAGTGTCTGGTTTATTTTACCAGCTGTAGCCGGAGCAGCCAGGAGCAGAGGTATCTATGTGGGACCGCCACCTCTTTTTGGAAAAACCACTCATCTCTGTGAAATGCTTTGCTCTCGTCGGCTCTTACCAGGGCCTGTTATTCTCGTTCTGTTCCAGTGGGCTCCACAATCTGAAATTACACAAAAAGGGATTCTTCACTTAGCAACATCATATTCTCTTGGGAAGTCACCTGGAAGCACACCTTGATTTAGGGGGTTTGCAGAGACAATATAGGAGCACACCAGAACTAAGCCAGAGGAGGCTGAAGAAGGACATGTTAGTGCCAATCTCTGTACTATATATCAAATTCAGTATTCTGTTAGTACTTCATTACAGTATCAAAAAGCGCTCAGTCCAGCTAATAGGTTACAGGATGACTCTTGTTCACCAGGAACTTAGCGCATTTCCCACTATCTAACTGCCAGTATCACAAAGGGCAGGTAATAGCTTTGTCTCTGTCCAGCGCTCTCATCTGAGCCTGTGGTAGCATGATATAACTACATTTACAAAGAAGACAGCTTAAGACATCGGTGAAATCTCTGTTACACAAATATTACCTCTCGTACAGTTACTTGTACAGAATTCTGATATATATTATGCATATAAACATTTCCACCTTAGTCATCGTGATACAAGTAAAATGGCAAGATGCTCCAAATCCATGAAATCATCTGAGAAAGCTTAGCATTCAGAGTACAATCTGAAATTGTATCCCTGGATATAAACATGGAAGAGACAAGCATTATTTGCTCCCTCCAAGAAGAGACTGTATAGTGAGCAGTGTTAGTCGCTATGCATTATATTAAAGGTTAGAAGATACTGCTCTCTCATTTAGAATGGATTTTTGCTAACCCAAGTGAAAACAGAGTGGATTAAGCTATGCATTTTGAATTTGAATGATGATATACTCAAGTAGCCTACATGATTAAGGTCAGGAAATTAACTATAAAATCTCATTTTGTTGTATTAAGAAAACCCGTTTAAGAGTGTACACAGAAAATGCAGGATCTATATATTTGTGTTTGAGGAAAAACTTTTGAGGTGACAATAATTCTTGAAAAAAGGCTCAAGCGATTTGATAATATCACTGTGCTCACAATAGAGAGTGGATCATGAGACAGAAGGGTCTAGAGGTATACAGACACAGAAAATAATAATTCCTGAGTCTGAATTTACAGATACATTATAAATTAAATGACAGTTCAAATTAAATGACAAGGGTTCTGTTATTTAATACCACACTTTGAAAAATCTAGGCAGAGAAGCAAATGTGGTATGGTTTTTAATAAATTGCTCAAATACACTCAAGTGACCATATTATTATACAGTGATGGATTGTACCAGAAAAAGATTGGTAGAACCTCATAATATAAGTCTAGGAATCAGGGAAAAAAATTCTGTAGTGCTATCAAGTAAAATAGCCATCAACTTCAAGACTTCACTAATACCTATGGAAGAATAAGTAGATAGCAGTGTCTTTGGTATTTATAGATTTTATGTATGGTTGATATTCTGAAAACTTAAAATAACTTTAAAATATTCATGAAAATTCTACATTATTGTCTATAAAATTTCAAGTTACATTACCTTAAAATATTGTAATACTGGTATTAAAATAGAGTTCTTCTGTATTTATATATAAAAAGGTGTTTAGGGGCACCTGAGTGGCTCAGTTGGTTAAGTGAGTGCCTTCGGCTCAGGTCGTGATCCTGGGGTCCCAGGATCGAGTCCCACATTGGGCTCCCTGCTCAGCGGGGAGCCTGCTTCTCCCTCTGACCCTCCCCCCTCTCATGCTCTCTCTCTCTCTCTCTCATTCTCTCTCACATAAATAAATAAAGTCTTAAAAAAAAAAAAAGGTGTTCTGACTAAGTAGCCAAGGAAAGCACCTTCCAGAGAGGAAGAGATTGTTATAAACCTATTTCAACCTATTTTTTATTCTAACATTGTAATGTTTACAGCTTATAGCATACTTGTGTTCAAAATAGGCAAATTTGTTCTCTCTTAAACAAATAGCACAGATTGAAAACCTTACTTGGCTATCTTTGAAAACATTATTTGGTCCATGTATTTAAGAAATAAATTTTATGATTGTATTTTTATAGCAGCTGAAGTAAAGTCTTATTTATCATATTTATTTTTATAAAACAATGAATTAATACTGTCCTCTGATTATTTTTAGAAAACATAATTTGCAAAATTTGTACAAAATGAAACACTGCAGCTGTGTGCTTACAAAACTATATTCCTGGGGAAGAAGGGTCTTATTATTGGCATACCGGTATAAAAATTAAGTGAACAGGAAATTTTGATACAAAGGTTAATTTTCAGCAGTGCATTTTATATATTTATAGTAGAACAGAGAATTGCTTTAAATATGTTCTGTTCAACTTGTTTTCAATCTCAGTAGGTAGTCAAACAAAATAGTAATTTTGTTGGAAGAAAATAGAAATCAACTGGATGTATTAACTATCCTGTATGCTGTGAATTGAAAGACTTGCTTGAAATAATGTGCTTTCCACAATGCCGATTTTGAGGTTCACCCTTTTTGTATTTGGTCATTTAAAAGAAAACTTCAGTTACATACATGTATTGAAAGGGTAAATGCTATTTATTTAGGTGCAGTATACTAATCTCAAGATAAATCTAAATCCAATTTAAAGATGATTTGATTTTTATAGACATGTAGGTAAGAGAAACGGATAAATCATTAAGTATACCATTTCAGTTGTCATGGAAATCAGTGGATGAAAATAAAGCATTTTGCTCATGAACTGATTTTTGGTCCACTTATCAGTTCTGATGATCCGTTCTTGGTGTTTATAGGAAATGGGCTTTATGTGGCATTTTTGTACATTTTTATGGTTTAAAGTGGTCAGACCAACAAGTAGAATCACCATGCTTACATTCAATCAAAAACTGTCTGATATGACTATTTTTTGTATTAGATGCTATTAAATGCTTTAAAGCAGAGAAAAACAATCTGTTCTAAAGAAGTATAGGAAGACAGACAAAATTGTTTTGGGTCATTACACATGACATTTTAGTGTTTGCTCTATACATACTGAAAAACTATTTGGGCTCAGAAGAAAAAAAGAAAGAAATGGCAAGCATAGTCAGTCTTTTACTGAAAGCACATTTACTTTTTTCAGTACATTTAGGAATAGTATTCCATTTACCTAGAGTTGATTACTCTCTTTGATATTCCATTCAAAATTTGGGCCTGGGGTAGGATATACAGGATTCTAAGCAATGAATTTATTTAGCAATTCCCATAACCATAAACAGAAAAGTTATACAATCTAAGTATCCAGAATGTTCTTTCAAAATGGTTAGTCTATGATAACCAAAATGAAGGAGGGTCTAGTTAAGCCACAGAATACAAATTTGTCTAAAGGAAAAGAGCTTACATAGTTCACAAAGCAATTTTACTTTTTTGAATTTTTAAAAAAGATTTTATTAATTTATTTGACAGAGAGAGACAGCACAAGCAGGGGGGCGGGGAGGGAGGGAGGCAGTGGAGGAAGAGGGAGAAGCAGGCTCCCCACTGAGCAGGGAGCCTGACACAGCTTGATCCCAGGCCCCTGGGATCATGACCTGAGCCGAAGACAGACGCTTAACCCACTGAGCCACCAAGGTGCCCCCATAAAGCAATTTTAAATACACAAAGATGCTGTTTAAATAGGAACATACTACAGGGAGCCAAGTGAGTAGTCAGGCCTGAAGACACAGAAAATCGATTTGAATTGGAGAGAGTAACTATGGGCCATGAAACAGGAAAATTAGTTACATTTCAGAAATAAATTATTTAGGAGCGGTGGTTTCGAATGAAATGATAAACGGTAACTATACGACAAGAACGATAATTTTGGTTGGGGTAAATTGACAGCCAGCACTAATGGGGCCGTACAACGTACTGAATCCTGGGTTGTTGGAACCTTACAGTGTTGGTCTCAATACTCACAGTCCCTCGTTAGAAGGCCTTTATGCCCATTGGGTGGATAAGGACATTGAAGCCCTCTGCACCACATTGTGTTGTGAATCATACCGTGTGTCTGTGTATTTCTGTTACTGGGCTTTTTATTTCTGATTCATGAATCTGTCTACCTGTATGCCAGTATTACACTGTCTCAACTCTTCTAGCTTCGTGAGTATTAGGTTTAATAACGTAAATCGTACAAAACTGTTTCCTCTTCTTTCTCCTTCTCAAAGAATTTTATCATTCTTCTCAGTCTTTTAGCATTACATATCCCCTATAAATTTAGATGGAGCTTGTCAATTTGAGCTACAAATCTTGCCAGCACATTCATTTATTTTTCTTTTTTTATTTTATTTTATTTTTTTTTTAAAGATTTTATTTATTTTTTTGACAGAGAGAGACACAGCGAGATCAGGAACACAAGCAGGGGGAGTGGGAGAGGGAGAAGCAGGCTTCCTGCTGAGCAGGCAGCCCGATGTGGGGCTGGATCCCAGGACCCTGGGATCATGACCTGAGCTGAAGGCAGACGCTTAACGACTGAGCCACCCAGGCGCCCTCATTTATTTTTCCATAAATTTAAAAATTATCTTAGAGGAAGTTGGTATCTTTAAACATTTCCTTCCTGTCTGTAAATGTAATATATTTTTCCATTTATTTAGGTGTTTACTAATTTCTCTCATTTTTTTTTTTACTTTTACTGTGGCTCTCTTTATATACTTTGTTAGATTTATTGTTACATATTTAAATTTGATGCTATTGAACATGATATTTTAAATTTTATTTCCCATTTTTGTTCCTGGTATATTCAAATTCAATAGCTATATTTTATCTTTCCCTTATATACAATCACTTTGCCAAATGCACTTAATAAATTTAATATTTATATATTATTTTGGATTTTCTCATCACATCTGGTTTTAATGGCAAATAATAATAGTATTAATTCCTCCCAAGCATTATGCTTTCTCCCCTCTTACTGCACAGGCCAGAACTTAAAATATGTCATGGAAAAGTATTGATAATGGACATGTTTGTTTCATTCTAGATCTCAAGGTTCAATATTTCAAGATTTCATCATAGTATTTATTATAGGATATCAGACATATTCTTTATCAGGTTAAGGAAATTTCCATTACTATTAGATGGGAAAGGTCAGGAAAAATGTTTCTGTGGTCCACTCTAACTTGGAATTGTTCAGGGAAGTAAATCCTGGAAAACCTAGTCCAGCTGGACTAAATTAATATAATACAAACCCAGCATGATATCTGTCTCTTCTATTAAATCATGAGTTTTATGAGGTAGAAATCTTATTTTCTGTCCATTTTTTTATCCTCAGTGCTTATCTTAAGGTTTGCCACATAGCAGACACTCAACAATAATGCATTAATAAATGAGTATTGAAAAACTTGCAGTAAAAATCATGTGCAGAGATATAAAACATATTTTCAAAAAATAAGTCATGACATAATTTGTTAAAATGTATTGCATTGTAAAGTCTATATACATATATGGACAAGGTACATACAAATTACTAATATGACTATCTGTGTGTGATGTTAGTGGGTATATTTTACTTGGTATATATAATGTAAATTTTCTTCCTAAAAGGAACAAAGGTTATGTTTAAAAAATTGCATAGACATACCTACCACTTAATATTTTCCAAAATAAACTCACCAGATCCTCAACTTCCTTTCATTAGATAATAATGTAAATCTTTCAATTTGAAAATAACTTTATTACCATCATCTTACTGTTCCTCAAAAGTTTATATTCTACCTCTTGTGTTTCACCCATACTCAAAAGAATTGTTTTAACAAAGAAAGGAATGAATACTAGGGAGATAATTGTACATGTCTGCTAGCTAGGTCTAGGTGTACAACATAGGGATTAAGCGTCTCTGTGTGTTATGCTTTGCTCACCACGAGTGTAGCTACCATCTGTTACCATTCCAAGCTATTAGAATATCATTGACTATACTCCCTATGCTGAGCCTTTTATTCTAGTGATCTATTCATTCCATAACTGGAAGTCTGTCTCTCCCATTCCTTTTCACCCATTTTGCTCATCACACTCTCTCCCGCCCAAGTATAAATTTCTATTTGAAAGATAGCTAGGACAAATTATATCCAAGTTTTATATGATACACAATGTTAAATTGCCCTTCAGAAACTTTGGAACAAATTACATTTTTACAAATTTTACAAATTTGGGGGCTTCAAAACACGTATTTTTTCCATATTACCAAATATGGGTTTGTCAGTGTTAGTAATTTTTATTTTTTTAATTTTTTTAAATTTTTTAAAATTTTTTTTTTAAGATTTTATTTATTTATTTGAGAGAGAGAGAATGAGAGAGAGCACATGAGAGGGGGGAGGGCCAGAGGGAGAAGCAGACTCCCTGCCGAGCAGGGAGGCCGATGCGGGACTTGATCCAGGGACTCCAGGATCATGACCTGAGCTGAAGGCAGTCGCTTAACCAACTGAGCCACCCAGGTGCCCAGTGTTAGTAATTTTTAAAAGTGCAATAATTCAAAAGGTCATATTTTTTAAACTGGGATTTAAAGCTAAATATATTACACATCTTTATCTTTTTTCACATTTTTATTTTTAGTATGAGATTTGTCTTTTCATCAACCTTGCCCATGTTCCTAATGAAGGATTAGATTTACACATGGACTTGTAGACAGTTTTAGAGAATTAACTATCTGTCGCTGCAATTTTTTTTACTCAGTTCATCATTTGTCCTTAGAGTTTGTTTATATTTTGTTTATAGTTCATCTTTAGAATTTCTTTGCCATGTTGATTATTTTTTTACAAGATCACACCTGTCAGTCATTTTCTTTATTATTTATTTGATTTGTGTTTCGTTTTGTTTTGGTTTTTTGTGGCTACATTTACACATACCTTCTACTCCAAGAAAAATATAATTACAAATAATAAATAAATACATATATTGTTTCAACAGATTTACCTTTTTTATCACCTTTCTCTGATTATATTATTTAATAAAACATCACAAATTGCTGTCAAATGAGAATTAATTTAAGCCATTTGAAAAAACTTATTTTAAAAATTACATATTTGAGCTTAAAGGCAAAACAGTCCATACAAGGAAGATGCAAATAAAAGTGGTTGTAGGAAAAAATATTTAAATATTAAATGACAAATACCTAAAAAACTTAAATGTATTAAATACCAGTTTTAAATGTGATTAATTTGTATTCTAGACTGAGGGAATAAAATATTTTATACAAATAAAACCTTTAATATTTAATTTCTAATAGGATATTATAAGAAAAATTTCAAGTCAATAAAATCCATACAAATGAAGGGTAAACCTTTAAAAATATGGTATAAATATATTATCATACATTACATCTGTGCACTTATTAAGAAACAATTTGTTTTACCTTTGAATAAAAGAAGCAGTTGAGGAACTCAAACTGGAGCAAGCAAGTGGTCATGCTTCACTTCGTAGGAAAAAAATATTTTATGTAAATATAAAGCATTTATATGATATCTAAATTAAAGGAAAAATCATAGTTTAAACTTAATACAGTCGTTATTAATAACATCATAACATACATAGAAACTAACAACATACATGTTTGTTAAAATTATACATTAAAAATAATGTAATATTTGAATTATTTCTTCAAGATTTCTTTAAGGCACACATACATAAACTATTTTTCAGGTCAAAAAATGATCAAATAGAAATGCAAAAGAAATAGTACATCTACATTGTGTTTGAAGATAACTATATCAGTGTTGCAGAATCAAAAAATTCAGACTTGGAGACTCATATTGAGAATTAAAGTTTCCTTACTATAGGCAAGTGTTAGAAATGAAATGGCTTATAGGGAAGCATATTACAATTTCTTGATTTATAATAATGGATTCTAGAAAAAGTAAAACATTAGCATTAGGGGAGAAATCCACTGTTTAAGGAAAAACTTTAGTTCTCTGGCTTTCTCCTCCCTATACCTAAGCCTTCATAATTTAAATATAGCTTGACTTTACATTTTTTTCAAAGTACTTTTAACTGCCTGTGTGTCACTTTAATACAAGACAATTTAGACCTGAGGCTAAATGTTCTAGAAGAAAAGTAATGTAGTTTCACATGCTTTTAAAAGCAAACATTTTTTCCTTTTTTTTTTTCCTAATGAGAGCAGTGACTTCAGAAATGAATCTAAGTAAAATAAGCTGTTTTGTGTTTTTTTTTTAAGAGAAGCTAAATGTCTGTATATAAAAATACATTTTCTTATCTTTTATAGTTGATTGGTTTTGAAAAATAATTTTCATGAGAAATTTAATTTGAAAATTAATATACAATGAACTAAATAATAACTTCCCCATTGCCCCAAGGAAGTTACATAGCACAAACTAAGTGAGGTCTCTTGTCATTACTGTTACTAGTATGGAGAAAATAAATCAACTGCCATTATTAATTCACATCAACCTCATCTTTTATGGTTTTCATTTTTATTATGAAATCATTAACTATAAAATATATACATAAGCAATGTAAAATAAAAATTAATAGTTTATGTGAAATGTATATAGGTGTACCTATATTTAGATATACATATTACATACAATATACACTCTAATGAAATAAAGTGAACAGTCTTCATCTACCACAGAATATGTAATCAAACTTCTAATCCATTGGTTACCTTTAAATCGGTATTTTTTTCCTGGCAGTACTGTCTTTGGCCTATGTTACTTGGAAAATTAATTTTGCTTCTCCTTTTTTTTTTAGTAGAAATATAATTGACATATAACATTACATTCGTTCCAGGTGTGTAGCATAATGATTTGTATTTTTATAGATTGCAAAATAAGTGGTCACCATAATAAGTCTTGTAAACATCCATCAACATATATATAGTTACAAAAGGTTTTTTCTTAGGGTCAGAGTTTTTAAGATGTACTCTCTTAGCAACTTTCAAATACACAATACAATATTATTAACTATAGTCACCATGCTGTACATTACATTCCCATGATTTATTTATTTTATACTTGGAAGTGTGTACCTTTTGACCCCCTTAAGCCACTTTACCAACTCCCAACACCCGCCTCTGGCAAACACCAGTATGTTCTTCATATCTATGAGCTCTTTTTTGTTTTGTTTTCTTTTTTCTTTTAGATTGCACATATATGTGAGATCATATGGTGTTTGTTTTCTTTCTGCCTGACCTGTTTCACTTAGCATAATGCCCTCAATGTCCAATCATGTTGTTAGAAATTGCAGGATTTTGTTCTTTTTCATGGCTGAATAATATTTATATTATATGATATTAATAATATTTATATGTAATATGTATTTATATATTATATATATTTATACTTATATATTAATTATATTTATATATTTTACATATATTTTATATTTATATAAAATTTACATATTATTACATATAAATATATAAATATTTATGTTTTATATATAAAATTTTATATAATTTCATGTCCTGGCTTCAATGAACAATGCTGTAATGAATATGGGGGTGTATATATCTCTTTGAGTTTGTGTCTTAGTAGTCTTCAGATAAATTTCCACAGTGTAATTGCTGGCTAAAATGGTAGTTCCATTTTTTTTTGATGATTTTATTTATTTATTTACTTGAGAGAGAGAGACAGAGAGACAGAGTGACAGAGATAGCGACAGAGATAGCAAGTGAGAGCATGAGCAGGGAGGAGGGAGAAGCAGGCTCCCCACTGAGCAGGGAGCCTGATCTAGGGCTCAATCCCAGGACTGCGGGATCATGACCTGAGCTGGAGGCAGCTGCTTAACCGACTGAGCCACCCAGGTGCCCCTGGTAATTCTATTTTTAATTTTTTCAGGAACCTCCATACTGTTTTCCATATTGGCTACACCACTTTATAATCCCAACAGTATACAAGGGTTCTTTTTTCTCTACATCTTTGCCAACACTTCTTTTCTCTAGTCTTTTTTGATAATTAGCTGTTCTAACAGGTATGAGGTGATACTTCATTGTGGTTTTGATTTGCCTGTCCCTAATGATTAGTGATATTGAGCACCTTTTCACTTGGCTGTCTGTATGCATTCTGTTATTTGGAAAAAATGTCTATTCAGATCCTCTGCCCATTTTTAAATTGGATTGTTTGCTTGTTCTTTGCTTTTGAGTTGTAGGAGTTCTTTACATATTTTGGATATTCATCTCTTCTCAGATAAAAATTTGCAAATATTTTCATTCATTTAGTAGGTGCCTTTTCATTTTGTTGAATTATTATTTTTTGCTGTGCAAAAGCTTTTGTATTTTTGCTTTTCTTGCTTCGGCTTTTGGTGTCAAACCCAGAAAGTCATTGCCAAAACCAAGGTCAGACAGCTTACCAACTGTATTTTTTTCCAAAAAAATTATGGTTTTAGGTCTTTTATTTAAGTCTTTAATACATTTTGAGCTAGTTTTTGTGTATGTTTTTAGATAGTAGTCCAGTTTCATTTTTTAACATGTGGCTGTCCAGTTTTCCCAGTACCATTTACAAAGAGACTGTCCTTTCCCCATTACATATTCTTGGTTTCTTTGTCATAAATTAATTGACCATGTATGTGTGGGTTTATTCCTGGGCTCACGGTTGTGTTCCATTGATCTATGTATCTGTTTTTACAACATTACCAGATCACTATAGCTTTGTAATATAGTTTGAAATCAGGAAGCATGATGCCTCTAGCTTTGATCATAAGATTGCTTTGGTTATTTAGCTCTTCTGTTGTTCCATGCAAATTTTAAGGATTCTTTGTTCTAGTTCTTTGAAAAATGGTATTGGAATTTTGATTGCATTGAATCTAAAGATTTCTTTGTGTAGTGTGGACATTTTAACAATATTAATTCTTCTAGTCCATAAGCATGGAATGTCTTTTTATTTGTGTCTTCAGTTTCTTTCGTCGGTGTTTTATTGTCTTCACTGTACAAGTCTTTTACCTCCTTGGATAAATTTATTTCTAAGTATTTTATTCTCTTCAATGCAATTGTAAATGGGATTGTTTCCTTAATTTCTCTTTCTGATGGTTTGTAATTAGTGTATAGAAATGCAACTATGTTTAAAAATCAATTTTACGTCCTGCAGCTTTTCTGAATTTGTTAGTTCTACAGCATTTCAAAGGAGTTTTTACAATTTTAATCTAATTTTAGATTATTTTACAATTTTTTATTGTATTATTTTAAAATTGTAAAAATTACAAATTTTTACAATTTTAATCTACAATTTTAATCTAAATTGTAAGTACTTTCTAATACATTGTTTTAAAGTTTTACACTTCTTTTAGAAAACGGTATGACATCCTAAATTAATATCTATAGCTCCTAATTTTTCTTTAATCTCATTTATTTGTGACTCATTTGAGGTATCTGAAATTTGAATTATTTTATATACGCACTTAACTACTATACTCTACCGTAGTCCTCCCCCACCTCCCACCTGCCGCTTTGCTTTATATGGTTTCAGTTAGCCACAGTTAACTGTGGTCCAGAAGCAGATGGTCCCCCGTCTCAACGCCTGTATCATTCACTTCCCTTAATCTCATCATATAGGTACTTATCATCTAAATTCGTTAGAAGAAGGGGGAATACAGTACAATAAGATATTTTGAGAGAAAGAAAGAAGGACCACGTTCACATAGCTTTTATTATAGAAAGTTACATTTGTCCTATTTTATTATTGTTGTTAAACTCTGTAATACGTATATATGTACAGGAAAAAATGTTGTTATATATAGGGTTTGGCACTATCCATGGTTTCAGGCATTCGCTGGGGATTTTGAAACCTATCTCCCACAGATAAGAAGGGACTACTGTATTTATGAAGTCACATATCTTCTAATCTCAAGATCCAGACACATATCCAGAATGTGTACAGTGACTTGGTTTATAAAATGGGACAGGTGAAAAATGTCTCATATAATCCAAATTGTCCTATGGACAAGCATGTTTCTTTTAAAAGCACTTAAGGTATTTAAATAATGTCACGGCTGAACAACAGTGCCAGCCACAGAAATCTGTAAAAGATTCAACCCTATACCAAATTAGACATTAATATCCCTGGATTCCTGCCTGTTGTGTGGTAATTTTATGAAAATTGTGTGTGGCTTTGTAGAGGATTCCACACACTTTGTGGAGTGGATATCAGGTAATTGTAATTTAAGAATATATTCTCTATTTTTTTTATTATGTTAATCACCATACATTACATCATTAGTTTTTGATGTAGTGTTCCATGATTCATTGTTTGCGAATCTTTTTGAATCTATGTTCTTCTATGGCTGTATTTCCAAAAATAAATATAAATTTAGTTTACTTACAAATTGTTACGTATAGTATGCATTAATATTTTTAGATGTTACTAAAACAAATTCACATTGGTTATTAAAGTAGTAAACCATCAATTTTGCAATTTTAAGTATAACCCTTTTTTGTCCTGAAACAAGATGAAAGCATTTTTTTATTTGAGCATCTGAATATATTTTCAGAATTTAATGACTGAGCAACTTGATGAATTTATACTTATTACTTCTTGTAATATGTTTAGACAATACACAGTCCTGTGATAAGAGTGCTTATATGGAAGAAAGACATGATTTCTGTCTTAATTCCTTATTATTTAGTAAGGGAGAGAAAATGAAAAAAACTAATATAGAAAGAAATAGAGATTATGTAGAAGAGATTAAATAACCTCATGCTGACCCAGAGGATCAAAAAATCTATTAGAAAAACAAGGATTTGTTACATTGTGAAGTGAAATTTTTAAAAAATAACTAGAAGTAGAGTTCCACTTGACAAGACAGCTTAGCTCTGTTACAGAAAACAAGGAGAAAGGCAGAGGTACTAAAAATAAAAAAGCCATATTCCTAGGTCAGTGAGGAAACAGTACATGTGGAACATGTAGATCACAAAATAATGGTGACACAGATTCAGTGTGTTTCAAAGAAATTCTTTGTATATAGCATTAATTGAACAATTACTGTACAATAAGCCCAGTGTATGTTAAAAGATATTACATGCAACATCAGCATCTCATTAACTTTTTTTATTTGAGTATAGTTGAGACAGTGTTACATTAGCTTCAGGTATATAACATAGTGATTCATCTTCTCTATATGTTATGCTAATTATATGTATCATCTCATTTAATCTACACAAATGTCTTTTGCAATACCTACTATTCATCTGAGTTCTTACAAATAAAGAGGTCCAGAATCAAATACAGGCTAACCCCAGAGATAATGTGGTTCAGTTCCAGAAAATGCACTAAAGTGACTATCACAATAAAGCAAATCAGATGATTTTTTTATTTCCTAGTGCATATACAAGTTATATTTACACTATATTATAGTAGTGTGCAATAGCATTATGTCTAAAAAACAATGTATATACATTAAAAATATTGCCTATATTGTACACCTGACATTAATATAGCACTGTATGGAATTTAAAAAAAAAAACATGTTTACTAACAGAAATAAAATACTTCATTGCTAAAAAATGCTATCATCTGAGCTTTCAGCAAGTTGAAATCACTGATCACAGATCATGATAACAAATATAATAATGAAAAAGCTTGAAATATTATGAGAATTACCAAAATGTAACAGAGGTGAACATGAGGTGAACAAATGCTGTTGGAAAAATGGTGCCGGTAGACTTGGTAAATAGGGATTGCCACAAAGCTTTCATCTGTAAAAACACAATATCTGCAAAGTTCAACAAAGTGAAGTGCAGTAAGACAAAGTACGCCTGTATTTAGGTGACGTTGCTAAGGTGGAAGAGTTAGACACAGAAGTTGGGATTTGAACCAAGTTGAATATGAGTCCAAAAATTATCCTTGTAGCTATTGTGTAAACAGAAAAAACATTCTAAACTGCCTTCTTTACCCTCAGATAATTCTATGGGATGACAAGGGGTTACCTCAGAGAGCTATCAAAGAGAATGGCCAGCCTTACTTATTTTTAGTTAAATAAAAATTTACATGACATTCTGTTATTTGCCACTTATTTTTGTTGATTTGGTGATTGTGTCTAATTGTTATCAGTGCCAGGTTTTGCATAACAAATGGTAGGAGCACATGGACATTTTTAAAGACCCTTTGGAAAAGCTCAAATCATCATTGAGTGAAAATCCAATATTATTGCCTACATTCTTATTTAGTTACACCTGCTTCCTCCAGTTATTTCAGCATCATCAAATTAGGTAAATGACGGTATGATGAAAAAAGAAAGATAAGTGTTATATATTTATTTTCATCATTATGATCATGTAGATTAAAATATTTTTATTGTAGCAAATAAATGAAATGATTATCCATAGAAATGCTACTGAACAGAATTTATGCAAAAAATAGACTAAGCAATTATCCTATTGACAGTAAAAGCTTAATAAATTCTTTTTTGTGCTGTTATACAGCTGTCCAGAAAGTGTTGTTCTTTTGTTTACCAATTTACTGCCTGTTGGATAAACAGCTGTCTAAACCCATAGGCAGGACAAAGAGAAAACAATAGCATCTTTCAATTATGCAAAGTGCAGGTGAACAATTCCACAAAACAACCTTGACCAGCCTGAGAACCTGGCAGAAAGAAGCTGTTAAAGGGAGCAGCATAGAAGTCAGCCAATATTTTAATAATTTAGTCCTAAATAATAATAATGTATATCAAAGATATATATCTATATATATCTATATATATATCTTTAAAGAAAGGACTGCAGTAAAATGTTCCCAAACTGGGCAACTTGACTTCTTCTAGTTAGAGTTACTTTATTATTAATTGATTGGGGAGGAATAAACCCTTCTGATTATGAATGGTAGTTTGGCAAGCACTGTAGGAGAAAACAGACACTAAAGACCTCCAGCCTAGAGTATTTGATCGAATCATCATTTAGCACACCCTAGAACACCTCCCTTTTATTCCTATAGAAAGCATCTTTGATGCACAGTATTCTCTAGAAGTATTTTACATAAGGGGATCCTGTTGATTTGGATTTCATTGGTAAGCATGTAATTTATTTAATACCATATCATGATGTATTTATCCTGTTACTGAGGGAAAAAAAAAAAAAAAGCCTTACCAAGGGATAAGAGAAATAAAAGTAGCAAATAGAGAAAGGAACTAAGCAATTAGGAAATGAGATTTCTAATAAAATAAATAGACCCTTAGGGGCTCCTGGGTGGCTCAGTCCGTTAATCGTCTGCTTTCTGCTCAGGTCATGATCCCAGGGTCCTGGGATTGAGCCCCACATTGGGCTCCCTGCTCAGCGGGAGCCTGCTTCTCCCTCTCCCTGCTGCTTCCCCTGCCTGAACTCTCTCTCTCTCTCTCTCTGTCAAATAAATAAATAAAATCTTTAAAAAAAATTTTAAAAATAAATAGACCCCTTTTAGAGTTTCATATAGTCTTTAAAACCACCTGGAAATTCTCTATTTTATTTATTGTATCAAGGATGAAAATTTTAATCTTAGCTAGAATAAAAATAAAATATTTCTGATTTCCTACAATAAAGAAAATACTGGTTTCAGTAATTCTAAATATCTCTTAACCTGCTAAAATTCATTGAAATATCAAATGTTATAAAACTCTTCTGGGGGCGCCTGGGTGGCTCAGTCGTTAGGCGTCTGCCTTCGGCTCAGGTCATGATCCCAGAGTCCTGGGATCGAGTCCCTCATCGGGCTCCCTGCTCTGCAGGAAGCCTGCTTCTCCCCCTCCCACTCCCCCTGCTTGTGTTCCCTCTCTCGCTGTGTCTCTCTCTGTCAAATAAATAAATAAAATCTTTAAAAAAAATAAAAAAAAAAATAATAAAACTCTTCTGGATATTGGTGAAAGATAAGATAATGAAAACCACATATTCTAATTTGCATGGGAGAACTCATTAGAACCATAGTAATAAAACTAGGATTCCTACATAAAGACCTAATGACATATGGTAAGCAAGCACAGTAATAATAACAGGAAGATACTGCTTGATTTTTTTATGAAATTTGTAGAACAAAATTCCATCTGTAATTAATAATCTCATTTTATTCAGTTGTACTAATCAAGCTACATTTTAATATGACATAAATTTCATTATGCCAAAGCACTCCTAAAGCCTTTGCAGATTGCCTGAGAATGTGAAATAGTGCTAAAAAGAAAAAAAAAGGAAAACAGATTTTTAAAAATATTTCAATCCTGTTTTAATGGGGGGAAATACTGTTTTTTGCTGATGACATTATGACATATTTATCCTTTTAATAAATTCAGGATTGCTTTAAAGAGCTGTAAAAGAATTTGTCACTGGACACCTCTCCAAATCAAAGATATGCTAAAATTATGGAAATGAATTATTCTCATAGTATGTAGGTTAAAGAAAAACTTACTTTATAGTTAAACCTAAACTGTCAATAATTGCAATCAAATTAACCTAATCATTTAAAATTCAGCATTGCACAACTAAATAAATACAATGAATCCAAGGCAATATTTATGCAATAGTATTTTCATCAACATAAATTGATGACCCAGATTTTAATATTTGAAAGACCTTGGCAGATAGATGCCATTTAAATAATGGGATGAATGAAATTGCTTCAGAGAACAAGTAACGGGGAAAAGAAGGTCCAGGACAGATGCTGCAGACAGTTTTCATTTATTGGTGGGATAGACAATGACTTAAGGAGACTGAATGGTAGCAGAAAATTAGGCTGGAGAGAAAAACAAAAACAAAAACAAAAACAAACACTCCACCCCCACCCAGTAATGGAATTGTCAATATTTGGCCTAACGCTAACTGGTGGAGTACTATGAGACGGTCAAGAGACCATTATACATTTAGCAATATGGAAAATGAGAATGCCAGACCAGAGCACCATCAGGGCATAGAAGGGAATAAAACAGATTGGACTGGACTGAGGTGAGGATGGGAGATGAAAAATCAGTCTTTGAAAGTATACCTCGTATGTTGTAGTAATCATCTTGGTTCTCCCCTGAAAAATGAAGTGAAAAAATTATTGGATTTAATCACTGGGCAATGGAATCCCTGAGATATGAAAGGTAAACTTAGTAAATTTTAGAACTACCACTAACCTTAGATAGCTACATATCTCTAGTAAACAGGAATAGAAAAATGGCACACTTATATAACTAACTAGTTAAAGCTATGAAATATGTAGTTCACTTACCTTCCTCATTAATTCAAATCAATATGGTAGGTAGAAAGAAAAATTGGGAGGTGCCTGGATGGCACAGTTGGTTAAGCAGCCCACTCTTGGTTTTGGCTCAGGTCATGATCTCAGGGTCGTGAAATGGAGCCCCATGTCAGGCTCATGCTCAGCAAGGAGTCTGCTTGAGATTCTCTCTCCCTCTGCATCTGTCCTTCCCACCCCCCACCCCTGGCTTGTACAGTCTGTCTCTATCTAAAATAGATAAATCTTTAAAAAAAAAAAAAGAATTGGTCTGATTTAATGTAAAATACAAAGAATATTTTCCCAGACACTTCCAATTTTTATTGTTTCTATGAATTCCTGCTAGCTCTATTTGCTTAGATAATTTCATTGGATGTCTTTTCCATGTACGTAGACTGTATATATCCTAATATGGTCATAGGTAGGACGTTTTTGTTTGTTGGCTTGTTTTGTTATTGTATTTTGTTTGTTGGTTTGTTTTTGGATAGCCTCAAAGAAGGTAGTGGAAGCAATCTTGGAAAGTGTAAAGATGGCAAACCAAAACAGTTTTGTCTTTTCTCTTGTTGTCGTTTTATAGCAATTTAGCTATAGGTCAAGCATGTTTGAAATTCATTGAAACTGTAGATGTCTTCCTTCTCTTGCAGATTTTGGGCAAGTAATTGAGGTAATAAATATTTTATTTATTGTAATAATAATAGTATAAAAATAACTACTAGCTAAGCATTTTGCAAATATTGTCACCCATAATCCCCCAATTGTCTGACTCAACGTTTCCATGTTGACTGCTGACACCTTTAAATCTCATCCCTCCCTCTTCTCCTTATACCCCACATTTGGACAAAGTTGGTAAGAAAACTGGGGAGCTCCTTTATCACTGGCGGGAAGTTCAAACCATGTGTGGGAAACTTCAACACAGCTCCATTCTGAATGAAAACACCAAGCCACATTCCTTTCTTTATTCTCTAATGCCCATTTTGGACCTGCTTGGGAGCTGGTTGGTTTTCTACAAGAAGTCTCATTATATGAGTGATAAACTTTTTCATACCCTCTTGGTGTGTGTGTGTGTGTCTGTCATGAGTCTCAACACCCAAACAAATTTTTGGCATTTGTGTGAGGTTTTCCTAAATCTGCAGGATAATTACAATAATTTAAAAACTGGATAAATAATTTACATTATTTCCAAATTTCAGAAAAGTAATTTGAAATATTGAGTGGTTAAATTACTTGCCTTTTCAGTGGCCAGGTCGTAGGGTCTGAATTAGTCTACAATTGCAAGTCTGCTAATTAATTATAGATCTGATACTGAAATCTTATCATTTTGATATTGAAATCTTATTTCATTCATATAATTAATGTAACAATCCGTTTTTTCTCATAAAATGAACCTTAGCTTAACTAATTTTGACTTAAGCAAGCTGAAATCAATGAGAGTCACCATCTTTTAAAGAAGGCAGTATAAAAAAATCACTTTGTACCAAACATCAAAAAAGAAAATAAAAAGAAAACCTCAAACTATAGTTCTGAACTTATGCATGCCTCTCTTTGATAGCAATATAAATAAAACCAAAAATTAATAATATAGATTAATCTTCTTTTCCCTGGAGATCTCAAATCTTATAAAAAATGCCACATCTTATTCCACCAATGAAAACTATATATAGAAAATTCAACTCTACAAAAGGATGAAATAAATAGTTGCAGCATAACATTCCAGGAAAAGATAAAGAGAAAAGGAATATATTCAGCAGCAAAATGTATCTGCTGGTACTAAGAAAAGTTTAAACTTCCTAATCAATAGGAATAAAATAAAACAATGTCATTTAAGCATTAAAAAGAGAAGTAGGAATTCATAGATTAAAAAGTCATAAGATGAAAACAATCCTTGGTAAATAAGCAGAATTGAAAGTACAGGATCAAGAAAAAAAAGAAATTATTGGCAGTTGTCAGTCACATGAGCACATCTGTATCTAATACTATAGACAACGAGAGAAGATTTGTGGTCATAGATAGAGGCTCTGTGGCATCACTTAAGAAAGGTATTGCACAGGGGCACCTGGGTGACTCAGTCAGTTAAACGTCTGACTACTCTTGATTTCAGCTCAGATCATGATCTCAGGGTTATAGGATTTAGCCCTGAGTCAGGAGCTGGGTGTAGAGTCTGCCCAGGATTCTGTGTCTACCTCTCTCGCTGCCCCGCCCCTCCCCACCTCTCTCTCCCTCTCTCTTTATAAAACAAAAAACAACTAACAAACAACAACAACCAAAAAACAAAGGTATTGCTAAAAACAAGTGTGGATCAAAGTCAGTTTACAAAGGAAGGAGGAATTTTTTATTGAAATATATTTGACATACAACACTGTATAAATTTAAGGTGTACATGTTAATTTGATACAGTTATTTATTGTAATATGATTGCTATTGTAGCAATAATTAGCACCTCTATCAACTTATATAATTATCATCTCTTTTTAGTGGATGGGATAATTAAGTTCCAGTCTCATAGCAAGTTTGATGATTATAATACAGTATTATCTATATTCATTATACTGTGCATTAGATCTCTAAGGCTTATTTACTACTCTTAGCAAATTTGTACCCTTGAACAACATCATCTCCTTGTAACCACTATTATATTCTTTTTTAATGAATTTGTCTGTTTAAAATTCTACATATAACCTAAACCATTTAACAGTTGTCTTAATCTGTCTTATCTCGCTCAGCATATAATGTGCTGATGGACCATCCATGTTGTAAATAGCAGGATGTCTTTCTTTCTGATGGCTGAATAATATTCCACGTCATCTTATCCATTCATACCCTCACGGACACTCAAGTTTCCCTATTGATGCTGCAATACACATGACAGTGGATATACCTCTTTGATGTCCTGTTTTCATTTCCTTTGAGTATATGCCTAGATGTGGAACTGCTGGATCATATGGCAGTTCTATTTTTAATTCTTTGAGGAATCTCTCTATTGTTTTCCATAGTGGCTGAGCCAATTTACAGTCCCACCAACAGTGTATAAAGTTTCCTTTCCTCCATATCCTGGACAACTTGTTTCTTCTCATCTCTTTGATGATAGTCATTCTAACAAATACGAGGTGATATCTCCTTGTGGTTTTGATTTGCATTTCCCTAATGATTAGTGATACTGAGCATCTTTTGGTGTACCTATTGGCCATTTGCATGTTTTCTTTGGGGGAAAAAAAGTATATTCAGTTCCTCTGCTCATGTTTTAATCAGATTGTTTATTCCTTTGTTATTGAGCTGTTTGAGTTCTTTATATATTTTGGATATTAACCCTTTATCTGATACATAGTTTGTAAAAATGTCCTCCCATTTTTCATACTGCAGTTTTATTTTGTTAATTATTTATTTTGCTATGCAGAAGATTTTAAGTTTGATGTAATCTCATTTATTGATTTTTGCTTTTGTTTGTGCTTTTAGTGTCTTATCCAAAAATTTATTGCCAAAAATAATGTCAAGAAGCTTCTCTACATTTTCTTCGAGGAGTTTTATGGCATCTATTCTTATGTTTAATTCTTTGATCTATTTCAAGTTAATTTTTGTAAGTAGTGTAATATAGAGGTCCAATTTCATTGTTCTGCCTATGTTTGTCCAGTTTTCTCAGCACCATTTTGTTGAAGAGACTATCTTCCCCTCGTTGGGTGTTCTTGGCTCTCTTGTCAAAGATTAAGAGACCATATATGTAAGAGTTTAATTCTGGGCTCTCTAGTCTATTCCGTTGGCCTGTGGGTCTATTATTATGCTGGTATGATACTCTTTTTTATTACTATAGATTTGTAATATAGTTTGAAATCAGAAAGTGTGATACCTCTGACTTTGTTTTTCTTCCTCAGGATTCCTTAGGTTATTTGGGTCTTTTGTGGTTCCATACAGATTTAAGGAATATTTTTCTGTTTCTGTGATGAATACCATTGGAAATGTGATAGATATTGTGTTGAATCCATAGATGGCTTTGGAAATTTTTAATGTAACTACTAAATAAATATATTTAAATTCAAGATTTTGTATTTGAGAATGGTTTTGAAACTGCAGATTCTGGTGTAGTCCTAGAAGATAACATATATGCATATTTCAGCATACATCTGATTAGCCAATTTTACCATCAAAATTATAGGCTGGAAAAATAGAAAGCTGTGCTCTCCTGGCATAAGGAGTGAAGTGGCTGAGAGTAGCAGTATTCTAGGCAGATCTTGCAATTTAACAAAAGGATCATGCCCACCCAGAGAAGAAAGTAGAAGAAGGAATTCTTACCAGAGTTAAATGGAAAATAGCAATAGCAATTCATAATAATTATGTTAATACTAAAACTGGAAAGAAAACTTCCCCATAATACTTGATAGTGGAAAATAAAAGAGCTTGACTTTATCAATTTTCACATATTATGCAAAGTAAAAGACATATGAATTTTTTTCCTACTATAAGCTATTAGCGTATTGCCAAAGTAAAGACACAAAACATTTTTTAGGATGCAATATGATACATTTCAAGTATGCACATGTCTGATAGTCCAACATAAAATATAAAAATAACTATACACATAAAATACTAACAATAGTTTATCTAAATTATGGATATTACCTCCTTCATAATTTTATTTCATTTCTGTTCAATAAAAGTCAGAAAAGTAAGAAAAGCGGTATTAACAAATACTATCAGTACTATGATTATCTCTATAGGTAACATTTTACTTAAACATATCTCAAATTTACCATGTGATATTTAGAAAAATGCATTTGTCAAAATTCTTTTCAATTGAGATGACTATTTTTACAGGCACTGCTCATCAGTAGGAAGGGACTGATACAGCACTTGCCTCCAAGTTGTCCATTTCTACTGTGACTGCCCACAATTGACTACCTATTTTTTCAGGCATGGGAACTGCCTTTATGAGTAGTAATGAGTATTTTGAGCCTTGGATATACTTCTTAAATTACTCCCAATTTCTCTCTCTCTCTCTCTCTTTTTGATAAAATATAAGGACTAGGAATCACTTAGCTTATCAACCTTCAGATGTTAAATTAGGCAGATCATGTTTACATATTTAAACAAGTTACTTATAGATGAGGTCAGAAAAGAGGTTACTAGGCATCTTGATCTTGTAGGTATAATCTGTAGAAAAATTTAAATATTATTATATTGGAAGCAGAATGCTACTGTAAGAGTGTTTGAAAAGAGAAATAATAGAAAGCATCCATTATTTTAAAAAGGTCACTCTGGCTGCTTTGTAAAGAAAAGACTGAAGAGAGAAAAGAGTGGAAGGAGGAAGACAAGTGTGTGTGACTGAAGTCGTTCAGATTAGATGTGATGTGTGCCTTGGACTTGGGTAAGAGTAGCACAAGTAGTGAGAATAATGAGATATTGGATCTTTCCAAGGTATGGATGATAAGACATATTAATGGATTACATTTAGAGTATGATACAATTGAGAAATCTATAGGAACTCTATGAAACAGGAAGAATAGAATTACCATGAGGTACGGAATGCTGGGAAAGGAACTGATTTGTGGGAAGAAATCAATAATTCATTTATAGACCTATTATGTTTGAGATATCTACCTGATCTCCAGGTGGTGATGAAAAATAGATAAATATAGTAATATAAATACAAGAGATACTTTCAGTCTAGATATGGAGTCCAGAGCTATCAGAGTAGAGATGTTATATATAACCTGTAGAGGGAAGAAATTGAAATTAGAAGAGAAAATGCATCAAAACTGAACTTTGATCACTCAAAAGTATCTCTTTTCCAGCAAGAGCTTTAGAGTTAAGATGGACCATTCAAAATTATTCCTCATTTGGGCAAGGGAGGTAGGCTTTTATACCCAACACTGACTAAGTAAGAAATACAAGTTCCCCTCAGGAAGGAGGAATGATCTTCGGTGAAGCAGCTTTTTACAGCTAAGGTAAGTCCCAGGAAAGGCTTTAGCTAAGAGCCATAAACCACCAAAACTCCCAGCAACAAATGTCACAAGTGCTTCTGTGCTGAAGTGGGTATCTGGGTTGCTTGCCATGAAATCTACTACAGTCCATCTCTTAGGGCATTCAGATGCACTCAATTAACATAATGTTATGAAGATTGCTTCTTCAGATTCTGTCGGACCTCATTTCCTGGGATAAAGTTGTAAAAGGAAGGTTAGTTTTGTCAAATCCAACCCCTGGGTCTGTAGCTCCTCTTGCTGGCATAACTGTATATTATTACAATCACCTTTCCCATACTTTCTAGATTCTCTATGTAATTAACTAGCAGGGAAATTTATCCTTCTTGGGAGGGGCTATTGTGTTTTTCTAGTCACAGTCAAAATTAGTCAAGGGATTATCAAAGGACAATAAGGTGAATCGCCCAGTTTTCCAACTTACTCTTCTCTACCCTCCCCATTACGCAGCAAAAGCGTTCCCTCCTCCAGATGCTCAGGGCCAATTTATCCTTGTCAGGATTAACGATTCTCCTGGCCTGCTGGTCTCTAATCATGAGAAGGACACTGTGATTGGGAGGTTACTGTATCTGGAGGTTTAGTGGGAATACTGCTATGTTACCTGGTGGAAGTATTCTTCCTATGAGGCACTGGACCACTATACTCGAGGAGCCCAGAGTTACAGAGGTGGAAAGCTCACATTTCCTAAGTAGGTTACTAGGAAGAAGGGTAAGCGGAGCCACTGCTAATTTCACCCCTTGATTCTCAAACTAATACAATTTACCACTTGGAGACCACTCACAATATAATGATAGTTGGTTTATGATGTCTGGGAGGATTACTCCCTATCATCTTGGGGAATCATTCTCAAGATGACACTTCAAGTATATCTTCAATAGGCCATTCCATTACTGTCAAGCTTGCAGCTTCAAGGTGGCATAATATGCCATAGGACTAGTAGATCCTGGAATCAAGGGCTCACTACAGCCACATACCCTTTGATCTTATGTTTGTCCCATGGTCTGGTGCAATTATCAAATACTCTGTAATTCCTTAGATACTGTTGCTATCTAAAACTTTGCAAGCAGGAAAGGCAACCCCATAACAAGAATATGGGTCTATCCCAGTAATGATAAAATGTTTCCCTTGTCAGGATGAAAAAAAGTCCATTGTGATTAGTTTGCCACCAAATGCCTTGTTAGTTTCTTCAGTAAATGGTGCTGTATCAGGGGCTCTGGGTTGGTCTCTGTTGCTGTAAGATTGGGCAATAGACAGAAGCAATAGTTAGATCACCTCTGGTGAGCTACATAGCCTTTCCTTGCCCCAGTAGCAACTATTGGGTCATTACTGGAGTGGCCATGAAAGTGACTATTGACAGCAACTGTTTGGGTTATTCTGTGCATTTCATTGTTTAGTACTGTTTCTCTAAGTTCCCATTTCCAGGTCTTTGAACATACCTCATTTTCAGATCTCCATGTCTCCAATCTTCCATTCCCTTCAAGATTTTTTTTCCAACTAGCCAAGTTATTTGCCATTTCTATTAGTTTGTTAGAGCTGCTATTGCAAAATACCACAGACTGAGTTGCTGAAACAATGTAAATTTATTTTCTTACTGTTCTCATAGTCCAAGATCAAGGTTTTGGTAGGTTTAGTTTCTCCCGAGGCCTCTTTTCTTGGCCTAAAGATGACCCCTTCTTGCTATATTCTCACATGGCCTTTTTTCTCTGTGTCTATCTGTGGTGTTCCTTTTTTTAAAAAGATTTTATTTATTATTTGACAGAGAGAGACATAGTGAGAGAGGGAACACAAGCAGGGGGAGTAGGAGAGGGAGAAGCAGGCTTCCCCGCGGTGCAGGGAGCCCGATGTGGGGCTCAATCCCAGGACTCTGGGATCACGACCTAAGCCGAAGCAGACGCTTAACGACTGAGCCACCCAGGCGCCCCGCTGTTTCTTTCTCTTCTTATAAGGACACAAATAATATTGGACTAGGACCCCATCCTGATGGTCTCAGTTTAACTTAATGACATTTTCAAAGAACTTATATCCTAGTATGGAGGTACTGGGGATTGGAATTTCAGCAAATGCATTTTGTGGGGGGACATAATTTAGCCCATAACACAATTTTCCATGAGTTTATATATATTCTAACCATAGGCTACTTTTCTTTCCACAAAGTGGATGATCAGGTGTAAAAAACAAAAGTCTACCCATTAAGAGATTTCTTCAGTCTCTTTTTGGGTTACTCTTAAATGGTGCCATAGCAAAACCATTAATCATTTTCAGCTTGCACTCACCTACTGACCTGACCCTACCTGAACCAAGCTTGAACTTTTACCTCCTTTATCATCCATTCATACGGCACTCTGGTGGTCATACTTCTGAGCTGAAGAAGAGGTTGTGATAAAACATTTGTGGATGACGTGGGAGTTTGGGCACATGCAGCTCCCATTTACCTTTTGGTTTGTTCCTCATCCCAGATGTATGTCCCATCTTATGATGGATTGCCATTGGGTTTACCCAAAATTAGATTTTGGTGACTCTGACGCTACCTGGTTCATGATGGGCAGTTATGGCCACATAGTCACTTGATGTTCCATGCTCAGAGAAGTATTCCTACCAAGTTTATTCAAAGTCATTTGTTTTTCATGTTGTTCTCTGCCAGTGCAATTTTCTGTTTTCTTGTGCTTCATGATGCTTGTGACCATTTCTCTAAACATATTCATTACTTAAAACAAGTCTGCTTCCTTGGGGTTAATTCACCTTTTAAACATGCTAGAAGAGGCCATGACTTGTTTTCTTTTGCTTTCATCCAGAAATGACTTATAAAATGATCCATACCACTTTAAAAACAAAAGTAATGTTATGTATTCCTAAGTTTACTCTTTGATTTGTTGAGTCTGCATCTGTCATGAATTTATGATTGATTTACTGGTCATATTTTGAGAAAATGGCAAGGATCCTCTTAAGTTATTAAGTCACAAATAAACTGTATAACTCTTGGCATGATAACAAGGCTAAATCAACCTCAGTTTGATTCATTAGACTATGAACCTAAGAATCCTTGTATGAGGAAATAAACTGAACAGCTGCTCGGTGTTGACTTACAACCTTGTTGTAAATAGCTGAATAGATGTTGCCCTCTTGGGAGATGAGTATTTAATCTTTAACAGGAAATTTCAACGCATTTATAGCTCGGGACAAGTCCATAACTATAAAATATGAGTGTTACAGTACCTCTCATGGATAGATAGTTCTGATAAGGAGCATTTTTCCTACCTGAGACTTTTTTCATTTGAATCTATTTACCTGATTATGCTGCATCAGTGTCTGCCTCAAGCAGGGCAATGAAAGTTCAGATCAGCTGTGTTATGGAGAAAGACTGGATAAAAATTGCCAGCAACAACAAGATTGGATTGAATTCAATTACCGAGGAAAGATTCTTAAAGCAAAGTGTGTTTCATATTAGAATAAAAGACATTTTTACTCTTTCAGAAAAGAGTAATTGGTCATGGAGGATGAATGAGCACTCAGTCTGACCAGTGGTAAATCAGCCAAACTATACTTTAGAATAATAAAATTAGAAAGAAGAAAGAGAAAGAGATCTCTTAGATTTGGAGAGAGAGGTTCCCAATTACGGGGACTTCATGTCCAAAGCATTTAATTTAGAAAGTTAGAATCAAGTTAATGCCATTTCAGAATACACATTTCCATCACTATAAAAATATAAATTACTTCTTATTCTCACATTGCAGTATCCTTTTAAATAACAATAGCTACAAAGGAACATCATTTTCACTATCTGCCTCTTTTTTTTTTTTAATCTAAGTCTAGAGTCTCAAAGTTGGCAAGGGAAAGTTAAAGGAAGGGAACAGCTGCAGCCCTATTGATATATGGAATACAAGCCAGGTATATTGAAAAAGAGATGTGGAAACTGTCATTAGGCACTGACACTAATGTTTCAACAAAGAAAAAAAGACACAGGAAATATCTTTAGCAGAACATGTTCATGGTTCTAGCTTTTTTTTTTTATTTCATCATTTTGTGAGTAATGTAATCCTGAAAATAGATGACACTTAATATGCAGAAGTCAACTAATTGGTATACGCCAATTATATTACCAAGAAATCCTAAAAATATAAAATTTTTAGATTTCATTTTCCCTGATGGACACAATAATTGATGATGTATTTCTAGGATTCTTAATATAATTTATTTTATTCTTTTTATTTATAATTATATGCTCTTCTAATAGACATACATCCAATGTGTATTTAATTATTTGATACCATTAGCAGGTCTCATTATTTCAAATATCCTTTTAATTATGCTAAATGCATGAGACATCTGTACAAAACTATTTTCATCACTGTAACTGTTTTAAAACATTTATTAAATAAAAAGGAATTTTGAAAATTTTATTTTTTTCAATTGTTATTATGTAGACAAAGGTCATTCTCATGAAAACAAACTATGATTTGGCACACAGAACCACGTATGATGGTTAAAAATATTTGCTGATCAAATAAGAGATGTCTAAATTCAGCAGGTGGATTGATATCCTGTGTATATGACAGGAAGTAGGAGTTTTCGAAGCGTGGTAACATGAAACCTAAATGACAACAGGAATCTCTAGCTTGTGTGCTCAGAGGAGAATTCAAAATGTTAGAAAAAGTAAAATTAAAAACTCAACTAAATAGCACCTAAGTATAGCTATCTATAACAAAATTATCCAGTATAAAAAAATAAATTATATGCACATAGTTGCTGAATATTTATTGCCAGAAACAGAAGAAATTTGAGATATATTATCCTATAACATATTTCACTTTTAAGAATTTCTTTCAATGAATTTAGGTAGAAGAATAAAAGCAATCTGGAAGAGTTAATTCAGGCATTAGCAGTTATTCACAATGCCACTGGAGATGTTTAAACATCATTTTATTTATTTTTATTTTTATTTTTTAATTTTATTTATTTGACAGAGAGAGACACACACAAGAGAGGGAAGCGAGAGAGGGAACACAAGTGAGGGAGAGGGAGAAGCAGGCTTCCCTCTGAGCAGGGAGCCTGATGTGGGGCTCGATCCCAGGACCCCGGGATCATTACCTGAGCCGAAGGCAGACGCTTAACAACTGAGCCACCCAGGCACCCCTAAACATCATTTTAAATGGTAAAGACTAGGCTATATTTTGCAAGAAAATTAATAGCTTTTGTGAAGCTTGGGATCTACATAAAGATAAAGGAAAGTACATCTCAAAGAAATGAGAGCACATCATGTTTAAATCAACCAATAAAACAAACCAATCATAACTACACCAAAAGAGGAAAAGACAGAGAAGTCGACACATCTCTAAGGATGGAAAAAGAAATCCACAGCATGGATGATTAGTATTCTTAATAAAGAGACAATATGGTGAACAAAAATATTTTTGAATAATAGTACTCAGAAAGAAATAAAATACAATGCTGAGAAGCTTCCAAACATCCAAATCCCATAAAATGTACTTCAAATTTAAATTTAGTCAACAAAATAAATCAATAATGTAATCAACAAAGAATCCTACAAAAATAAGAGTAAACAGAAATTAAACAGAAAATAACTCAACCTGGTCTCCTACTTTGGCTCCACAAATTCAAATATATGAAGGTGGTGAACATGTACACTTTTTAACTTATAAATTCCATACTTAACAGTATTTAGTTTTTGTTTATCAGCTTTTTTTTTTTAAAGATTTTATTTATTTATTTGGGAGAGAGCACGAGACAGAGTAAGAGAGAGAAGGACAGCATGAGCAGGGGGCAGGGCAGAGGGAGAGGGAGAAGCAGACATCCCGCTGAGCAGGGAGCCTGACAAGGGCTCAGTCCCAGGACCCCGAGATCATGACCTGAGCTGAAGGCAGACACTTAACTGACTGAGCCACCCAGGCACCCATGTATGGAGCTTTCTAAATGAACATAAAACTTTAGGGGCACCTGGGTGGCTCAGTCATTAAGCGTCTGCCTTCGGCTCAGGTCATGATCCCAGAGTCCTGGGATCGAGCCCCACGTCGGGCTCCCTGCTCAGCGGGAAGCCTGCTGCTCCCTCTCCCACTCCCCCGATTGTGTTCCCTCTCTCGCTGTGTCTCTCTCTGTCAAATAAATAAAATCTTTAAAAAAAAAAACTTTATACATATGAATATTATATTTTTCCTGTAAAAAGTTGAACATATAAACTGGTAAGATAAGTTAAATGAAAAAAATGCATACTAACAAATATGGTTATAAAATAAGGTATTGTCGTTCTTTAAAAAAACACAGAAACATAATAGAAAAACTGTCTGTTAGAGCCAAGATATAGGTGTTGGCAATTTTAGTTAAGAAATTATGATAATTGGGGTGCCTGGGTGGCTCAGTTGGTTAAGCGTCTGGGTTTGGCTCAAGTCATGATCCCAGAGTCCCGGGGTTGAGCCCTGAGCTGGGCTCCCTGCTCAGCGGAGAATCTGCTTCTCCCTCTCCCTCTGCCTGCCACTCTTCCTACTTGTGCTCTCTGTCAAATAAATAAATAAAATCTTTAAAAAAAGAAATTAAGATAACTGAAAAGAAAAAACTTAGAGATAAAAACTCAGCAGAAGTGTTGAATAGCAAAATATTTTGCTGATACAATAAAATAATGAAATAGACTGATTTCAAGACTTCTTCCAGAAGCCAAAAACAAAACTATACTAGAAATATTTTACCTTAGTGGTTAAAAGTATAACCTCTACCATTTACTAACTGTAAAATCTTGGGGTAGTTACTTAACCTCTAGGTGCCCCTATTTTCTCATCTGTAAAACAGAGATAAGCATTCTACCTACTTCATAAGGATGCTTTTTTCTTTAAATGAGTTTCTTTGGTTTAAATTAGTTAATAAATAGAACACATCACTCAAGAATCAAAGAAGTGTGAGTGATAAATTGTAAAATAAAGTATAAAAGATACTGATTTCACAATAAAATATATCAAATTTAGAATCAGAAAACCTAACAGTCCAGCAATTAACATACCAAAGAGAGAAAATGGAAGAAATCACTTATGCCCCAAAACAAGAACAGTCCTCTGAATCAAGGAAAATCAACGGCAATAATAATAAACCTACAAAACATCAAATATTTAGACCTTTAGTTTAAAAGGATTTTTGTCAATAGACTGCCAGGCCATAATACTTTTTAAAAAGCCTGATCTAAATATTCCTTAGTAAAGTAAGTTATGACAAATACATGTAGTGGAGTAACATACAGTGTGATACAGATCTAAGTGATTTAGGAGAGAGGCATCTGCAATGTGCTTTTGAATGAGGAAATGTAAGTTAAAGAACAGTAACAACAGAATTTATATATTAATATAATTATATATAAATCAATATGTGTGGAATTTGAGACTACAAATGGGAAGAAAATAACTGAAAGCATTTCATTCAAAAGCAAGTTTCCCTGTGTATTATATTAGGTGCAAGAGAAAAAGAAGGAGGATATTGGTAAGGTGGGTACAGCAAGGAAACATCTTTGGTTTAGAATATTATCTTTAATCAAGAGAATGACTTTCTCATTATGAACAAGTCCTTTTGAGGCTCCATTTAAAAACTTACCACTTTGATAGTTGCATTTATAATAAGCAGTTATATTTAAAGGAAGGTGTCTCATCTAAAGGATGGTCCTCTAAGAAACAATTTGCATTAGAGTATCAAAAGATAGCTTCCTTTGCCCTGTTCATGGCTTTCTAGATATGAGTCCTTGAAGCAAAAACAAAGGGAAAATGTTATAAGCACAAATACTGCTGGTGGGCAACGGAAAACAAAAGAAGCCAGAGATCTGACATCAAGATGATACATGGGAGATTTCGCAGATTGTGTAAGAAGATAGTCTTAGAAACCAGATGGACTATGCAGCCCAGGGCTACTTATCCTAGTGTATGAATAAAAATGACTTAAGCCTGATGACATACCCAAACAGGGCAATAGTTGTGTTTCGGTGTGCAAAACCAGTACCATCAGAGCTGAAATGCAATGGGTCCAACAAAGGGCAAACATGCCCAGTAGCTCTGCATTGCCAGCTCGGACTTGCCAGAGGCAGCTCCATGAACAGAGATTCTAGCTTCAAAATGGAGGGTCCAGTAAAGACCTTTATCTTACTACCATGACAGAATATCAGGATATAAATGCAGAGGCTCTGGTAACAGAAAAACCATGTTTCTAGTTTAAGTCTAAAATGTGAATTGCTTTAATGCAACATTTTTTTAAATTAATAAGAATTCATTACCTATATTATTCTTAAATAGTAAAATTTCATTAATATGAGCATCGTTGTAGAATACATACCCCTTTTTCTCTAATTTTAGCTTTTCTATTGTCCCTGTTTCAACATACATTAGCCCTCATTATGGCCAATTCCTACATTACAGATACTAGGAACATAGATACATTGTTGGGCTCTTTTTTTTTAACTTTTAAATTTAAATTCCAGTTAACATACAGTGTAATATTAGTTTCAGGTGTACAATATAGTGATTCAACACTTGAATACATCACCCAGCACTCATCACGGACAAGTGCGCTCCTTAATCCCTATCACCTGTTTAAACCCCCACCCCCCCCACTCCTCTCCCTTCTGGCAACCATCAGTTTGTTTTCTATAGTTAGGAATCTGTTTATTGGTTTGCCTCTCTTTTTCCCCTTTTGCTCATTTGTTTAGTAAATTCCATGTATGAGGGAAATCATATGGTATTTGTCTTTCTCTGACTGACTTATTTCTCTTAGCGTAGTATTTTCTAGCTCCACCCATGTCACTGCAAATGACAAGATTTCATTCATTTTTATAGCTGAATTATATTCCATTGTATGTATGTACATTCATATATATATCTATCACTCTTCTGTATCCATTCATTAGTCCATGGACATTTGGGATGGCTCCATAATTTGGCTATTATACACAATGCTGCTATGAACATTGGAGGTGCATGTATCACTTTAAATTAGTATTTTTGTATTATTTGGGTAAATACCTAGTGGCACAGTACTGGATCATAAGGTAGTTCTATTTTTAACTTTTTGAGGAACTGCCATACTTTCAGAGTGCCTGCACCAGTTTTCATTGCCACTAACAGTGCAAGAGGGCTCCCCTCTCTGCACATCATTATCAACACCTGTTGTTTCTTATGTTGTTGATTTTAGTCATTCTGACAGGTGTAATGTGATATCTCATTGTGGTTTTGATTTGCATTTCCCTGATGGTGATAGTGAGCATCTTTTCATTTGCCTGTTGGCCATCTGGATGTTTTCTTTGGAAAAATACCTATTCATGTCTTCTGTCCATTTTTTGATTAATTCATTTTTGGTTGTTGAGTTTTATAAATTCTTTTTATATTTTGGATACTAACCCTTTATTGGTATGTCATTTGTTAATATCTCCTCCCATTCTGCAGGTTGCCTTTTAATTTTGTTGATTGATTCCTTCACTGTGCAAAAGGTTTTTTGTTTTGAGTAGTCCCAGTAGTTTATTTTTGCTTTTGTTTCCTTTGCCTCAGGAGAAATATCTAGAAAGAAATTGCTATGGCAGATGTCAAAGAGGTTACTGCCTGTGTTCTCCTCCAAGATTTTTATGGTTTCATATATCACATTTAGGTATTTCATCATTATGAATTTATTTTAGTGTATGGTGTAAGAAAGTGGTCCACTTTCATTATTTTGTATGATGCCGTCCAACACCATTTGTTAAAGAGACATTCTTTTTCCCATTGGATATTCTTTCCTGCTTGATCAAAGGTTAATTGACCATATGGCTATAATATTGTTGGGCTCTTAACTATGCTCCCTAAAATCTTCTGAGCCATGGACTTCTTCAAAATCAGAAGAAAATGATAAATCTGGCCCTCCATATATAATGCACATTCATACATAAAATATACAAACAGTATCAGGGCATTGACAGGCCCCTTCAGTCAGTTTAAAATCTGTTCTAGAGAAGATATATTTAAACAGGTCCTTGTTATTTCTGGAATCACATTCACATACCCTACAGCAGACTAGACTAGCTTAATGAATAAATGGCCAGTGAATAGTGTATGTGCAGCTTCTTGACTGGAAGGAGAACATCGTACAGGAGTGACTTAGCATGAGTAATGGAGGGATATTTTTTTCTCTTTGGTTTCTTTTAGGTCTCAGAGAAAAAAAAAAAACAACAACAAAACACATCAAGCAGATTGTAGGATGTTACACCCTAAGACTAGAACACTATAGATAAAATAGAAAAGGGTCAAAAATAGCTAAGTTTTGGTAAGCAAACTAAAGCCCATGGGCCAAATATAGCCTACTACTTACTTCTGTATGTTCTACAAGCTAAGAATGTTTTTTTACATTTTTAAATATTTAAAAGATTTTTTTAATCTCACTATATGTGAAATTATATGAAATTCAAATTTCATTGTCAAAAATTTTATTAAAACACAGCCAAGCTCATCTGTTTACATGTTATTTCTAGTTGTTGTTGCTCTGCAACAACAGGGTTAAATAGCTGTGACAAAGACTAGATGGACTGGAAAGCCTGAAATATTTACTCTCAAGCCCTTTACAGAAGAAGTTTGCCGGATTCTGATTTAAAGTATGTGGACAATTATATAATAGCAGTATCCAAATGAAGACAGTAGGTTTTCACAAAAAGCTTAACACAGAGGTACCCTTATTTTTAATCCTACACTCCCTTTGAGACATGTGGAATGATAGCTTTGCTTCTATCCACACTTTATGAATATTCTTTATATCATATGGAAAAATATGATTTCTGAATTTGTTAATTTTTTTGCAATGTAAAAGGCTAATCTTAGAAAGTTTCTCTGCTCCTTAGGTCCTTCACTGAATACATTATGAGGGTTCTATAGTGATGTCTTCTATTAAATGAAGTGTGAGACCTTTTTATAATAAACCTTATTAAAGTAATTAATATACATACAGGAAAGAGTACAATGTATAATTATAAAACTAAGTGAATTTTTACAAAGTGAATACATTCATGTAACTATCATCCAAACCTACAAATATAACACTCAGAAATCCCCTACTCTCTTTTCTAGTCACTGTTTCCTCTTCCTGTCCAAAGTAGGTTCGACCCTGACTTCTAAAACCATAGACAAGTTTTTGTACTTTATGGATTATCCCATGAATCTTGCTTTTTTCACTCAACCTTATGTTTATGCAATTTCTTCAAGTATGAATTGGCTTACTTGCATTGATCTGTAACACCTACTGTAAGTATATTAGGAAGAACATTCATTGCCCTTTATATTGACATTTATGATATACAGTTCTTGGAATTTTCTTTTATATCAAGTTGAAGGTTATTCCTATTACATAGGAGTAGAATTGCTAGGCCATAGAACATATGCATATTTATTCCTAGGAGTTTCTTTCCATAGAATTTTCCAAAATATTGGACCAATTTAAAATGCTACCAACAAATTATAAGAAGTCCATTTACTGCAGATTCTCACCAGTATTTAAAATTAATGATTAAAAAAATACCAGATATTTGAGTAGATGTGTGAATGGATGAAGTTGTAATTTTAATTTATATTTATCTAATGAAAAACATGGTGGGAGAATTTTGTGCCACCTGACTTCAAATTTTATTATAAAGCTACAATAATAAATGATAATGTGGTATTGTATCGATAGGCATAGATCAAAAGATCAAAATGCAAAGCCTAAAATTAAACCCTCACATGTGTGGTCAGTTAATTTTCAAGAAATATGTAAATGAATCATTGCAAAAAAATAATTTTTTCAGTAAGTAGTGCTGGAACATTTGGGAATTTGGTAAATAAACAAATAAAGCTTCACTATTACTTTAAGTATATACAAAAAATTAACTCAAAATGGATCACAGACTTTAATGTAAGAACTAAAACTAAAAAAAAAAAATTGGAAGAAAATATAAGAAAGAAAGCTTTTGTCCTCGGGTTAAGCAAAATTTCTTAGGGGGCAAAAAGCACAAACATTAAAGGGAAGATGTAGGCACTGAAGTTTATTAAAATTTAAAAGTTCTCTTTGGATGACGGTTAATAAAATGAAATACAAGACACACACTGAAAGAAAATATTTGCTAAACACTTACCTGATAAAAGGCTTGAATGCAGAATATGTAGGATTTTTTTGCATTTCAACAATAAGGTGCCAACATAACAAAAAATTTGGGCAACATTTTTTATCTAAAAATTAAATACTTCACCAAGGCATATATATGAATGGCACATGAGCCGATGACAAGATGTTCAAAATTATTAATTAGGGAATTGCAAATTTAAACCATACTGGATACTAGAACAGGCCTATGAGAATAGCTAAAATTAGAAAGACATGACAAAGTACCTGACAAGATGAGGAGAAATTGGGTCTTCAAAGTGACTGAAAGCTGGTCAAATGCAGAGCTATTTGGAAAATAGTTTAGCAGTTACTTAGGAACTCAAAAATACACTCTATAACCCAGTAATCCCACTTAGGTATTTACCCAAGGGAAATGAGAATAAATGCCCAAACTAAGGCCTATATGCAAATATTTCCAAGGGCTGTTTTAATAATAGCCACCCCCCAAAAAGAAAAAAAAATGCTCAACTGTAATTAAATAAAGTGTGAAAACACCCATATGTTAATAAAAAGGAAGAGACTGCTGAGAGGTACATCTACACGGATGTACCTCAAAAGCACTGTACCATGCGAGGGAAGCCAGACTCAAAACCTACACATGTTCATATGCTTTAATACTGCATTCAGGAAAAAGCAAACATTTAAGATGGGTTTGGATGTTTGAGAGATGGTTACTTTTTAAAGTTGTTTTGTCATTGTTGAATTATTTTGTTTTGATGTTTTTCCTGCTATACAACATGCATATTATTTGTTTGGAGAGTAAATACTTCAGGTAATGAGAATTCCCTGTATTGCTGAATTTACTTTGTATAACTTCAGTAAATGTATATCAACTATGATCTAAGCAATCTGTATGCACTATCATAGACAGAAAAAAAATGGTAATTTATATACTGCATATGTATATTGATCAGCTATATATTATTTCCCAAAGTGTGGTATCTCCAGTGTTTTGTGCAAATGCCATTATATTGGGAGGAAACACATGTTGGTTTTGTTTTTACCCTTAATAACTAGTAAACTTATTGAAAATGTTTACCTCCCCTTTTCACAGCATGCCTCCTCTATTTTCCACCTATTCCTCCTGGTTTCCAATATTTCCAATGTAATACACATTTGGAGCTTTATATACATTTCTAACAGAAGTATTTCATATTAGAATTTTAATGACTTTATTAATTACATATTTTAACAATATAATAATTAAATTGGCACACTTGGAAAGTCAATAAATGCCATTCCTGCTCTAAAGAACATAAACTTACTGCAAATTATTTGGTGTTTTGTGGTTTATTTTTCAGGTGTATCCCCATATTTAGGTACTTAGGAATATTTGGAAAAAAAGGTTGCAGCATTATTGCGCATCAAGTATGGGATGAGAGAAATAGCAGATAGTTCAGCTGCCATTTTCAAGGGTATGATGAAATTAATAATTATGAACAAATGGAATAGATGGGTAAGGAGGTGACCCTTGAAAGAATTTTTGGGTACAGAAGTGTGGGGAAATTTGAAAGATTAAGGTAAGATTGGACAAAGGGCATAATGAAAGCTTTCTTTTAAGGCTACCTTTCACTACAATACAACTTTTGGCCCTCAGTCATATAACACTATACATTTTAAACACATTCAGGAGATTTTAATTACCTAATTATAAACTTTAAGTAAAAGACTTTGTCATGTTCAATAGTGTGCTGGCTATCATTCTCAGCTTTTTTTTTTTAAAGATTTTATTTATTTATTTGAGACAGAAAGAATGAGAGAGACAGAGAGCACATGAGAGGGGGGAGGGTTGGAGGGAGAAGCAGGCTCCCCGCCAAGCAGGGAGCCCGATGCGGGACTCGATCCCGGGACTCCAGGATCATGACCTGAGCCGAAGGCAGTCGCTTAACCAACTGAGCCACCCAGGCGCCCTGGAAAATCTGTTTTAACAATTACAAGCATATGACTGCATAGAAAACCTTTTTTTTTTTTTTAATCTCAAGTAGACCACAATACTTCTAGGTGCTCAAAATAGATATTATGTAATCTAAACAAAAAGTATTTTAAAAGAACTCTCAGCATAACACAAATCATTTTTTAAATTTTATATTACTTCCAGTATAGTTAACATACAGTGTTTTATCAGTTTTAGATGTACAATATAGTGATTCAACACTTTCATGTATTACCCGGTGCTCATCACAAGTACCTTCTTTAATCCCCATCACCTATTTAACCCATCCCTCCAACCCCCTCCCCTCTAGTCATCAGTTTGTTCTCTATAATTAAAGAGTCTGTTTCTTGATATCTCTTTTTCTTTTTTTTTTTTTTAAAGATTTTATTTATTTATTTGAGAGAGAGAGAATGAGAGACAGAGAGCACGAGAGGGAAGAGGGCAGAGGGAGAAGCCGACCCCCTGCTGAGCAGGGAGCCCAACGTGGGACTCGATCCCGGGACTCCAGGATCATGACCTGAGCCGAAGGCAGTCGCTTAACCAACTGAGCCACCCAGGCGCCCCTCTCTTTTTCTTTTGCTTTTTTGTTTTGTTTCTTAGGATTTCACTTATATGTGGAACTTTTTTTTTCTTTTTCTGACTTACTTTGCTTAGCATTATATTCTCTAGTTCCATTCATGTTGTTGCAAATGACAAGAGTTCATTCACTTTTATAATTAAATATCTCATTATATATATGTATATGTACATACATACTTTTATACATACATATGTATATGTATACACATACATACATACCACATCTTCTTTATCCATTCATCTATTGATGAACACTTGGGCTGTTACCCTAATTTGCCTGATGTACATCTGCTATAAATATAAGGGGGCATGTATCCCTTTGAATTAATGTTTTTGTATTCTTTGGGTGAATATCCAGTAGTGCAATTACTGGATTATAGGGTAGTTCTATTTTCAATTTTTTGAGGAAACTCCATGTTGTTCTCCACAGTAGCTGCACCAGTTTGCATTCCCCGGAACAGTGCATGAGGGTCCCTTTTTCTTCACATCCTCACCAACGCTTGGTTTTCCTTGTGTTTTGATTCTAGCTATTCTGACAGGTGTGTGGTGGTATCTCACTGTAGTTTTGATTTGCATTTCCCTGACGATGAAGGATATTGAACATCTTTTCATTGGCCTGTTGGCCATCTGGATGTTGTCTTTACAGAAAAGTCTGTTCATGTCTTCTGCCCAGTTTTTAATTTGATTATTTTTGGGGGGGTTTTGAGTTTTACAAGTTCTTTATAGATTTTGGATAGCCTTTATTGGATATGTCATTTGCGAATATCTTCTCCCATTCAGTAGGTTGCCATTTAGTTTTATTGATTGTTTCCTTCACTGTGCAGAAGCTTTATATTTTGATGTACTTCCAAAAGTTTATTTTTGCTGTTATTTTCCTTGCCTCAGGAGACATATGTAGAAAAATGTTGCTATGACCTGTCAGACACATTACTCTCTGTGTTCTCTCTAGGATTTTTATGGTTTCAGGTCTCACATGGAGGTCTGTGATCCATTTTGAATATATTTTTGTGTATGGTGTAAGAAAGTGGTCCAGTTTCATTCTTTTGCATGTAGACTACCTTTTCCTGATTGGATATTCTTTCCTGCTTTGTGGAAGATTAATTGACTATATAGGTGCAGGTTTATTTCTGGGCTTTCTATTCTGTTCCATTGATCTATGTGTTTATTTTTGTGCCAGTACCATACTGCTTTGATTACTGCAGTTTTGCAATATAACTTGAAGTCCAGAATTGTGATACCTCCACCTTTACTTACTTTTTTCAAAATTGTTATGGACATTTGGGGCCTTTTGTGTTTCCATATAAATTTTAGGATTGTTTGTTCTAGTTCTGTGAAAAATGCTTTGTATTTTGATAGGGAATACATTAAATGTATAGATTGTTTTGGGTAATATAGACATTTCAACAATATTCCATGAGCATGGAATTTTTTTCCATTTCATTGTGTCATCTTCAGTTTCTTTCATTAATGTTTTATGGTTTTCAGAGTACAGGTCTTTCACCTCTTTGTTTAGGTTTATTCCTAGATGTCCTATTCTTTTTGGTGCAATTGTAAATGGGATAGATTTCTTAATTTATTTTTCTGCTTTTTCATTATTAGTGTATAGAAATGCAACAGACTCACTGGCTCAGACTTTTTTTTAACTAACCTCTATACACAAAGTGGGGCTCAAACTTACAACGCTAAGATCAAGAGTTGCATGCTCCTCTGACTGAGCCAGCCAGGTGTGCCAAAATAAAATCTTAAAATAAATAAATAAATGCAACATATTTCTGCACATTGATTTTTTATCCTGTGACTTTACTGAATTTATCAGTTCTGGTAGTTTTTGGTGGAGTCTTTGGGTTTTCTATTTTGAGTATCGTGTCATCTGCAAATAGTGAAAATCTTTCTTCTTCCTTACCAATTTGGATGCCTTTTATTTCTTTCTGTTTTTTGATTCCTGTGACTAGGACTTCAAGTACAGTGTTGAATAAAAGTGGTGAGTGGACATCCCTGTCTTGTTCCTGACCTTAGGGGGTAAGCTCTCAATTTTCCCCATTGAGTATGGTGTTCACTCTGGGTTTTTCCAATATGCCCTTTATTATGTTGAGGTATGTTCCCTCTAAACCTACTTTGTTGAGGCCTTTATCATAAATGGATGTACTTTGTCAAATGTGTTTTCTGTATCTGTTAAAATGACCATATGGTATTTATCCTTTCTTTTACTGATGTGATATATCATGTTGATTGATTTGCAAATGTTGAACCACCTTGTATCCCAGGAATAAATCCCACTTGATTGCATGATTTTTTTTTTTAATGTATTGTTGGATTTGGTTTGCTAGTATTTTGTTTAAAATTTCTGCATCTGTGTTCATCAAAGATACTGGCATATAGTTCTCTTTTTTTGTGGTGTCTTTATCTGGTTCTGGTATCAGGGTGATATTGGCCTCATAGAATGATTTTGGAAGTTTTCCTTCTTCTTCTTTTGGGGGGGGGGATAGTTTGAGAAGAATAGCTATTAAGTCTCCTTTAAATGTTTGGTAGAATTCGCCTGTGAAGCCATCTGCTTCTGGACTTCTGCTTGTTGGGAGATTTTGATTTCTGATTCAATCTCCTTGCTGGTAATCAGTCTGTTCAAATTTTCTATTCCTGCTTCAGTTTTGGCAGGTTATATATTTCTAGGAATCTATCCATTTCTCTTAGGTTGTCTGACTTGTTGGCATGTAGTTTTTCAGAATATCAAATCAATTGAATATAAATTATTTGAAAGATTAATGAATGTCATTTATAAGCCTTTTGGTAAATAAACTTAAGCTAATACAATAGCATAAGATTTCATTTCTTTCCAGGTGTAGAAGACATAGATATCTGCTAAGAAATCTTGATAGAGTTTTAGCCCGTAATCCTATAAGAAACAAATCCATTGTAGTGAATCTCTCATTACATTTCTTTATTCAGTAATTGGTAGGCTGGTAGTTGGCAAGATCTCCTAGAAAGAACATTTATATATAAACAAAAGAAGGTCACTGAAACTGTAAAGCTAAATATTAAAGGGAAATAAGTAAACGTATAAAATTACTGTTCATAACAATTTGAACAAACCAATATATTAAATGACAAAGAAAAATGTACAAATAATCAAAATGCTAATGGAATAGAAAATTAGATTTATATAGTATCATTGCAGTGATTGATTGCTAAGCTCTTGAGCTGTTTATTCATTTCCAAGGAGAGTCATTCGTTTAGCAAATTTTATCCCTGATATGATTTTCAAGAGCTATTATTTTTCAAATGGATTTTTAAGAACGACAATGAAGAAGAATTGAAATTACAACATTGAGTAGGCTTTGCCATGATTCACAATTATTTTAATACTGATAACTAATATATATCAAATGATTTATTCAATAATTTCCATTTGTCAGATGGAACGGCTAATCTTAATATAAAAATATTATATTCCTTGTTCAAGCTGATATGTATAATTACAGATAAAATCCTGGCTGTTTAAAAAAACTTAAATAAAACCATTACTGCATAATGGTCAGTCTGTGGCTTTACCCATAAAATTTACTAAAAGAACTGCCAAGAGTTTGAGGTATTCTTTGTTCTACTTTCACTGGACAAAGGTGGATAACCTGATAACTGGAATTAAAATTAAAGAGTTTGTAATGAGAAATCTCAGATATGAGGCAACTAAGAACCTCAAGACTACAACAGATTCATTGGTTTCTTTTCAAGTCAGAAATTACTTTCCAGTATGTTTGAATACAAATCCAGAATTTAAGATCCAATGTTGATTAAATCCTAATAAGCAGAATTTTCCTGTCTTAGTAGCAGACCAGTAGTTCATGCTTCACTAGTTCTCAATTTATAAATAGGCACGCATGATGATGCTTAAAACTACCACATTGACATCAGTCTCATCTCAAATTCAAGGCAATGGAAATGAGATGACAATGACTTATCTGCATTGCAAATTTTCCTCACTTAAAACAATGTTGGTGACTTCTGAAATGTAGTAAAAAGGTTTAGTCTGCCACATATTCTATAATTTATGGATTTTTACAGGCCGATTTTATTCAAGATTATACTACAGAAATCCTGTTTGTCGCCACTTCAAACAGATTCTCTCTTTCCATTCCTATTCAACTCCTAGGATACAATATGAGTATGGCTAAAGAGGGACAGGTTAGGGAAATCATTACTCTTTTATTTTTTTAAAGATATTTTTATTTATTTATTTGACAGAGAGAGAGACAGCGAGAGAGGGAATGCAAGCAGGGGGAGTGGTAGAGGGAGAAGCAGGCTTCCCGCGGAGCAGGGAGCCCGATGCGGGGCTGGATCCCAGGACCTTGGGATCATGACCTGAACCAAAGGCAGACGCTTAACGACTGAGCTACCCAGGCACCCCGGGAAATCATTACCCTTTGGATAGAGATATATTAGATATATAGAACTCTTTGGATAGATATATATATTAGATATATAGAACTAAGCCATGTAGTTCTGAAAGACACTAAGAGCTTTAGGATCAAAGCCTGTTAAGACAGGAGTCAATTTTTATGCATAATTTGTGTGTAAACAACTGTTTTTACATTTATAAAATGTGCAGAGAGTGAACCCAACCACCAAGCAGAAAAATTCCAGTAGAAGCTAGGATCAGCCTTAGGAACTTTAATTTCAGTGAGTCAGATCCTCATCATGACACTAGGTCCTTTGTGAAGTTTTCTCTTTCCAATAATTCAAGAGAAAATGAGAGCATCCCTTGCAGCCAGTGGTGAATGCTGGTCCTTACTAAATCACTTTTTGTTGAAGGATGAATAAATAGAAGCAAAATACCAGATCCAGATCTGGAAAATTATCTGAAAAGTTGGAAATCAGAGCATGATTTTAGAATATTGAAAATATATATATATATTTGAAAAATAATTGTTACAATAAATATTTTAGAATATATCTGATTTGTAGTCTTAAAAATTTTAAGAAAAAGATATGCTGAAAGGCATGACAGACTCATACAGATTGATTAAAAAGAAGTATGATGATACAAGGAGCAAAAGAAAGGAATCAAAAACTCATGGTAGAATAAAAATCTTTGTTATTGTTGTAAAAAAGAAAACAGTATAAAAAAGATTAGAATTAGAGGACAAATCCATCATCTCTTTATGAATGCATGTCAGGGAAAATAAGAGACGAAAACAAGTGATGAAAGAATTCACATTTAAAACACAAGGAATGAGTTTTTGTGAAAGATAAAGGAAAAATTCACCAGGAACACAATTCAGTGATGCAATAGATAAATCATTCTTAACTTTAAAAAGATATGAATGTACAATCAAACTGACTTATGATGTCTCAGAAACAATTACTTAAAAAAAAAAACAGGATGTAAAAGTTTTGAGCAGCAGTGTTAAATCACACATATATATATTTTTAAGTGTAGAAATGTTTAGGAACATCTTAACCAATTTATTTCACTTACACTTTCCCTATTACATACGGCTAAGATTTATATATGGTAAGAAACTGTGACTAAATTAAGACCAAAATAACTCTTTGAATAAGTTAAAAATTCTAAGTGGTAAGAAGCATAATACCATAGTTTAATTAACAGTATTAAATCACATATTTTAAGTTCAAAGTACACCAAAAGAAGTTCCCCTAAAATCAGAAATAGAGCTTGCCAGAAATATGTTTTTGGAATAATAGCTGTTGTATGCAAATTACAGAAACTGTGTTATTTCAAATGGAGAATGAATATATTAGAAAAAGATAGTCTGTTGACTTTTACATCTTTAGAAAAAGTCTTTCGTTTCACACTACTTAGATAGTAGGAAGTATTCCTAGCAAATTTCCCTGTCTTACTCCGCTCATCAAAGTAGGAATAAATCTTTTTTGAATAAATAGAAAAGAATCTCAATTGAAGGAGAGAAAATCATTGGAAAGCATCTCTACTTATGGATTCCTAATATTTTCCCCTCAAAATACCTAAAGTAAAATATGTCTCTGATGGATGTCTCATTAAAAGAAACAAACATGGAAACAAAAATTGTCAATTTTTTTGCTTTTAAACAATTTACAATTTAGGAAATTTCTGCAGTGCAGCCATGACCTGATTTAGCTATAATCCAAATATATTATAATTTTTAAATATTCATGTAGTATAGTAGGATCCAATTGATATTTAATATTTTAACCTTGAGAATGATGTCATTTTTTTCATAAAAGTTAGCATTTGTAGCTGTTTTAAAATAATGTTACTGATTTCCCTCATGAGTTAAGAGCATAAAATTATTTACCTGAGTATTATAGTTAAAAATTTTTAAAATCTATATGACAATTGAATAGTAAGAACCCAGGCCAAGTACTTTTGCTTCAAGTTCTTTTTGTACATAAATATAAAACACTGTCCACTTTAAGTTTCATCATCACACATATGGGAAAAATTACAAAGTTCCTGTATCACAGACTAAAAAAAATACATGTCATCTTAAAAATGATTCTATTATTCCTAAATATACAGTACAAATACAATTGTGTAAATAGAATTATACCTGCTTTATCAGGTAAAAATTAAAAATTACTCTAGCATTTTCTACATTTATCTTTAAGTAATGAATGTGAATTTATTTCTAATAACTTTTGATTGACATTACATCATAAATATGATCAAAATACCTTTTGGTTTCCAGAAGCCCTTGCTAAGAGATACCATTTATACTTCCTCTGGCAGACATATTTGGTTCTCACATCATATTTCCTCTGTCTGTATATGATTTCAGTAGTCAGCTGTGGAAAGACTCATTCTGCACTAGCTGTATTCCATCTCAAATGTGTGCCACTCAGTTTTCCATTCTGCCTCAGGATCTTTTTGGTGCAGCAACAGTCTAATTTGATGACATTCATGTACAATATAAAATGTGAGATTGTTAATGCCTGTAAGAGCACCTCTCAAACCAATGAGGGTTGAGGGAGTCACGGGATAAATGCATTGGTTTTTTTTCATTCAGGTCAACATCACTGGAGGGCTTCTTTACTTATTAGAATTCATAGCTTAGTCTTCCCCGTGGCGTTAATAATGCACTTTTACATTGATTTTCCATCTTCCCTGACTCTTCCTCTTTCCACTCTTTCACTTGTGCTTCTTGGTATCACCTCACAATTACCCACTTTATCCCAGTCTAACCTCATGCTCTGCTTGCAGTAAAGCATATGATGGTCTCTCTGTCCTAGAAAACAGACATTCAGTAGGAGATTCTGGAACACAATGACGTTAGCATTTGTAGAATTATCATGTGTGATAGTTTGGGCATGGTGAACTAGAAAAAGTGACATTGGGGAATGAATTAAGTCTTGCACTAAAATAGTGTAAGCTCAACTGTAGTGGTAAGAAATGTGCAGTTGTCTGCTTTTAGTTAGCTGCCTTAGAAGCCATGACGAAAGAGTGAAAGGCTCAGGTCAACAAACATCACTTAAAATACACTGTAAAAGTCATGGCCATGTTTAAAGTGACTATCCTTTATGGCAGTCATGGGGCAAACATTAGTATAACTCAGGATCAAGCTTCAACTATAAGGGTGAAAAAACAGACTAATCAATTAATTTTTCCCAATTTGATAGTTTGCTTGAAAAGCTTTGGCAGAATCTTAAGGAATAGCTCGGGGTTTAGGAAATTTTAGAATGGATTTATTATATGAAACCAGAGAGCCCACAAGCTGAAAACAGTCTTTAATAAATGCTTGAGAATATTTCTTTCACTAAAGCAATAAGGAATACTCTAGTGGAGGGGCCACCATTACTTTTTAGCTCAGTTGTGCCCCTGTGCTGTGGATCAGGGTTGGCGGTAGAGATGCTGTCATGTACCTGGGATCTGGGTCTTAGAGTTCATGGGAATGATAGAATTCCAGAATAATAGAAGGTATATGTCAGTACTAATAAGACAAAGGAAAGGTAGATCTAGCTATCAGAATGGATTGCAGTACCATAAATATGTGACCTTGACTCATGGTCTGTGGTAATGGCTAAGAGACATGATGTTCTTAGGGATCACAGGAGCTGGTAAGAAGAGGGTGAACATCAACTCTGTAATAGAAAACTGTGACCCCTCACTTAGTTTCCAGGTCTGAACCATCAGATTCAGAGCTCAGTGAAGGAAGGAGAAGCATGTGCCCTTGAGAAAGACTCTGACATGTTATTACATGATTATGCAATAAGTTGTAATCTAAATTCTGAGAATCTACTCTAAAAAAATACTTGCATATATATAAAAACATGTATAGAAAATAATATCCTTTGATTTATTATTTGTAAAATGAAAACTGAGTAAAAAATGATCTTTTGGGAAGGAACTTTTTCAAAATATTTATCTCATCCATATATTGGAATGCTATGTAACTATTAAAAAAAAATGAGAACCAGGCTTTTATGTGCTGATATTAAAAGATCTCTAAGACATATAGCTAATAGGACAGTATATAAACTTCCACATAATTTATTTAATAAAACAACTACATGCTTATATGCACATAGATGATAGTTTAAATTCATTTTTAATGAATAGAAAAATGTACCCCAACTGTTAATGATTATTTAGAGAAGCTAAATGTAGTTGTAAGAGGGAAGTTGAGACTTACACTTTTTTACCCTATATTTCAATGCATTGCTTGAATCACTTTACAAAGGTGATGCATTCATGTCATATTCATATAACTTAAAAAAAAACAGAAATGAAGCATTAAAAGTATCTTTCACCTGTGTACCCTCCTCTATCATAATCTCCTTGTTCGTCTAACCCAGAGGTAACTAAATGAAGAATTTTTTATTTATCATTCTATTGTTCTCTTTTTAAAAATAATATTATTACACATGTGTAAGTAATACTAAGCAAGAATTTTACATGTGTTGTATGTTATATTTATTAAGTCATTATGTATGTATTCTGTGACTACAATTTTCACTACCACTATATTAATGAAAGTCATGTGGTTTATTTCTATTTTGGTACATTGCAACTATATTCTATTGTAGGAATATAACATAATATATATATAAGGAATTTCTCTCTTGTTTGTATTTTTAAAAATATACATCAGTAAATTACACCCTTTCTTCTTTCTCATATTGGTTTTTATGTTATAAAAATCCTTCTATATACCACTTAAATTTAGTCCAAGTACTTGGGTATGTAAATTTTTTTCACTTCTAAATAGCATTTTTGATTGTTAATTTGGTTTTCTGACTCAGTTAGAAATGTATTTTCAGGGGCACCTGGGTGGCTCAGTTGGTTAAGCGACTGCCTTCGGCTCAGGTCATGATCTTGGAGTCCCGGAATCGAGTCCCGCATCAGGCTCCCTGATCAGCAGGAAGTCTGCTTCTCCCTCTGACCCTCCCCCCTCTTGTGTTCTCTCTTTCGTTCTCTCTCTCTCTCTCTGTCTCAAATAAATAAATAAAATCTTTAAAAAAAAGAAATTTTAGTTTCTAAATATGGGGATGGTTGGTTATTTTTTAAATTTTTTAAATTAAAATCTCCACAGGTGGAAAAAATAAAGTCATATATTCTTTAAAATTCATTGAAACATGACTTTATGGTCTTATAAGTGGTGAGTTTAGTAAATTCTCCAATTTATTATATTCCCCAATTTTTTAGTTCAATATTCTTACATTCATTAGATCAAACTTAATTTTGTGTTATTAAATCTATATTATAACTTCTTTTAGAGAAAGATATGTTACAATCTCAAATTATTTGGTAGTATTATCTATTAATTTTTAAAAATCTGTTAATTTTCCTTTCAGTATTTTATTTTTACAATTTAAAAATGTACAGTTTATTGTGTATTCAGTATACCCCAATAAAGCTGTTTTAAAAAGGAATTTAAGTATTTTAAAAATAATTACTACCTAAAGACAAGATTTTTCATAGCTTACTGGATGACTGAAATTTTTATTATGGTATTGTGACCTTTTTTATTTCTAGTAATGTTTTTTGGCCTTAAAATGAATTATACCTACATGAGTGTAGCTGTGAGTTTTAGTATTTTTTGTTAAATTATAATTCTTACAGAAGGTATAAATGTAGATCTCATTGAATTAGTTCAAAGTATACATACCTACCAGACCAAGAAATCCAACATTGCCAGGATCTCAGAATACCAAATTTTAGTTTTGCCTGTTTTTGAATTCTATAAATAGAATCATAAAATATCTATTCTTCTGTGTTAGGATCTTTTCTTACTTTAACTGTAGTTTGTTCAAGTATTTTATGGTATTTCATTCTATGAATATATTACAATTTCTTCATCTTTCTACTGATGGTAGACACTTAAGTTGTGTCAGGTGTGGAACTCGGCCAAATAATACTGCTGTGAATATTACTATACTTTTGGTGCCCACATGCAGCTTTTTTTCTGTTACATATTTACCAGGAAACAGAGTTGTCAGATTAAATACCAGATACCCAGTTAAACGTAAATTTTAGATAAGCCACACAAAATATTTTAGTATACATATTTACCTAAGAGTACGTGTATGCATTTACATGAAAAAAGATTATCCAATGCTTATATGAAATCTACATTTAACTAGGAGTCATGAAGTTTTGTTTGCTAAATTTGGCAAACCTACATAGAAAGAAAAATAAAAATTAAAAAACCTCTTTTTAGTCAAGAAGGTATTTACTATTTTTTAGAAGCTTTTTCCTTAGGCCTTTCACTTTCGAATATATATATATTCGTGGATTAGAATTTCATTTGTACTGTGAGATTTGATTTGTCAGTTTTGATGTTTTTCTCTTCCAAATGGCTATCCAATTATACTTGAACATGTTAGAGAAAAGACCATTTTTTTCCTCTCCTATGTAGTTCCATTTTGAGTTTGATCAAACCTGACTAAAATATGTGGGGATGTTAGGTGGGAAGATATTATATCTATAGATCAATTTGGGAAGAAAGGATAGTATTCAAACTGTGAACATGGTATGTAAGTCCACTACTTTAGGACCTTACTTTTTCTGAATATATTTTAGTGTTTTAAGTCTAAATCTTAAATATATTTTGTTAGGTTTGTTCCAAAACATTTGAAATTATGTTGCTATTTAAATAGAGTTTTGTGAAATTTTCCATAATTAAAATGGAACTATCTACCAATACTTCCTTGTCATTTGACTGTAAGGCTTATTAAGGCAAGACTCATGTATAGTTTTATTCATCATTTTATCCAGAGTGCCTAGTTCCATGTACGGCACATAGTAGGCAATGATTTGAAAATTGGTTGTCAGTTCCATTTACATAGAATATTTGCTTGATGAGCATACTTTAGAAACACAAATGCCAACCTTCACCACATGCATAGTAATCTTCTAACAATTTCTTTATGCTAGAAAAACACGGGACTAGTCCATTTGAATTTAGATTAGGAAGAGAAAGTTAGGAAATAATTACAGGACCAGAAAGGGGAAAATTGGAGAAATGATCTTTAGATTTCACTCTCAGGTACTTAAAATGCAGGGACATACGAACACAGAAAAACTGCTAAGATTCGCTCTGCATTATTAGAATCCAGAATAGAGGATGGGTCCATTTTATAGACTTGGTAAGGCCCTAAGTTGCATTTAGTTCAGAAATCCAGGGGTTTTCTAAGGAGCAAGAGTCAAACTACTTGTAAAGAAAGCAAACAGAATAGGAAACCTCTAAAACTCTGAAAGTTTTTTAAATCAAATAAAGGAGTATTAAACCTACTCTCAAATGAGCTGATTAGAACACTTGTCTTACTCTGTGATGCTCCACAGAGCTACAAAAACAAAGGATTAAACATGACAATCAACTCTTGGTCAGGTATATGAAAAACATTGTAATGGATTTTTCCAAAGATGAAAAGGACCTATCACTCTATCAAAGATGAATTTTATCCCCCTTGTCAGATCCTGCCTGCAGTCTGTGAGCATTTCTGTCATCCTTCCAATTATCAGTCTTCTCCAATGTAAACAATTAGAAAGGTATAATATTGTTCAGTCTCCTTAGTGATTATTATCCTTTACAAAATAATCAGTAAAAGAACAATTATTTTTATAAAACTTAATAAAAAAATTTTAAATGTGAAGTAGTTATACAGTCTTTGTATATTGGAATATATGAAGAAAGGATATGCCATCATATCTATGCATCTTTTTTTAGGAGGGGTGTGGTTCACTAAAACAAACAAATAAAAACAGTGGTAGTTACATGAACCAAAGAGAATTAGGTATGTGAAGTAAAAAGATATTTTCATGTTTTTAATAAATATTTAAGGACTCCTGGGTGGCTCAGGTGGTTAAGCATCTGCCTTAGGCTCAGGTCATGATCTCAGGGTCCTGGGATGGAGCCCCGCGTCGGGCTCTCTGCTCAACAAGGAGTCTGCTTCTCCCCTGTGCTGGCTCTCTCTCTTTCTCAAATAAATAAATAAATCTTAAATAAATAAATAAATATTTAAGAAAACATTCATTATCTTTTTTATAATTTTCTCTGAATTTAGTGATGATATGACGTAGTTATATTTTAAAATAACATTTAATTTTTAAAAATAGGGCAAGAAATTAACTGCTCCTGATGTTGCATGGCCCCTTCTTTATACTTACAGGCATAAAATCATACATCAGTAGTGTTGCGGGTAAATGCAGATACAAATAAAGTAATGCACCATTTTAATTTAAATGCAAAATATTTATTGCGCTTACATAAAGTCAATAGCATCCATACTGGTGAATAAGTGCTTCTGATCCAAATCAATTTTTTAAATTACATAAAAATTTATTATAGCTCATAACTTGATATTTCTCTAGATACTGTGTACATCTTTGAAAACAATTAGCAAATCCAAAAGCACTTTGTACATCTATGAATTTTTAATGCTCCTTTACATGCCATCTTTCTTCCAAGTTGAAAAAAATAAACCCTTTAAATGTCCCATCTCTCTTCAAACCCTTTAACTTCCAGCACTAAAGGCAGCTATGTAGAACATAAATAACATGAATTTTCATGGCTTATGAATCAGACAACATTATGAATGGATTTTCAACTAGTATAAATGCCTCCCAGTCACATTGGCCTCCTATACAGCCATTGGCTGAATATGTATGAAACAAACTTCTTAGATGACGCGAAGGCCTGTGAAGGAATGTCACATCTTCCCGAAGCTGAAGGGTTAATCATTAAAGAATATGGGAGGTGATTAAATACACAATGGAAAGCAGAAAGTGGTGGTAATGAAACCCTTGCTTCATATGGTCAAAAATTGTATATATTCTTCAGATTCGTATGATATATTTTATAGGGAAGTGTCTTCCCTGGAGCCTAGCTATTTATTAGCAAACTTTTACAGCATGAATTATGTCTTTTCAGGGGAGGGTTGTAAATGCAGATTTAGCATTAGTTAAGGAAAGTGATGAATACCAATTCCATCAAATAACCAATGGTTAATATTTAATTTTCATCATTATTTAATAATTGCTTTTGTTTTATTTTTATTTTTTAAAGATTTATTTATTTTAGAGAGAGCGAGAGAGAGTGCTAGAGCAAGTGGGGAGGGGCAGAGGGAGAGACTATCTAAGCAGACTTCCCTCTGAGCATGGAGCCCAAGACTGGGCTAGATTCTGAGCACAGCTCCTGAGAGAGGGGGACTGAAAGCTACCCAGAATGGGGAAGGTGGGCCAAGAGCACAACCCTCAACCACAGTGATGATCAGAGCGGAGAAGATAGATACATATTTCTTTGATCTCCAGGTTTGGGAGCGTTGAGAGACATCACTGAATACAAATGAAAACCCGCCCAATGAGCATAACCAGGATTTTCAGGCAGTCTCTCAAGAGAAGGTACATTCATGGAGGTTGGCTTGAAGAAGAATATGGTAGGTACTTCTATACTATTGTTTTCTGGTTTTAATTTTGTATTTTGTAGTAATTGTAGATTTACAGAAAATTTGTAAAGATATGCCCTTCATCTAGATTTTTGCCAGTGTTAAAATTGTATATAATTATATATTTATTAAAACTGAGAACCAACATTTGTGTACTACTATCAACTAAACTCCAGACTTGATTCAGGTTTCCACAGATTTTTTTCCAATAGTGCTGTTTGTCTGCTCCAGGCTCCATCCTCAATAGCACATTGTATTTAATTATTAATTATCCTTTCTCCTTTGTCTCTTAAAATCTAGGACTTTATCTAAGGACTATATCTAGGACAGTTTTGAAAAATGCTTAAAAATTTAAGCATTATTGTCTTTATACACGTATTACAAAAGATAGAAGTTTGAATTATGATATAACCTTCCATTTTGTCAGATAAACAATAGCTAAGAGAAAATTAGGGAAGCCTAGCAATACTGAAGAAGATGGAGATGGTGCCTGGCTGTGGATGTCAATAGGACAAGAAAAATCTTTTAAACAAAAAACAAACTGTGAGAATTGTATATGGGTCCAATTATTGGGACATGAGAAGAAACAGAAATTGCCAAAAAAAGGAAAAAAGACAAAGTGAATAAGGTAAACAGAATACATATATATAGTTCAGATTATAAATAATTTAATAATTCCGTTATTCTGAATTTAGTACTGCCCTTTCTTACTTTCTTTGAGTCCACATCATATTGAGAGTTTGGGTAAATTTCATATCTCTTCTATTTATTAGATATATTTCAAAAATGTTAGCAATAAAATAGAGCAGATGGTAGAGAGTAAACTTATTTTGAGATGAAAACTGAAGATTACATAACAGTCAGGAAAAGGTAAGTCTTTTACTTCTTTATTTCTGCACACAGAAGTATTCTCCCTTTATTTCTAGAAATAGTTCTAGGCACCGTTCATTGAAGTTGATCTTCTGAAATAGTTCAAACTCTCATGCATATAAAGCATTAATGTAGAATTTTGTATTTTCTGTCAAATGCTGATGGACAATGAAATATGGGTTTCAGATTCATCTGTTTCCTCCATATTGCTTTCAATCTTTAAGTTGCTTGCCTCAATTTAAATACTATTATTCTTTTATCTATTTAAAATTATTGATGGAGATGTATGGTACTGTCAAAGACAAAATTCACCAGACAGTTAAGAGATGATTTTATTGGCCAACTACAATAGGGAGAATATACCATATCTGAAAATCAAAGTATTTAATAGAGTATTTAATAGAATATTTTTGCCTTAGCAATTTTTATAAGGAGGGGGAGAAAGTTAAGTGCTTTACCCTCAGGGTTATTTTGTATGTAGGGAACATGTCCCATTAGAATGGGACAAACCATTCTAATCCTAACTACTCATGGGACAAAGAACATGACACTGACTAGGGATGAAAGAGGAAGGAACTGTGTCTGACATTGTAATTAGGTATAAGCAAAGGGAAAGGTCTGTTTTTGATTTTGTCAGTAGCCATCATAAGAAAATATTCACATGGCATCATTTCTCCACTAAATATTCTTTCATTATCCTTGCTGTGCAATACCATATTTAAGACTGCCACATACTCATATTTTTTAATTCTGCCTGGGATATGAAAACAGACTAGATTCTCAAATTTCTTTACAAATGTGGCAAAGATGCCTACCTAGCCAACAACAACAACAACAAAACCAAAACAAACAAACAAACAAAAAAACCCAACAACCCTTTCTCTTTATCTTCTAGAGACATGAATAGTATGAATTCCTTGGTATTTTGGGGTTTGTCTTTTAGAATTTCATAATGCTCAAACATAACAATTACTTCAGTTTTCTGGGAATATGTAGTAGCAAATGCACTGTTTAGAAATACTCATTTCTGATATTCAGAACATTTGCTATCTCTAGAACTACCACTGTCCTGTATATTGTTGATATTTTATTTTCAGATATTTCTCTCAAAAGTTATGTCTACCTAAAATTTCAGTTCAGCCTATTATTCTTGACTTTTCCATTTTGCCTGTGTAGTTTACTACTAGCATTCCAAAAGGTTTTTAAGCAATGGTTTTTCATAAATTAGCCTTACTTTTTTTTTAATTTTATACTTTTCATCTCTGTAGCTTATTTATTTCATAATTCAAAGTTTGTACTTCTTAATCCCGTTTATCTATTTCACCCATCCATCTCCCCTCTGGCAACCACCAGTTATTTCTCTGTATTTAGGAGTTTATTTTTTGCTTGTTTGTTGATTTGTTCTGTTTTTTAGATTCCACATGTAAGTAAAATCTATGATATTTGTCTTTACTGACTTATTTCACTTAGCATGGTGTCTTCTAGGTCCATCCATATTGTTGCAGATGGCAAAAACTCATTCTTTTTTATGGCTGAGTAATATTCTTGTGTGTGTGTGTGTGTGTGTGTATGTACCAATTCTTCTTTGTCCATTCGTCTGGTGGGCACTTAGGTTGCTTCCATATCTTGGCTATTGTAAGTAATGCTGCAGTAAACATAGGGGTGCATCTATCTTTCTGAATTAGTGTTTTCGTTTTCTTTGGGTAAAAACCCAGTAGGGAATTACTGGATCATATGGTAGTTCTCTTTTTAATTTATTGAGAAACCTCCATACTGATTTCAACAGTGGATGTACCAGTTTACATTCCCACCAATAGTGCAGGAGGATTTTCTTTTTCCACTTGTTATTTCTTGTCCTTTTGAGGCTAATCATTTGGACTGGTATGAAGTAATATCTCCTAGGTTTTGGTTTGAATGTCCCTGATGAAAAGTGATGTTGAACATCTTTTCATGTGTCTATTGGCCATCTATATATTTTCTTAAATGTCCATTCAGGTGCTCTGCCCATTTTTATTTTTATTTTTTTTTTAATTTTTTTTTATTCTTATGTTAATCCCCATACATTACATCATTAGTTTTAGATGAAGTGTTCCATGATTCATTGTTTGTGCATAACACCCAGTGCTCCATGCAGAATGTGCCCTCCTCAATACCCACCACCAGGCTAACCCATCCTCCCACCCCCCTCCCCTCTAGAACCCTGTTTGTTTTTCAGAGTCCATCGTCTCTCATGGTTCGTCTACCCCTCCGATTTCCCCCCCTTCATTCTTCCCCTCCTGCTACCTTCTTCTTCTTCTTCTTTTTTTTTTTTCTTAACATATATTGCATTATTTGTTTCAGAGGTACAGATCTGAGATTCAACAGTCTTGCACAATTCACAGCGCTTACCAGAGCACATACCCTCCCCAGTGTCTATCACCCAGTCACCCCATCCCTCCCACCCCACCTCCCACTCCAGCAACCCTCAGTTTGTTTCCTGCAATTAAGAATTCCTCATATCAGTGAGATCATATGATACATGTCTTTCTCTGTTTGACTTATTTCACTCAACATAATACCCTCCAGTTCCATCCACGTCGTTGCAAATGGCAAGATCTCATTCATTTTGATGGCTGCATAATATTCCATTGTATATATATACCACCTCTTCTTTATCCATTCATCTCTTGATGGACATCTTGGCTCTTTCCACAGTTTGGCTATTGTGGACATTGCTGCTATAAACATCGGGGTGCATGTACCCCTTCGGATCCCTACTTTTGTATCTTTGGGGTAAATACCCAGTAGTGCAATTGCTGGATCATATGGTAGTTCTATTTTCAACTTTTTGAGGAACCTCCATACTGTTTTCCAGAGTGGCTGCACCAGCTTGCATTCCCACCAACAGTGTAGGAGGGTTCCCCTTTCTCCGCATCCCCGCCAGCATCTGTCGTTTCCTGACTTGTTAATTTTAGCCATTCTGACTGTTGTGAGGTGGTATCTCATTGAGGTTTTGATTTGGATTTCCCTGATGCCAAGCGATATTGAGCACTTTTTCATGTGTCTGTTGGCCATTTGGATGTCTTCTTTGGAAAAATGTCTGTTCATGTCTTCTGCCCATTTCTTGATTGGATTCTTTGTTCTTTGGGTGTTGAGTTTGATGAGTTCTTTATAGATTTTGGATACTAGCCCTTTATCTGATATGTCATTTGCAAATATCTTCTCCCATTCTGTTGGTTGTCTTTTGGTTTTGTTGACTGTTTCCTTTGCTTTGCAAAAGCTTTTTATCTTGATGAAGTCCCAATAGTTCATTTTTGCCCTTGCTTCCCTTGCCTTTGGTGGTGTTTCTAGGAAGAAGTTGCTTCGGCTGAGGTTGAAGAGGTTGCTGCCCGTGTTCTCCTTTAGGATTTTGATGGACTCCTGCCTCACATTGAGGTCTTTCAACCATTTTGAGTCTATTTTTGTGTGTGGTGTAAGAAAATGGTCCAGTTTCATTCTTCTGCATGTGGCTATCCAATTTTCCCAACACCATTTGTTGAAGAGACTGTCTTTATTCCATTGGACATTCTTTCCTGCTTTGTCAAAGATGAGTTGACCATAGAGTTGAGGGTCCATTTCTGGGCTCTCTATTCTATTCCATTGATCTATGTGTCTGTTTTTGTGCCAGTACCATGCTGTCTTGATGATGACAGCTTTGTAATAGAGCTGGAAGTCCGGAATTGTGATGCCGCCGGCTTTGCTTTTCTTTTTCAACATTCCTCTGGCTATACGGGGTCTTTTCTGGTTCCATACAAATTTTAGGATTATTTGTTCCATTTCTTTGAAAAAAGTGGATGGTATTTTGATGGGGATTGCATTGAATGTGTAGATTGCTCTAGGTAGCATTGACATCTTCACAATATTTGTTCTTCCAATCCATGAGCATGGAACATTTTTCCATTTCTTTGTGTCTTCCTCAATTTCTTTCATGAGTATTTTATAGTTTTCTGAGTACAGATCCTTTGTCTCTTTGGTTAGATTTATTCCTAGGTATCTTATGGTTTTGGGTGCAATTGTAAATGGGATTGACTCCTTAATTTCTCTTTCTTCTGTCTTGTTGTTGGTGTATAGGAATGCCACTGACTTCTGTGCATTGATTTTATATCCTGCCACTTTACTGAATTCCTGTATGAGTTCTAGCAGTTTTGGGGTGGAGTCTTTTGGGTTTTCCACATAAAGTATCATATCATCTGCAAAGAGTGAGAGTTTGACTTCTTTGCCAATTTGGATGCCTTTGATTTCTTTTTGTTGTCTGATTGCTGTGGCTAGGACTTCCAATACTATGTTGAATAGCAGTGGTGATAGTGGACATCCCTGCCACGTTCCTGACCTTAGGGGGAAACCTCTCAGTTTTTCCCCAATGAGAATGATATTCGCTGTAGGTTTTTCATAGATGGCTTTTATGATATTGAGGTATGTACCCTCTATTCCTATACTCTGAAGAGTTTTGATCAAGAAAGAATGCTGTACTTTGTCAAATGCTTTTTCTGCATCTATTGAGAGGATCATATGATTCTTGTTGTTTCTTTTGTTAATGTATTGTATCACATTGATTGATTTGCGGATGTTGAACCAACCTTGCAGCCCAGGGATAAATCCCACTTGGTCATGGTGAATAATCCTTGTAATGTACTGTTGGATCCTATTGGCTAGTATTTTGGTGAGAATTTTTGCATCCATGTTCATCAGGGATATTGGTCTGTAATTCTCCTTTTTGATGGGGTCTTTGTCTGGTTTGGGGATCAAGGTAATGCTGGCCTCATAAAATGAGTTTGGGAGTTTTCCTTCCATTTCTATTTTTTGGAAGAGTTTCAGAAGAATAGGTATTAGTTCTTCTTTAAATGTTTGGTAGAATTCCCCTGGGAGGCCGTCTGGCCCTGGGCTTTTGTGTTTTGGGAGATTTTTGATGACTGCTTCAATTTCCTTAGTGGTTATAGGTCTGTTCAGGTTTTCTATTTCATCCTGGTTCAGTTTGGGTAGTTGATACATCTCTAGGAATGCATCCATTTCTTCCAGGTTATCTACTTTGCTGGCATAGAGTTGCTCATAATATGTTCTTATAATTGTTTGTATTTCTTTGGTGTTGGTTGTGATCTCTCCTCTTTCATTCATGATTTTGTTGATTTGGGTCATTTCTCTTCTCTTTTTGATAAGTCTGGCCAGGGGTTTATCAATCTTGTTAATTCTTTCAAAGAACCAGGTCCTAGTTTCGTTGATCTGTTCTACTGTTCTTTTAGTTTCTATTTCATTGATTTCTGCTCTAATCTTTATTATTTCTCTTCTCCTGCTGGGTTTAGGCTTTATTTGCTGTTCTTTCTCCAGCTCCTTTAGGAGTAGGGTTAGGTTGTGTACTTGAGACCTTTCTTGCTTCTTGAGAAAGGCTTGTATTGCTATATACTTTCCTCTTAGGACTGCCTTTGCTGCATCCCAAAGATTTTGAATAGTTGTGTTTCAATTTTCATTGGTTTCCATGTATTTTTTTAATTCTTCTTTAATTTCCTGGTTGACCCATTTATTTTTTAGTAGGATGCTCTTTAGCCTCCATGTATTTGAGTTCTTTCCGACTTTCCTCTTGTGATTGAGTTCTAGTTTCAAAGCATCGTGGTCTGAAAATAGGCAGGGAATGATTCCAATCTTTTGGTACCGGTTTAGACCTGATTTATGACCGAGGATGTGATCTATTCTGGAGAATGTTCCATGGGCACTAGAGAAGAATGTGTATTCCGTTGCTTTGGGGTGGAATGTTCTGAATATGTCTGTGAAGTCCATTTGGTCCAGTGTGTCATTTAAAGTCTTTATTTCCTTGTTGATCTTTTGCTTAGATGATCTGTCCATTTCAGTGAGGGGGGTGTTAAAGTCCCCCACTATTACTGTATTGTTGTCGATGTGTTTCTTTGCTTTTGTTATTAATTGCCTTATATAATTGGCTGCTCCCATGTTAGGGGCATAGATATTTACAATTGTTAGATCTTCTTTTTGGATAGATCCTTTAAGTATGATATAGTGTCCTTCCTCATCTCTTATTACAGTCTTTGGTTTAAAATCTAATTTGTCTGATATAAGGATTGCCACCTCAGCTTTCTTTTGGTGTCCATTAGCATGGTAAATGGTTTTCCACCCCCTCACTTTCAATCTGGGGCTGTCTTTGGGTCGAAAATGAGTCTCTTGCAGACAGCATATTGATGGGTCTTGTTTTTTAATCCAGTCTGATAGCCTGTGTCTTTTGATTGGGGCAGTTAGCCCATTTACATTCAGGGTAACTATTGAAAGATAGGAATTTAGTGCCATTGTATTGCCTGTAAGGTGACTGTTACCGTATATTGTCTGTGTTCCTTTCTGGTCTATGTTGCTTTTAGGCTCTCTCTTTGCTTAGAGGACCCCTTTCAAGATTTCCTGTAGGGCTGGTTTTGTGTTTGCAAATTCCTTTACTTTTTGTTTGTCCTGGAAGCTTTTTATCTCTCCTTCAATTTTCAATGACAGCCTAGATGGATAGAGTATTCTTGGCTGCATATTTTTCTCATTTAGTGCTCTGAATATATCCTGCCAGTCCTTTCTGGCCTGCCAGGTCTCTGTGGATAGGTCTGTTGCCAATCTAATGTTTCTACCCTTGTAGGTTACATATCTCTTCTCCCGAGCTGCTTTCAGGATTTTCTCTTTGTCTATGAGACTCGTAAGTTTTACTATTAGATGTCGGGGTGTTGACCTATTTTTATTGATTTTGAGAGGGGTTCTCTGTGCTTCCTGGATTTTCATGCCTGTTTCCTTTCCCAAATTAGGGAAGTTCTCTGCTATAATTTGCTCCATTATGCCTTCTGCCCCTCTCTCTCTTTCTTCTTCTTCTGGGATCCCAATTATTCTAATGTTGTTTCGTCTTATGGTATCGCTTATTTCTCAAATTCTGCCCTCGTGATCCAGTAGTTGTTTATCTCTCTTTTTCTCAGCTTCTTTATTTTCCATCATTTCATCTTCTATATTACTGATTCTCTCTTCTGCCTCATTTATTCTAGCCGTTAGTGCCCCCATTTTTGATTGCACCTCATTAATAGCCTTTTTGATTTCTACTTGGTTGGATTTTAGTTCTTTTACTTCTCCAGAAAGGGTTTCTCTAATAACTTCCATATTTTTTTCAAGCCCAGCTAGTATCTTTAAAGTGATCATTCTGAACTCTAGATCTGACATCGTACTAATGTCCGTATTGACTGACCAGGGACTAAGGTCCCTGGCAGTCAGTACTACCTCTTGTTCTTTTTGTTGAGGTGATTTTTTCCATCTTGTCATTTTGCGCAGAGGAGAATAGATTAATGAGAGAACAAAATGCTAGCAGAGTAACAACGTCCCCAGAAAATATACTCTAAACAAATCAGAAAAGACTTGAAGCAGTGGGAAAAGAAAGGGAGAGAGAGAAAAAAGAAAAAGAAAAAGAAAAAAAAGAAAAAGATAAAGATAAAAACAAAAACAAACAAAACAAAACAACAACAACAACAACAACAAAAAACCAGAATGTGATCAAATATGATCAGACTGGTATATAGATCAGTGCCACACACTAGAATTGGGTTGTATTTTGGTCTTTTAGAAGAAAGTGCCTCCCAAAATTTTAAAGAAAGAAAAACTTATATATGTACAAAAATAAGGGTTGATATGATGAAGGGATGGAATATGACTGTAAAGATGGAAATTATAAAAAATTTTATAAAAGGAATTGATAAGAAGTTGTTTGAAAAAAAGAAAGAAGAGGATTTAAAAAAGAAAAAAAAAGGGAGAGGATGTGATCAGGCAGGGGAATAGAAAACACCATATACTAGAGATTTAGGGTATATTTTAATCTGTTAGAAGAAACTATCTCAAAATTTTAAAGAGAGAACAACTTATATATATAAGCCAAAAATACAGGTAACTACTATGAAGGGATAGAATATGACTCTAAAAATGAAAAATAATAATGTTTTTTTAAAAAAAGGGATTGATAAGATGTTGGTTGAAAAAGGGAAAAAGAAAAATTCAAAAAGAAAAAAAAAGAAAAAAAGACAGTTAAAAAAAAATTAACTTTGAAAGACTAAAGAATCATGGTAAAAAAGCCATGAATTCTATATGCAGTAGTCCCCTAGTGCTGGAGTTCTGCCGTTCTCATTGATCGGTAAACTTGGCCTTGGCTGGCTGTTCTCGCTGATCTTCTGGGGAGGGGCCTGTTGCCATGGTTTCCAAATGTCTCTGCCGGAGGCGGAATTGCCCCGCCCTTGCCCCCTCCCGGCTAAGTAATCTGCTGGGGTTTGCTCTCCGGGGCTTTTGTTCCCTGCGAGCTTTCCGTACAGCTTTGGAGGCGGAGAGTGAAAATGGCGGCCTCCCAATCTCTGCCCCGGAGGAGCCGAGAACTCGGGGCCCCGCTTCTCAGTGAGCCCCCAGAGAAAAGCCGTCAGTCACTCCCGTCTCCCCGGTCTCCAGCCGCACTCCGTGCTCACCCGGCCTGTGACCGCGCATTTCTATCTCTGGCACCCGACCCGTTGTGGAGTCTCCAAACCCAGCAGATCCCTGCGGTGCACTCCCGTGCGGCTCCTCCCCGGGGAGGAAGGTGAGTCTCCCCGGATCTGCCACTCGTTGGGTCCCTGCTGGAGGAGCAGTGGCCCGACTGTGCCACGAATCACGGTTTATGGCAACCCCGAGCTGAGAGCCCGCGCCTGGGCTCCGCCTCTGCAGCGGCTTCCCTGCTCCGATACCTGGGAGCTCTGCCACACTCAGGCACCCCCGGTCTTTCTGTGACCCCGAGGGTCCTGAGACCACACTGTCCCGGAGGGTTCTACGCCCCCGCTTAGCCACCAGAGTGACGTCCCTCAGCGGAGCAGACTTTTAAAAGTTCCAATTTTGTGCTCCGTGGTTCTATCACTTGCCAGAAGTGGCCGACGGAGGCCCCTCCCCCGCCGTCTATCCTCCCAAATATCGCCTCAGATTCACTTCTCCGCATGTCCTACCTTCCAGAAAGTGGTCGCTTTTCTGATGAGAGAGTTGTTGCTCTTCTTTTCTTCGATCTCCTGTTGAGTTTGTGGGTGTTCAGAATGGTTTGATCCCTATCCAGCTGAATTCCTGAGAGGAGACGAAATCCAGGTCTCCTCCGCCATCTTGCTCCGCTCTACCTGCTCTGCCCATTTTTAAATTAGATTTTTTTCTTTTGGTGTTGAGTTGTATAAATTATTTATGTATTGTGGATATAAACTTCCTATGAGATATATAATTTGCAAATATCTTCTCCCCTTCAGTAGGTTGCCTCTTTGTTTTATTGATGGTTTCCTTCGCTGTGTAAAAGCTTTTTAATTGGTGTAGTCTCAATAGTTCATTTTTGCTTTTGTTTCCCTTGCCTTTGGAGACATACCCATAAATATGTTGCTAAAGAATTAGCCATATTTTATAATAATTATGTGTACATGATGAAATATTGTGTATGAAGTCTTAAGAGTACATACATAGATGTTCGTACTAGCCATAGTGTGAATCCAAATGCCATTACTAAATAGAACAGTTTTGTGTTTTAGAAATGGCTTTGTTGATTCTGCTTTGCGTAACTTGTCTTAGTGCTGAGTTCTGGAGGGGATATACCCAAGAATAATATGTTTGTTACTTCAAATAGGGGGAGAGAAAATTTTCCTCCAAATCATCCTTTTTTGGTTATAAAGGAAATATGAAGCACAAGTAGATGATGGGAGCTCTCTTTTCTAGAACTTTACAAATGGTAGATTCTCTTCTAGTTTGGCTCTTAGGAACTTCATCTAAACACAAATAAAGGGTTGACTGTGGGTATATTCTATAAGTGTGAAGAATTTTTTGAGAATTTAAATAAAAAACTCAGAATGACTTCTATACCATCAAATAGTTCCCCTGCCCCACGCCAAGAAATATATTTAGTGTTATATAAAGTATCACTCACTTCAGAAAAAAATTTCATTCTTAGACGTTTTGTAAATTTAGAAGAAACAGTTTTACTAAAAAGTAAAAATGAGTTAGTCTCTAGTATTTAATTTTTGTGGCAAAGAGTGCTTGGTTTAGAAAATATTTTATCTTAATCCAATAATATGTTGTATAATGATAACTATCAGAAGATGCTTAAAAAGGCAGATGGAACCTATGCAAATCTATATAGATAGATATAATTTCTGTACGGAGAATAATTTGAAAACTTCTTATGTGACAGGTTTAGGTAAAAAACAACCATACCAAATATAGACTCATAAGTAATAACATGGAAAATATTAGGGTATATGTACTCTTTCAGATAATTCCACTTTCTCTTCTTTCTCTTTAGTTCAGGTTCCACTGTCATTTGATATGGAGATGTAGATAAAAGTAGGATAATCAAGGAAAAGCAAATTTGGTTACATTAAAAGGAAACTAAGTCTGTTTATCAAAGAACAGGTAATACCTGCACAGTGAAAGGGCGAAATTAGTTAAAGACAGAATGAAGTTTGGGGTAGACACCAAATTTGAAGGAGCACCCCTCGAAATGGTAAGAACTTTGAAGGAAATCTGTCCAAAGATGAATTTTAGAACATTGGTTCTGTGTATAAGGATGGAATTCCAGTTTCCAGGCTTCCTTTTCTTGCATGCTGCATCAAAAATTACATCATTTTCAAGCCTTTGGGAGTTGAATTTATGCTCCTTTAGAATGTGACACCTGGTTAAATGGGTCTTACCAAGAAAATAAGAAGAGAAGAATAAGGTAAACAAATAAAGCCATTATTAAGAATTCTGCATCTCCCCGCACCAGTACCCCAGAGGTATAAAGCAAGTCCCTTGGTAGGCTCTCCTGCAGCACTCACTGGCCACCCTGTGGAAGTCATGCTTGTGTAGAATGTAAAAGTAGCTAGAATTACTCTGGTGTGGGCCTGTCAGAAAGAATGATAATTCAGTTCTTTCTTCACCCCTATCACTTTATCCAAAAATATGAACTTGGACTGAAGGAATTAAAACTGAAAAATGGAAGAAATTGAAGAAAGGTATTCTACTCCCTAATAAAAGCAAGCCAGAGTCCAATGGATTCCACTGGGGAGACTGTTAACTAGCATTACTGCCACAGGTTACAAGTCACAGGGGATGTCCAGGAGCCTAAAGAGGAAACTTCCGTAAAATGCAGTGCTGAATTTAAAACAGCGGATGATGTTCTGCCTTCAATTTTTATAGACCAAAGATCATTTAATTTTGATAAAAAATATTTTAGCGTGTTGAAGAGCAGACTGAACACCGTGGTACAACTGGGAAGTTTATCAAAAGCTTATCAGAAAGGGCACCTGGGTGGCTTAATTGGTTAAGCATCTGCCTTCGGCTCAGGTCATGATCCCAGGGTCCTGGGATCAACTCCCACAGCAGGCTCCCTGTGTGGATCTTCTCCCCCCAGGCTTGTGTTCTCTCTCTCTCTCAAATAAATAAATAAATACATAAAATCTTTTAAAAAAAAAGCTTATCAGAAAACAGTAAATTGGAAAGGATAAATGTCTCCAATTCAGAATTCTTAATAAAGAATTTAAGGATAAATCTGATCCCTGGAAATGGGGAAAATATATAGTTAAAAAAATATGACTAAAGAAGTGAAGCGAAAATTCTCAGTAAAGTGGAAAAGAATTTTAAAAATTTTTAAATTACAATGTTATCTACTCTGACAGTATTAAAATTGAAATGTGAGCTAAAATGAGAAAGGTTTCCTTCAGAGCACTTTAGGAAGTAATTATATAGTTATTTAAATAAAAATAAGAAGCCTGAATTGGGTTATACCAGGGTGATTAGGAAATAACAAAATCCAGAGAAGAAAGTAGAAGACATCTGGGGCACCTGGGTGGCTCATTCAGTTAAGCGTCTGCCTTTGGCTCAGGTCATGATCCCAGGGTCCTGGAATTGAGCCCCGCATCGGGCTCCTTGCTCAGCAGAGAGCCTGTTTCTTCCTCTTCCTCTGCCTGCCTCTCTGCCTACTTGTGCTCTCTCTATCTCTCTGTTAAATAAATAAATAAATAAATAAAATCTTTAAAAAAAAAGAAAGTAGAAGACATTCAATGAAACAGAAGAAACAATTCAGAAATAGAACCAAAGGGTAGGAATTTTGTTGGCAACATAAATTAGTGGTAAAAATAATTTATTTTTTAAAAATGTGATGTTAATAAAAATTCTTAACTCTTTGGGAGAAAACTGAAGCTGGATCCCAAACTCATGCAAACCAATAAACCATCTAAACAACTAATCTGTAAAATTTCTAGAACTGTTCTAATATGACAGCTGCTAGCTCCATGTGGCTTTTGAGAACTTGAATTATGGCTGGTGTAAATGGCAACTAAAGTTTTAATTTTATTTAATTTATATTTAAATTTAAAACTGATATTTGATTCAATTATTAGAAAATACTCAGGCATGATTGGAAAAACTTAATATGTCAATGTATGTTTTAAACTGTAAATTTTATAAAATTAAAATACAGATTATTTCCAATGAAAACTTTACTTCAATTTGACATATAAGTGTAAAATACTCTTAAAATACTATATCTCATTAATAATTTTTATATTGATTCCATGTTGAAATAGTAATTTGGGTATATTGAGTTAAATATTTTATTAAAATTAATTTACTTGTTTCTTTTTCTTTTTTAATGTGACTACTAGAAACTTTTAAATTCTATTAGCTGGATCACAACATACTTTCATTTAACACTATTCTAGATAAAACAAGGTTTTGGGGCACCTGAGTGGCTCAGTTAGTTAAGTGTCTGCCTTCAGCTCAGGTCATGGTCTCCGAGTCCTGGGATCAAGCCCCACATTGGGCTCCCCGCTCGGTAGGGAGTCTGCTTCTCCCTCTGCTTCTCCCCCTACTCGTGCTCTCTCTCCCTCTCTCTCTCAAATAAATCACTAAAAGCTTTTAAAAAACCCAAAAAAACAAAAAACAAAAAAAACCACAACGTTTTGATATATTTATGATCCAGAGGTGGAGAAATCCTTTTAATCGTTAATCAAAAATCATTTTTTTTTTTTTAAAGATTTTATTTATTTATTTGAGACAGAATGAGAGAGAGAGAGAGAGCGCGAGCACATGAGAGAGGGGAGGGTCAGAGGAAGAAGCAAGCTCGCTGCCGAGCAGGGAGCCCGATGCGGGACTTGATCCAGGGACTCCAGGATCATGACCTGAGCCGAAGGCAGTCGCTTAACCAACTGAGCCACCCAGGCGCCCAATCAAAAATCATTTAATCAGAAAAAAAAAGAAATCATTTAATCAGAACTTGTTTTTCAATCCTTGTAATCAAAAGCCACAAAGGGGAATACAAATATTTTTGTTTTGCAAAATAACGACAGCAAAGAAGTAAGAAGTAGGAAAAACATACAATATTTTTGCAAACAACTGTATTAATGTACAAAGGCTCAACCAAGATTTAGAAAACAGGTAAATTATAAAAAGATATAAATCAGCAATTGAGAGCAAGATAAAAGGAATTAGAAATATTAGTACATACAGAGAAGGATATATAACCTCACTTGTAATTAAAAAAATAAAAATACCAACAAGGTAGAAATTTTTTTTTTTAACTATCAGATACCTGGTGATTGAGAGAAAATGAGAGAAAGAAAAAGAAACAGAGAGATGATAAGGTATAAATTCATGGCAACTCCTAACACCTTTGGGAACAAAATTGATGATATCTATACAAATTAAAATTGCAGTTACTTTATGAACAGTAGATTCTAGATGTAGAATTTTGTCATAGGATTATACTTAAAAATTATGCTTATATACAAGAGGACATGTTTTGCAATATTGTATATAATAGCAAAAAAGTATGATAATGTAAAGTTTAATAAGCAAAAATTATTTTAAAAATTCTGGTGAGGGTGTGTGTGTGTATGTAATATAAATATATACAAAGAAAGAGTTAGATCTTTATTATGCTGATATGAAAATATATCCAAAATGTACTATAACAAAAGGCAGTAGATGGAATGTTTATGGTATAATGTACTGTATACTGAAAGAATAAATAGCATAAAAAAATCTATATGTTTCTATCAGAAGATTTTGAGCTGACATGAATTTATTTACCTAGCTATCCATTTATTATTGTGGAATGCAAAAAAATTGTTAACAGTAGGTACATATGACAAGAAGGATAGGGAAATGTTGAGGGGAGTATGGAATTTTCCTTTTAATTTTATACATTTGACTTTTAAACATACCTATTTATATTTTCAAAATCGACAATGCTGGTTGATTATATGGGAAGTTGGGCCTTTTTTTTTTCTCTTGATAGTTTTATATTTAAAAAACTTTAATAGTATAAATATTTCAAAACTCTCTGTGATTCTACATGGTAAAAATTAAGTTTCCAGTTTATTAACTACCTCATGATTTATCTTTCAAACTCTCTGAGAGATACATATACCATTATTTCCTTGTATAATGCAAAATAAGTTTATTTTATATAGGCTTTGGGTTCTGGTTATATTTTCTTACCTTTCACAAAAGCCAATATTATTTGTTTCCTCCTAGCCTACTTGTACAGCATTTTAAAGACAATAAATATTTGCTACTGTCATGCTCTTCAATCTGGTAATATTTTAAAAAATATATTTTTCTGATGAAGCAGAATTTTTAGGATATATTACAAAGATTGTTTTACTGTACATGGAAAAACAGGTTTGTAATACAAATTAAACCTTACTCCATAAATCTTACATTATGAAATTGCTTCCAAATAAAAATAACTAAATGAATATTGTTTTGTTTTATTTTTTAATTATTTATTTATCTCAGTAATCTCTATACCCAACATGGGGTTCGAGCTCACAACCCTGAGATCAAGAGTCACATGCTCTCTGGACTGAGCCAGTGAATATTGTAAAAAAAAAAGGAATGTCATAATATTTATGAAGTCTTAAACCCAGTTATTTGCAAAAATTTATAAATAGCTGAGAAAACATTAAGCATTTGTAAAAAAAAATTCACATTATCAGTTTATTCAATAGAGTGTAGATTTTAGCAGATAATCCCTGAATTATTAATTCAAATAATATGTCCTAGTAGCATATTGCAACCTGATGTATAGAAAATTGTTCAAAGGGAATTGTTTTTGTAATAGTCTATAAAAATAAAATAATTTAACAATATTGAAATGGACATTTGGAACCTTTATAGAATGAGTTCTAAACATCAGACCAAATATAAACAGAGAAGAGAATTTAAATGGAAAACTGTTTGAGACTAGCATTGAAGCTGTAACTAAATGATTGAATCACTGAAAGTAAGTGGACTTAAAGGAGTAAAGAGGAGGGCAATAATATTCATTTAATCAATATTAATGAAAAAGAAACAATAAAATCTATCCAAAGAGCAGGATCATAGATTGTGTATCCTACCCTAAAATAGCACTGCAGCAATGTTCAATAGGAAATTGAATTTATTTTCTACTAGGATAGGAATATAAGTACAGTATAAAAACAGAAATAGGCCATCCAAATTTAATAACTTAAATAGCATTATTATGTAGACAGTAATACTGAATCATACTAGTTTCTGCCTTTATTATCATTGCTTTAGACACAGATCTCTTGAAAGCATTGTGAATTCAGGGAAGTTTTTTTCCTCATCTAGACTCTAAAGAAAAAGTTTAGAATTATAAAGGTCTTGTTTCCCAAGTTTAATCATGCTTAATTTGATACTTCTCTTGTTCATTACACTTATTAACAGCTGAATTCAGCCGGATATGTATTTATAAATCCATTCACTAAAATGTACCTTTCTGTGCAGTCACTCCAATAAAATCAGTGTAATCCACTGTGTAGCTAAATGGCTGTATAAAAAAAAAGAACTGCTACAGGTATACACATTTTCTTTCCTTCTACCTCAGAAGCTAGATCAAAGCCTTTTATGTTATGTGATGCTGCTGCCCCTCAGGGTAGAGCAATAAACTCCTTAAAATTTCATACCTGCTAAGTTAGCAATATAAATGTCAATTTAGTTGAGCTGAAGCAGACTTTTGTAATCAATAGCAAAGATCATGGTCAGTAGAAAGTATATCTTGCTAGGTCTTGCAAGTAAGTGGTTAGTTGTAGAAAACATTAAGTGAACTGAATTAATCATTCTCAAAATGTTGTCAGTGAAATTTTATAATTTCTTATTGACTGCTTTCCAGTTGGTATTGCTGATGTTAAATTATAAAACCTAGAGTCTGTTCACAATTCCTATTATGTTAGATTATCTATCCTCAACACAGAATCTCAATTTTCCTGGTTTGAATGTTTTCATTTACTCATAGCCATCTTAAGAGGAGAAAAAATAAAATTAAAAAAAAAGTAAGCAGACATGATTTAGGAGCCATGCCATCAAAGGAATTCTATGCATGCATGTGACTGTCAAACTCTGCATTTGTAGTATGGCTTGAACAAAACTTCAATGAAGATGTAATTTTAAATCAGTCAAAGAATGTACATTTCAGGAAATAGAATAGCAAAGATAGACTTTTAAAAGTATTTAAAGGGTATTAAATGTACTTAAAGACAGGATTTCTAATGCAGGACATATCCCTGACAAAATTTTATCCCAGTTTCAGAACTGGAGTACTACTTCAATAGTAATGCCCAGGGTTAATTATAACCCTCTCCTACTTTATTTAATTGTACTGGTGAAAATTTTTTGTTGTAGTCTTTTCCCTCTCTCTCTTTCTTTTTCTTTTTTTTTTTTTTTTTTTGTACTTTCATTATTGAGGCAGGTGACCTACAGAAATCCCAGTGGATCTAAGCTACCAAAGGAAATTCTATTTGGTAAAGTCGGGAAATAGTCAATGCTACAATGGCCTATGTAAATAATTCAAGACCTTTGAATACTCAGAAGATTGTTAGCTGATTATAACTCAGTATAGGAAGATGAAAACATGGGAAGCAAAAGTCTTATCTCTTCCTGAAATTCCCTACCATTTCCCCTTTTTTAGCTTTTTTTGTCATTTAAGCTTAAAAACAGATTTGACCCGGACAAACAGTTGACTGAACAATTATTCTGCATTAAGCACTAAATAGATACAGAAAACATATATTCTATTTGCAGTCCTCCAGGAGCTATACTCCAATACCAGTCTGGATTCAGCCAGGAAAACACAAGCCCCTCTCCACTGAATATAGAATTAGGCCTTTACCTAACTTTGCAGTTGCTTGAGGAGCAAAATCTAGGGACAGTTTTCATCAATTGTTCCCAGGTGCTGCCGCTGAAGTTGGCAAAAAGTTGACACTGAAGATTTTTTTCCCCTGAAGAACTAAACCAGAGTTCCTCAAGTCACTGCCTGAAAGCTGCTGCATTCTTTGAGGACTTTTGGAGAGGCTCCCACAAAATGTTCAGTCTGTTAACAGTGAAGAGGGTGGTTCTCAAGTACTTGTGAGAATGCTGTGGTGAACTTCCTCTCTGCCCAGGGACAGGTGCTTCCCCTCCCCTCACTTCATCCCTCTCATAAGGAAATCCTGTCCTGTAACATATAGTGAAGAGGATTCTGGGAAATGTAGTTTCCATTTCCCAGGTGGAAGTGATGCCTAATTGACCCTAGATGGTCCTCTATTGTGCACATATTTGTGGACCTTGCATCTGTGCATACCCCATTTATGCATATTTAAGTTCTGACCAAAAGTAAAAGCATAATGCTTTGCTTAACTTGTCAGAACTATCTGTGTAGAGTCAAAGGTGTAATCATCTTCTCAAAAGGCAAAATAGAAAATCCCATATGCCAGTTTATTAATCTCTGGATAATGTTCATTTCTTTTCTAGCTCAGTCACTATCCCTCTTGGGTATCTTGAAACTTAAAGACTAAAATATAAATTCAATTTCTAGTGACACCATTTATATTAGATAATAAGAGAGCCACAGGGAGAAAGATGAAAAATGGATTTGTTAATATTTACAAACTTACATGTATATAAAAACAAAGAAGAAAATAGGCATAATCCCTACAATCCTTACTTTTGCAAAAAGTCACATTGTCTTAGTTGGCATCTATAACTTCCCTTTTCACTACCCCTTCCACATTCCCTCATCTTCAGCTAGCACAGTAAACAATCATGTTTCTTTGCCTGCTACATTCTCAAATTAATTGCCAGAGGAACATACGCCCTAAGTAGTCTTCCCTTTCTGAAGTAGTTTTATTTTTTTCATGGCTTTTTTTTTTTTAACCAGAAAACACAGATGTAGTAAGAGAATCTCTTCTCTCTGCCTCCACTGAATGATAGAAATCCAATTAAGACAAATCAGCTCAGCTAAGAGTAAACCTCTTCTCTTTATCTAATGTTCCAGTGACAGAAGGAACATCAAATGTGTAGCTTTTGGTTTAATGGAATCAATCTTGAGTACATTGGTTCAAATATCCTTCCCTTTTAAGAACCACGACTCCAAATCATCAAAGCCTAAAGTTGTGGCAATAGGATACAAAACTTTTGCTGATGAGAAATTAAGGTCTGTGATATGAACAACTACTAAGAGAAAGAATGCTATCCTCCTGATCACTGCTACAGAGCATAAAACACATCCAAGAGGACACTTCCCAGTCACACTAAGTGTTTACCCTGCGGATCCTCTTCTTCAAATATCCCACAGTTCTTTATCAGCTTTAAGGTTGTTGTATGACAAGGCTTTAGAGTAAATGATGGTGTATGATTATGAATAGAGCATGAGATAAGGCAGGAAAAGCAGGTCTACATCCAGAATAAATATCTGTTCTAAGGAAATGCGGATGTTGTCATTTCTAATACGAAGGTATACGAGATAATCAACCTGCTATGCAAGTTAATAAACCTACTGTCAGGTGAAATGTTTGTCCCAGGGAAATAGTGTCATATTGGGAGCTCAGAGCTAATCACAACTATTGGCAAGTGGGCCCTAGTCTAGTTAAATCTTGGATAGAGGAAGTACTGTGTTTTAAAATCTACAACTAAGCTCCACCCCTGTCACCACAGTCACTTTTTCAAGAGGCCATTGAGAAAGAGAAGAGGTTTCTGGCTATCAGACATGCATAGAACCAATCATCTTTCCTATCTTGATATTAAGAACTTACTTTGTTGTAATTATGCTTTTTGTCTATACTAAGATGTCCTTTTACTTAATCTCGTCCCAAACCTCTTGTCACCAGTTTATTAATTGTGTTTTTCTACTCCATAGTGTCTAACCAACAAGTGAGTAGTGGCATATGAATCACTGTGGATGATTCTGGTCATCTATACTTCCAGGGGAATTGAACAATCAGACATGCTTTTTGAACTTCTGTCTACTGAGATCTGCCTTCACCCCTAGCGTTCAAGGACATCCTTCTATTTTCTTGCTATTTTCTACCAGTAGGTGGTGCAAAGTTCAACTTTTTTGCCTTTAGTGAGCTATTCATAGGGAGCTCCTCATGATGTCATGCATGTGGGCTGAAAAGGGAGCTATAAGTCAGAAGTAGAGCCATGAGAAGAAGACTTATTAGGACTTGGAACATAATGGAACTTACTTGTTCCTTATGGAGTTCCTTGAGCTTGGTCTCCTATATCTCACTTCCATTTGATTATGGAATAATTTTTAAGTTGTAATATTATGTACACATGGGGAATTCTACTTGAGGTCAGTGGTTTGTGCTCTTTAAAAATTTTAATTTTGACACAGTTTTGCAGAAGTATTTCACTTTTTTTTTTTAGCAGTAGATGGTTTATTCTTTTTTTTTAATTTTTTTATTCTTATGTTAATCCCCATACATTACATCATTAGTTTTAGATGTAGTGTTCCATGATTCATTGTTTGTGCATAACACCCAGTGCTCCATGCAGAATGTGCCCTCCTCAATACCCATCACCAGGCTAACCCATCCTCCCACCTCCCTCCCCTCTAGAACCCTCAGTTTGTTTTTCAGAGTCCATCGTCTCTCATGGTTCGTCTACCCCTCCGATTTCCCCCGCTTCATTCTTCCCCTCCCGCCACCTTCTTCTTCTTCTTCTTTTTTTTTTTTTCTTAACATATATTGCATTATTTGTTTCGGAAGTACAGATCTGAGATTCAACAGTCTTGCACAATTCACAGCGCTTACCAGAGCACATACCCTCCCCAGTGTCTATCACCCAGTCACCCCATCCCTCCCACCCCACCCCCCACTCCAGCAACCCTCAATTTGTTTCCTGCGATTAAGAATTCCTCATATCAGTGAGATCATATGATACATGTCTTTCTCTGTTTGACTTATTTCGCTCAACATAATACCCTCCAGTTCCATCCACGTCGTTGCAAATGGCAAGATCTCAATCCTTTTGATGGCTGCATAATATTCCATTGTATATATATACCACATCTTCTTTATCCATTCATCTGTTGATGGACATCTTGGCTCTTTCCACAGTTTGGCTATTGTGGACATTGCTGCTATAAACATCGGGGTGCACATACCCTTTCGGATCCCTACTTTTGTATCTTTGGGGTAAATACCCAGTAGTGCAATTGCTGGATTATATGGTAGCTCTATTTTCAAAAGTTGAGAATTTGAAGAATAATTGTTGCTGTCTGTCAGAGAAAACATTACCCAAAGGGTATTGGTGGTACCGGTAATGGTGAGATTAGAAAACAGAATCCCAGATACATAGAAAGATTAAAAAAAAAAAAAAAAAAACCGACAAAGGGAGGATTCCACTACCCAGCCAGCAAATTAATGATAAAAATCGATCAAAATAAAAAAGGGGAAATAATAAAGACAAATTAAGAAATTAAGAAACAGATAATCATAAAACCAATGAAGACCAGTGATACAAACATATTCTGTCAATAAGGTTTTCAAGAAGAAGCAAATAGCACCCTCAGATGTGAGTCAAGGTGAACAGGGCAACTGATGAAAAGAAGTGCACCATGAGAGAAGCTGTGACCTTGAAGTGATTGCTGCAGTTAACCTGAGGTGTCTCCACAGAGAGGATCTGGTAAAATAATCAGCATTGTTCTTACCTCCCTCAGATCCAGGTCCAAGGATCTTAGTGCTTGAAAAAACAAAACAAAACAGAGGAAAGGGTGCTCATTGCTTTAGTCTGTCCTGGTTTGCTTCTTGTAGAGAGCAGATCATAAAGTAGTAGAGAATGGATCTAATGGAGCAAATGGAAAACACCTTTGGAAAGGACACTGTAGTGAGTATCAAATGATTTATCTGTTTCCATACCTCTTTACCTGAGGGGAACGCATACTTTACAGTTTAGATTAAGCAAATTCATATAATGAACAGAGAGGTTAGGCATGTGTCACAAGTCGGAGCAAGAAAATAACCTCATAATCTGGCCAATTCATTGTTTCAAAAATTGATATGAAGCCCAAACTGAGAAAATCTACCTATACATGGTATGCCTGAGCTGTCAGGAAAGATATACACCTAAGAAGGATGTTAGACTCAGGGACTGTTGAGGTATGAGTTGGTAGTCAGATTACTGAGATTACTGAGACAGATTACAAAGACTACTGGAATCAAGAAATGAGTAAAGAGACAAAGACCTGAGATTAATTTAAGTCCATAGGTCCATTCATTGGTGAAGCTAGCAGCAAACACAAATTTCTCAGTTCCCAGCTGTCTGAAACAGTATATTCGCATTTCTTGGTTACAATAGTTTAATTTGGGTTTTGGTCACAGAATTTGATATTTGAAAATAGAATATTTCTTTTTTTTTTTTTTTGCAATTTTATTTATTTATTTATTTATTTATTTTTACTTCTTTTTTTTATTATGTTATGTGAATCACCATACATTACATCATTAGTCTTTGATGTAGTGTTCCATGATTCATTGTTTGAGTATAACACCCAGTGCTCCATTCAGTACGTACCCTCATTAATACCCATCACCAGGCTAACCCAACCCCTTACCCCCTTCCCCTCTAGAACTCTCAGTTTGGTTCTCAGAGTCCATCGTCTCTCATGGTTCATCTCCCGCTTCGATTCCCCCCACTTCATTTTTCCCTTCCTGCTATCTTCTTCTTCTTCTTCTTTTTTAACATATAATGCATTATTTGTTCTAGAGGCATAGGTCTGTGATTCAACAGTCTTGCACAATTCACAGCACTCACCATAGCACATACCCTCCCAAAAGTCTATCACCCAGCCACCCATCCCTCCCACCCCCACCACTCCAACAACCATCAGTTTGTTTCCTGAGATTAAGAATTCTTCATATCAGGGGCGCCTGGGTGGCTCAGTTGGTTAAGCGACTGCCTTTGGCTCAGGTCATGATCCTGGAGACCTGGGATCGAGTCCTGCATCGGGCTCCCTACTCAGCGGGGAGTCTGCTTCTCCCTCTGCCCCTGCCCCCTCTCATGCTCTCTCTCTCTCATTCTCTCTCTCAAATAAATAAATAAAATCTTTAAAAAAAAAAGAATTCCTCATATCAGTGAGATCATATGATACATGTCTTTCTCTGATTGACTTATGTCTCTCAGCATAATATCCTCCAGTTCCCTCCACGTCATTGCAAATGGCAAGATTTCATTCCTTTTGATGGCTGCATAATATTCCATTGTATGTATACACCACATCTTCTTTATCCATTCATCTGTCGGTGGACATCTTGGCTCTTTCCAGAGTTTGGCTATTGTGGACATTGCTGCTATAAACATCGGGGTGCACGTACCCCTTCAGATCCCTACATTTGTATCTTTGGGGTAAATACCCAGTAGTGTAATTGCTGGATCATATGGTAGCTCTATTTTGAACTTTTTGAGGAACCTCCATACTGTTTTCCAGAGTGGCTGCACCAGCTTGCATTCCCACCAACAGTGTAGGAGGTTTCTCCTTTCTCCGCATCCCTGCCAACATCTGTCATTTCCTGACTTGTTAATTTTAGCCATTCTGACTGGTGTGAGGTGGTATCTCATTGAGGTTTTGATTTGGATTTCCCTGATGCCGAGCGATGTTGAGCACTTTTTCATGTGTCTGTTGGCCATTTGGATGTCTTCTTTGGAAAAATGTCTGTTCATGTCTTCTGCCCATTTCTTGATTGGATTCTTTGTTCTTTGGGTGTTGAATTTAATAAGTTCTTTATAGATTTTGGATACTAGCCCTTTATCTGATAAGTCATTTGCAAATATCTTCTCCCATTCTGTTAGTTGTCTTTTGGTTTTGTTGACTGTTTCTTTTGCTGTGCAAAAGCTTTTTATCTTGATGAAGTCCCAATAGTTCATTTTTGCCCTTGCTTCCCTTGCCTTTGGCAATGTTTCTAGGGAGAAGTTGCTGTGGCTGAGGTTGAAGAGGTTGCTGCCTGTGTTCTCCTTTAGGATTTTGATGGACTCCTGTCTCACATTGAGGTCTTTCAACCATTTTGAGTCTATTTTTGTGTGTGGTGTAAGGAAATGGTCCAGTTTCATTCTTCTGCATGTGGGTGTCCAATTTTCCCAACACCATTTGTTGAAGAGACTGTCTTTTTTCCATTGGACACTCTTTCCTGCTTTGTCAAAAATTAGTTGACCATAGAGTTGAGGGTTCATTTCTGTGCTTTCTGTTCTGTTCCACTGATCTATGTGTCTGTTTTTGTGCCAGTACCATACTGTCTTGATGATGACAGCTTTGTAATAGAGCTTGAAGCCCGGAATTGTGATGCCACCAGCTTTGCTTTTCTTTTTCAACATTCCTCTGGCTATTCGGGGTCTTTTCTGGTTCCATACAAATTTTACGATTATTTGTTCCATTTCTTTGAAAAAAGTTCATGGTGTTTTGATAGGGATTGCATTAAATGTGTAGATTGCTCTAGGTAGCATTGACATCTTCACAATATTTGTTCTTATAATCCATGACCATGGAATGTTTTTCCATTTCTTTGTGTCTTCCTCAATTTCTTTCATGAGTATTTTATAGTTTTCTGAGTACAGATTCTTTGCCTCTTTGGTTAGATTTATTCCTAGGTATCTTATGGTTTTGGGTACAATTGTAGATGGGATTGACTCCTTAATTTCTCTTTCTTCTGTCTTGTTGTTGGTGTATAGGAATGTCACTGATTTCTGTGCATTGATTTTATATCCTGCCACTTTACTGAATTCCTGTATGAGTTCTAGCAGTTTTGGGGTGGAGTCTTTTGGGTTTTCCACATAAAGTATCATATCATCTGCAAAGAGTGAGAATTTGATTTCTTCTTTGCCGATTTGGATGCCTTTTATTTCTTTTTGTTGTCTGATTGCTGTGGCTAGGACTTCTAATACTACATTGATTAGCAGTGGTGATAATGGACATCCCTGCCGTGTTCCTGACCTTGGGGGGAAAGCTCTCATTTTTTCCCCATTGAGAATAGTATTCACTGTGGGTTTTTCATAGATGGCTTTATGATATTGAGGGATGTACCTTCTATCCCTATACTCTGGAGAGTTTTGATCAAGAAAGGATGCTGTACTTTGTCAGGTGCTTTTTCTGCATCTATTGAGAGGATCATATGATTCTTGATCTTTCTTTTTTTAATGTATTGTATCACATTGATTGATCTGCGGATGTTGAACCAACCCTGTAGCCCAGGGATAAATCCCACTTGATCGTGGTGAATAATCCTTTTAATGTACAGTTGTATCCTATTGGCTAGTATTTTGGTGAGAATTTTTGCATCCATGTTCATCAAGGATAGTGGTCTGTAATTCTCCTTTTTGATGGGGCCTTTTTCTGGTTTGGGGATCAAGGTAATGGTGGCCTCAGAAAATGAGCTTGGAAGTTTTTCTTCCATTTTTTTTTTTTTTTTTTTGGAACAGTTTCAGAAGAACGGGTATTAATTCTTCTTTAAATGTTTGGTAAAATTCCCCTAGGAAGCCATCTGGCCCTGGGCTTTTGTTTGTTGGGAGATTTTTGATGACTGCTTCAATTTCCTTAGTGGTTATAGGTCTGTTCAGGTTTTCAATTTCTTCCTGGTTCAGTTTTGGTAGTTGATACATCTCTAGGAATGCATCCATTTCTTCCAGATTATCTAATTTGCTGAAATATGGTTGCTCCTAATATGTTCTTATAATTGTTTGTATTTCTTTGGTGTTGGTTGTGATCTCTCCTCTTTCATTCATGATTTTATTTATTTGGGTCCTTTCTCTTTTCTTTTTGATAAGTCTGGCCAGGGGTTTATCAATCTTGTTAATTCTTTCAAAGAACCAGGTCCTAGTTTCGTTGATCTGTTCTACTGTTCTTTTGGTTTCTATTTCATTGATTTCTGCTCTAATCTTTATTATTTCTCTTCTCCTGCTGGGTTTAGGCTTTATTTGCTGTTCTTTCTCCAGCTCCTTTAGGTGTAGGGTTAGGTTGTGTATTTGAGACCTCTCTTGTTTCTTGAGAAAGGCTTGTATTGCTATACTCTTGCCTCTTAGGACTGACTTTGCTGCATCCCAAAGATTTTGAACAGTTATGTTTTCATTTTCATTTGTTTCCATGAATTTTTTTAATTCTTCTTTAATTTCCTGGTTGACCCATTTATTTTTTAGTAGGATGCTCTTTAGCCTCCATGTATTTGAGTTCTTTCTGACTTCCCTCTTGTGATTGAGTCCTAGTTTCAAAGCATTATGGTCTGAAAATACACAGGGAATGATCCCAATCTTTTGGTACCGGTTGCGACCTGATTTGTGACCTAGGATGTAATCTATTCTGGAGAATGTTCCATGGGAAGTAGAGAAGAATGTGTATTCTGTTGCTTTGCGATGGAATGTTCTGAATATATCTGTGAAGTCCATTTGTTCCAGTGTGTCATTTATGAAAATAGAATATTTCAAGTGAAGAACCTGAGAAATGAAGTTGTCTTAGATGAGGTTAGAGGTAGAGCAATGAGAATTTCTTCATCTTCACTTGGGGATGTCCATAATTCCTTAAAGCAAAGCAATTGAATTCTTGCCTGGTATAGATTTGGAAATCAGAGGGTATATGACTGAGACTACAGTGTAGAAAAATGTTTTTCACAAATATTTATAAGCTATTTCTTATGTTTTTCAATAAAGTTTTATAAAAATTGAAACAATTTCTGTTCAAATTAACTACCTATCATGTGAAAAGGAATATGATCTGGGTTTTTATAAGAGGTCCTTACACCCTATGGTCAGCAATCTATATTAAGTGATTAATCATGTTATCTTTACTATGAAAAGCTAGTCCTTTGCTACCAAATAACATTTTCTCACTGCTTTAACACCTGCCAGACACCAGGCTTTCCTTCTGTTTTCCTCAGTTAGTGAGTAGTGTTTATTTGGTAGGATTAATTTCTGGCACTTGAGTATTGTCTTTTGAGCTTTAATGTATTTTTAAAATTTTAATCTCATTTAAATAAAAACTTATAAAGGGAAAAAATTAAAATTTTAGTTTCATTATATTTTTATGTTCAGAAACAGAATGCATCCACACAACCACAACTGTCACACTACCAAAGATGATTGTTTTATCTTGTTGAATTTTATATTTTGCTATATCTCTACCTATTAACTGCATCATATGTTTTTGGAGGTAGGGGTGAGAGAAAGAAATATAAATAAGTCTATTACAGCATTTTCTGTATACTAGTCATAGACCCAGCATGTTCTGCTTACAAGCTTTTGACGTCATTAATTTTTAAAAAAATTAGAAAAACCCTCATATAAATAGGCTTGTTATTTCTCCCTGAGAATGTAGATGTGTGTGTATGTAGAAATACTTTCATTTTAATCTTGATAAAAATAAAATGTGATTGGGGCACCTGGGTGGCTCAGTCGTTAAGCGTCTGCCTTCAGCTCAGGTCATGATCCCAGGGTCCTGGGATCGAGCCCCACATCGGGCTCCTTGCTCAGCGGGAAGCCTGCTTCTCCCTCTCCCACTCCCTCTGCTTGTGTTCCCTCTCTCGCTGTCTCTCTCTCTGTCAAAAAATAAATAAAATCTTTAAAAAAATAAATAAAAAAAAATAAAATAAGATGTGATATTTCTAAAAACAGTAATATAAAGGAGCGAATGCTTCAGTATGAATATCAGATAAAGTTGTCAGATCGGATGAGTCCCAATAGAAGCCCTAGCCAATAGATTTGGGATGGTGAATTCCCAAACAAGCTCAGTGGAGCCAGCACTGGTTAGCTCACCCACTGATATCAATAATTATAGCTTCAATGACTAAATAAATCCTGTTGTAGAAATGAATAGATTCTTTTAGAACTGATGCCATTTGTAAATTCATTTGATTAAAATTAATAATTTTCTGATTATGACTTGGCATTCTATGTAGGCCTGCCTATTTGTGTAGCTGGGTTCATGTGCTATGATAAAATATGGTTAGTATTCTGTTCTCATATGCCAGTCTTCAGGTTTGTTGATGTAACTATTCCTCAGGTAGAAGACCCATACTTGTTTTGATGAAATTGGGTTTCTGACTCTTCCACATGAAGACCATAACTTGAATTGTGGTACAATGATAAAATCACCAGAGCAAATATATCTTGGATGAGAGCCATCCATCATTCCCTGCTTCTCAATATAGAACTATTATGCACCACCCTCTTGCTTTCTTCCAATTAATTTCTAACTACATTAAGGGGCAGACATGTTTTGGTAACTACCTACATGAGGAACCCCTTAAAAAGAACCCTTAAAACCTTGAAAAAATACAATCACCTTTCCCTCAAGGTGATTCATGTAAACCATGTTCATAAGATCTTCTACTTAAATGTTACTTGGAAAGAAATTTCCTGCAGATGCTGCAATAGTTTTTCCCAGTTTATATTTATAGTTGGATATAGCATATAAATTATATCTACACGCTCTATAAGCAATATTTGCAAACCTTACTCCTAGAGTGATCAATCAAGTCTTTGAAGAAAACAGCCATGGTTTTGGCTATGTAAGCTACAACTTATTTGTATAATTTTAATTTATTTCCAATCAAAATTTGACAGCGTTTCTGAAAATGCTAGGCAGTGTTTCAGAAATTACAGACAGATTCTATAACAGTAGATTATATTGTATTGCCAGAAGAACGAATATATTTAATATATGATAGAACTATGCCCTAATCTACCTTTTGTTAACCTTTGCCATCTTTGAAATATTCTATAAAATCATTTTCCTATGAAGTAAAAATTCCTGTTCTTGAGCACAAGCAGTGTTGTTTTGGTAAATGTTTAATTAACTCTGGGGTTGGGGGAAGTTTCCAGTAGCATTTGATAATTTTCATTGTTCAAATACTCTTACTACAGCTGAATCCAAGCTACTAACATGAGATCAGTGAATGTGGAATTAGGAAAAGATATGCACAAAATGCTCTCATAAACCAGAGGCATTTGACTTCAGCATATAAGTTAATAAGGCAATTTTAATATGAAGTTGGACATATTTTTTAAGATTTATTTATCTTATTTTATTTATCTTATTTTTTTAAAGATTTTATTTATTTGTCAGAAAGAATACAAGCAGAGGGAGAAGCAGGCTCCCAGCTGAGCAAGGAGCCTGATGTAGGACTCGATCCCAGGACCCTGGGATCATGACCTGAGGCAAAGGTAGCCGCTCAACCAACTAAGCCACCCAACCAGCTGAGCCACCCAGGCGTTCCAAGATTTATTTATTTTAGAGAGAGAGCACATGTGAGCATGTGAGAGTTGGGGGAGAGGCAGAGGGAGAGAATCTTCAAGCAGACCTCCCACTGAGCATGGAGCATGACACAGGGCTCAATCCCAAGACCCATGAATTCATGACCTGAGTGGAGACCAAGTCAGACACTCAACCGACTAAGCGCCTCAGGTGCCCTGGAACTGAACATATTTTTTATCAAGCAAAAAAAAAAGAAAGAATCCAAGCTTAATATGTCATAGAGAGATAACAAAGACTAAAATATGGGGAATTTAGGTTTATTTAAATTAAATTTTAAATGAAATGATTTTAATTGAAAGTAATATATTAGAATATTTTGCCCTGGCTCATTCATTTTACTGAAGAAAGGAAGTTCCAGAGTATACAGAGACTGGTTAGTTGACAAAGCTTGAACTACGACTAATTTTTCATATGCTTACAGTGAAAAAAAAATGGACTGAAAAAAATGAGTAAAGATTCAATAGATCAAGTTTTAGAGAGTTCTACAAATGTGTTATTCTGAAAATCCAAGTTCAGTGACCTCTTCCATCTAGGACTAATGATTATCCTTTTTGGTAAAATAAAAAAAATTATGGATGAGGTAAAGAGTTCTGGAGTAATCACACTCCACCATCTCTCTTACTGAATACAGCTATATAATACCTGGGCAGAATTCATGGAACAGCTATTTGAGGGCTCTGAAAAGTAAACAGTAGCAGGTACATTGAGGAGTAAGATCAAAATTCAAAATATCACCCAAAGAGTGTTAAGTTTGTCATTTTCCCCCTACTGGTATACCCTGATTTTTCACTTAGTGCAGCTTGAAACCTAGAAGTGGGCAAGGACCCTGACCAGGAATAGCCAAGGATAAGCCCTCTAGTTTTGGCTTGAGGGAAAAGGGTCTCTTAACATTCACAGCAAGTAGGAGGAATCCTCAATGGTTTACCTTTTCTCTGTTCTCCTATATGTTGGCACCCAAACAAGAGTATGGTGTAGCAGTAGGAGCAGGAGTGAAATGGGCTGCTGGATTATCTGACAATCTAAGGTAGGGAAACTTACTCTAATCAGAGGACCATGGTCCCAATAGGATAAGACAAACCTCTATAGTTATCAGGATCCCCCCCACCCCCACCCCGGCGTCTTGTCTCTTGAGTCACAAGCACAGATATGAGTTCATAGAAGATCTAGAAAATAAAGGGGCAGACTTCTGGCCAAAGGATAAAAAAAAAAAAAGCGCCAGGGTACCACAAAGTACAAAGGGGATTATGGAGGGAGACAGACTTAGAAAGCAACACCCTAGAGTTGTATATGAACTCCTGAGCTCACCTCTAAGATATGTATATGTGAATCTGATCTAAACAACATGCACAGACATTGGAAACTGAGTCATGAGCTAGACCACTGCCAAGACCCCAGATTAGACAGTGGGTAGGGCACAGAAAAGATAGCTCTGAATAGCCCTGCAAAGATTTGGAAAAAAAAAACCAAACACTTCTACTGAAGCCATGACCCACTGAACTTAGTCTTAATTAACCAACTAGGTTGATTTTCTATCAAAATAACAAAAATACCAACATACTCTATAGGATTTAAACAAGACATAGTCTCATACTATTCAAATGAAAATCAGACAATCCAAAATTGGTTGGCATAAAAAAGTACTCAGAAAAATAACAACTCACATGGAAAAAGATCACCAACAGAATCAAATTTGAGACAACAGGCATTACATTTGAGAAAAACTTTAAAGCAAATCTTTGTAAAAATGTTCCAATAAATAAGGACAAACACCTGTAAAATGAATGGAAAGACAGAAAGTCTCAGCAAGGTAATAAATGATATAAAGAACAGAAAAATTATTTAAAAATCAAATGGAAATTTTACAACAAAAAGTAATAAAAAAACAAAACTCCTTCACTGTTTTGGATTCAAGAGCAGGTTGGAGATGACAAAAGTTAAGAGTCAGGGAACTTAACGATAAATCTAAAGTATCTAGGCTGACCAAAAAAGAAAAGATTGAAAAATATGAACAGTGTATCAGGTTCCTTTGAGGGACCACCCCTCATAGTAGTTGAGAAAAATTTCAATAGAAAAATAAAAGTTAAAAAAGTCAAAAAGTTAAAAAAAGTCAAAAAGTTAAAAAAAGCCTGCAAAATCCCCAAATTTGGTCAAATATATAAATATATAGATTCAAAAAGTTCAGTGAACCCCAAACTGTATATACACATTGACAGGCAACCTTAGGAGTTTCCCAGGTGAAATACGAAATCAGCTCCCATACACCGAGGGCAAAAACAGAACAAAGAGGAAGATCGCTCCAGATTGATAGGTGATAGGTTTAATACGGAAGGAAAATAACATACAAGGCTTGTTTTGGGAAGCCACAACCCATCAGGATCTTAAGAGTTCATATGAAGACTTTAACAGGGTTCAGGTCACATACACAGTCTAGATGGTCTCAGTAGCACATTACTCTCTCAAGTTTGCATACTTGAAACCAGCTCCTACCATGGAAACAGCGGGCAGAACATACATTCCAAAGACAGGGGTGGGGGTGAAGATCCTCTTGATTGTCCAGGTCCAGCTCCCAGGTCAAGTGGCAGTCATGTCTTCGATGACCTCTTTCAATAATATGCAAAGAAATGGACACTGAAAATATCAGAAACTTCTAAAATTAGAGACAGAGAAAAAATACTGAAAGCAGCTAGAGGAAAATTTACAAGCTAACAACAATGCAAATGACAGTATATTTCTCTTCCAAGACAACAGAGGCCAAAAGGAAGTAGCACAACATGTTTAAAGAGCTGAAATAAACTGTCAGCCCAGAAATCTATATCCAATGAAAATATTTTTTAAGAATGAAGGTGAACACATTCCCAGATTAAAGGAAACTAGGAGAATCCTTTGCAAGAAAACCTGTTTTGTTTTTTTAATTGCTATACAAAGTTCTTCAAGCAGAAATAAAATTGCATCAAATGACAGACCATAGATCAAAGAAAATTATCAAGAATAAGGGATATTATATAATAAAAAAGAAGTCAATTCACTAAAAAGACATAATAATCTAAAATCATAATAAAATAATCTAAAAGCACTTTAAAATACATGAGGCACACATGGACTTAGTAGAAAGAGGAGACAAATGCATTGTTTTCACTGAGACCTCCAACACTCTTCTTGCAGTAACTAACAGAACTACTAGAGAAATAATCAATCTAGAAGACCTGACAGCACCATAAACCAGCTGGATATAACTGACATTTAGAGAGTACCTCACCCAATAGTGGAAAATACTTCCTTTTTGGTGCACATGGAATATTCACCAAATAAACCATATCTTGAGTCAGAAAACAGAGCTAAAAATAAACATAAAATGATTGTGGAAAATGACAGATAAGTACACTTTTACTTCCTGCTATTAATTTCTCTTTCCTCTCCCTTCCTGCCTCCTGATGGAAAGTTATATTCATTTTATTTTTTAAGAGTTACAGTATTTAAGATGTAGTTTCTTTCTATAATACTTCGCTGTTTAGACTCAAGTTCTGTGGAGACTGTTCTAATTGTGCATTATCAGTTGTCTGTTTAGTTTATCACAGCTTTTCACTTGTAATGATCTTACTTGGGTTTATTTTGTTGTTGGCTGAAATCCACTCAAGGGCTTTCTTTGAGACTTTCTCATATATACCTTTTTTTGAATAGTTTCATCATATTTCATCTCTGTTGTTTCAATAAATTCACAACAATTGGATTATAATATTTGGGTTAAAATTGTTCCAAAAAAATTGTAAACATTGCTCCACTGTCATATGACATTTGCTATTTATGTGGAAGCAACCATCGCATTTGCTGTGTGGCTTAAAATAACACAAATTTATTAGCTCACAGTTCTGGAGGAGAGAGAACCAATATTGGCCTCACTGAGTTAAAATCAGGATGTCAGCAGGGTTGCATTTCATTGTGGAGGGTCCAGGGGAGAATCCATTTTCTGGACTTTTCCAGCTTCTACAGGCTGCCCCCATTCCTTGTGACCCTTCTGTCTTCCAATCCAGTTAATTCCAGGCTGGGTCCCTCTCACGCTGCCATCTTGGATTCTTTCATGTCTGCCTCTGTCCTCCATTTATAAGCAGTGTTTCAACTATATTGAGCCAACCTGGATAACCTAAAATAATCTCTTCATCTCAAAATAAACTGATAAGCAACCTCATTTCCATCTGCAACCCTAATTCTCCCTTGCCAGGTAAACTAACATACTGTATTTTCTTGGAATTAGGACATGGGCATCTTTGGAATCCTATTATTTTGCTACCTCAGAGCTTCTCAGTTTATCTTTAATGTTCATTTAAATATATATATATATTTATATGTATGTATGTACATATACATATGTATATGTATTATATATAGGTAGACAGAAAATGTTACATTAGTTTCAGGTGTACAACATAGTGATTTAACAAGTTTATACATAATGTTATGCTCATCACCAGTGTAGCTACCATTTGTCACCATACAATGCTATTACAGTATTGTTGATTACATTCCCTATGCCATAACTTTTATTCCCATGACTTATTCATTCCTTAACTGTAAGCCTGTATCTCCTTCTCCTTTTTACCCATCTTACCCATCTCCCCACCCTTACTACCTTCCTTGGCAACCATCAATTTGTTCTCTATACATAAGGGCCTTTTTATGCTTTTTGTTTATTCATTTGTGTTTTGGATCCCATTTATAAGTGCGATCATATAGTATTTGTTTCTGTCTTATTTCACTTAGCATAATACGTTCTAGGTCTATCTATGTTGTCCAAAGAACAAGATTCATTCATTTTCATGGCTAAGTTATATTCTTTATATATATGTATAAATGTATACACACACACACACACACACACACACCCCACATCATCTTTATTCATCTGTCAATGGACACCTGGGTTGCTTCCATAGCTTGGCTATTGTTGCGATAAACATAAAGGTGCATACATCTTTTCAAATTAGTGGTTTTGTTTCCTTTGAGTAAATACCCAGTAGTGCAATTACTGGATCACATGATATTTCTCTTTTTAATTTTTTGAGGAAACTCCATATTGCTTTCCAGAGTGGCTGCACCAGTGTACATCTCCTCCAACAGTGCACAGGGGTTCCTTTTGCTCCACATCCTTGCTAACACTTGTTATTTTGTGTCCTTTTGATACTAGCCATTCTGACAGGTGTCAGGTGATGTCTCCTTTTGGTTTTGATTTGCATTTCCCCGACAGATGAATGATGTTGAGGATCTTTTTATGTGTCAACTGATCATCTGTATGTCTTCTTTGGAAACATGTCTGTTTGTGTCCTCTGCCCATTTGTTGTTTGTTTTTGATATTGAGTTATCTAAGTTCTTTATATATTATAAATATTAACCCCTTACTGGATATATAATTTACAAATATATTTTCCCATTCAGTAGGTTGCCTTTTTATTTGATTGATGGCTTAGCAACCAGTGGTTTTCCACTGTGCAAAAGCTTTTTATTATGGTGTAGTCCCAGTAGTTTATTTTTGTTTCTGTTTCCTTAGCCTGACATTTTAACAGTAATAATTCTTCCAATCCATGGACACGAATATTTCTCTACTATGTGTGTGTAAGTATATGCACACACACACGCATACACACTCATACATGTATTCTCCTTTTTTTTGGTGAGAATATTTAAGTTCTACTCTCTTAGCAATTCTGAATTATACAGTACAGTGTTATCAACTATAGTTGCCATGTCATATGTTATATCCTTTATAGATTTGCCTAACTTTGGACATTACATATATATGGAATTATAAATAGGTGCTCCTTTGTAATTGTTTTTTTTGGGTTTTGTTTTTGTTTTTACTTAGCATGATAATTTCCAAGGATCATCCATGTTGTAGCATTTAGCATTTTTATGACCAAATAATATTCCATTGTTTGGATATACCATATTTTGTTTATCCATTTATCAGTTTTTGGACATTTCTACTTTCTGCCTATTTTGAATGGTGCTGCTATAAATATTCCTGTGCAAATTTTGTGTAGACATATATTTCATTTTTCTTGAGTATATAACTTAGAATTATTTGGGTCATATGGTAACTCTTTATTTAACTATTGGAGAAATTGCCAGACCATCATTCAGAGTGGCTACATGATTTTACTTTCCTAGCTGCAATATATGAGATGTCCATTTCTCCACATCCTTGCCAATATGTATTATATGATTATTTATTCTAACCATCCTAGTGGGTATTAAGTGAAAAGTTTAAGTTTTAAGGTTCTTCGGGGGAAATTAGAATTACTACAGGGAATTGGTCCATCAGGACTTAAGAAGAAAAAATTATAACCTAGTTCTAATCCTGATAATGAGGACAACTCTACATGTCACATTTGGCTAGAAAACTGAACTCAGTCTCAGAAATCTGTCCTTGAAGTCAAGCCATCATTATCTAATTCAAAATTATCCATTGTAAGAAGCCATTTTGTTACATGAACTCTAGCATAATTTGATAGTATATATCTGTTATTTGTGGCTTCACAACATTGTGAACATTTTATAACTCTCCTTATTTTATGTCTTGATTTTCCATTACAAAAGGCAGATAACCTATAATTGTAGACTTCTCTATATGTAAGGCGCAAGTTTATGGCCTAGATTTCATCAGTCAGATACAACTGACCAAGATTTGGGTTTGGAGTCAGTCAGTGTGGTAATGAAGACTTGATTCTTCATGGATTATAGTAACAGAAATGCTGGTACCCAGAAGCAGTGTCATTGGTGCTAAATGGTGTGTTTGGGCATAGTTCCTACTTTCTGAACCTCCCCCAAGAATCTGTGACAACCTAACATATTTTACTAATCTACCCAGAATGGATTTTGTTATTTGTATTCTCAACTGATATTGTTCTAAAATATTTTTCCAATTTACTTCAAGTTATCTATAAACCAGTAAAATACAGAATTATATACATATATAAGCTAATCCCGTTTAATTACATTCCCTTTTTATAATTCCAAAATGATAACATTAGAGAAATAATAAAAATTGATTTAAGTATAGCAAAAAGTAAATTTTAAATTTAATTCCAGAAGCATAATATTAAAAATTCTTTATTTTTACCAGCACCTGAAATTCATGTCAACATTATTTCAAAAAATATTCCACTCTACAGGCTCTTATTTTTTATCTTTTTAAATTATGGCTTTATATCAAATAAAAATTACATTTATTACAAATCTGTTTACACATTTTTGTTTGCATTCACTTCTACTTTCTTCAGATTTTGAGGGAACATTTTTGCTACAATTTTGTACAAATTTTTTGCTTTGTTCATATTCTTTTCTTTGATACCTGCATTAAAAACAAGATCTTGGACCACAAAACCTGTTAATACAGAAATCCCCTGCAACACTATGCCAGGAAGACTTTATCATGGCTGTGTGAAAAAATATTCTCAGGAATCTTCCTGTGCAAAATATTCTTATAAATTAGAGTCTACTTCGGAATTTACAGAATGAGGTAAAGTGATCTCAGGTTTTAGTTCTGCTGTTAGCAGAGAAAACTAGAAAGAATAAAATAACATTTTATGTCTTTGCAATTTAATACTTAATGTTAAAACTCTCTGAGAAAAATATACAAAAGTTTAACTTACTACATTTCTTTCTTTCTGTACTTTCCCTCATTCTATTTTTTTATTTTTTCAGTATTTTTCATGACACCATACCTACAATTCCTTATTATGCATATATAGTAAAGACTGAAAAAATAACTCTGTGTCACTGACTTTTTCTACAAAAAAATAAAATACTAATATCTATAAATCTATGTCTTTGTTTATTTTATAGAATTTGAGGTTTCCTTATCCAGTAACCTGTTACCATGAGGCAAGCTATGGGAACTTTAAAAGGAAACATCTCTCTAGATTTTGGAAAATGAAAGCATACTCTTGTTTTTTGATGTTCCCTGGAGCATAGAATCTAGGCTTTTGGGGGCTAGAGGGTGCAATGGTTTGTGAGGTACTCCCACTCCAACACTAGCAGAGTTTCATGGTTTTGAAAGCATTCAAGAGGTTTGGAAAACCAAACAGCCAACAAAGCCTCCTCACGTTGACAGAATATATAGAAGTCCTGTCTTAGGAAACTAAAAAAATAAATGACATTTTCATATATTAAATTTTGGAAAGCATTTGTCAGGGCCACTTTCTATACTTGTGTAATGCCAAGGTGTTTGATATATTTTATCTGATAGAGGGGAATATTGTCCTAAATGTCTGCTAATAACCAATCATCTAATAGGCATCTACTCTGCCCTAGCCAATGTGTGGTGCTATAGTGATTCAGGGTGATGAAACAGAAATAGTCCAGGCCTTAATGAGGCTTATATTCCAGTACAATAACAAAGAGAAAAGTAAAGCAATTTTAGATAGGTTATTTCACATGATAACATGGTAACCTGGTAACTGAGTAGGAAGTGACCTTAGATGTTGGCCAGGGAAAGTCTAATGCTTTAGGAACTATATTTAAGCCGAGTCTGGAATTACTAGATGAGATCAACTATAAAAATATCTAGAAAGAATGTTCCCAGAAAAAAAAAAAAAAGACAAAGCCCCTGTGGAAGAGACATGTTTGTTGATTTCAGATGTAAAGTCAGTATGGTTGACATATTAAGAGGTATTATGGCATAAAATAATAGTACATTTGTATATAAAATTTATATATTTGAAGTTTATATATTTGAAATCCGTGTGTGTGTGTGTGTATAATTCAATAGTTTTTAAAAAGTTCAGAGTATTTTTTTCCTTGAAAAGATGAGCACAAGGCTCAGTCTTTCTTACAACAGATGAGTAGGCATGGAAAGTATATCTGGCCCAAAGCCATCCAACCATAGGTGAGTCCAGAGCTTAATAATAATGCTGGTATATGAGTTCTTCAAACCAATCAGTCCTGTCTTGAAGAGTTTCGCATAAAACATGCAGAAATAGAGTATAGGCAGTGGCAAGATCCAAAGCTGAACAATACAAATAGAGGATGAAGGAGAAGCACTAGAATAGCAAATAATGTACAGCTGTTGCTACGAAAGCAATAAAGGAACCATGGCCACATGGCTGTACTGTGGCCTGAATGATTATAATAGTTCCTGAACAGTATTACAGTCTCTATGAGATCTGACTGAGCACCTGCTAAGATTGCACTGTTTAATGAATTCCTCATGTGTTCTTTTAATACCATACCATTAGTTTAGTGCATCTGCATAGATTCTTGATGTTGTGACAGAGCTTTAATAACACATATGCTATTTCATTCTCATTAAAAACCATTTGATGAGATAATGTTAAAAGGTTAAATAGTAAATCTGTAGGTTAAATAGTAAAATCTGAAGGTTATACATTTAGTAAGTAGAAGATATGGGATTAGAATTGAACCATATCTGACACTAACATTAATATTCTAGAATGAGCACTTAGTCAAGTCTTTGATATAACCCTGATTCACATGTGCCTCCAATATGCCCAGCTTCAATGAAGGTTAGAAATGGATACAAGTCAAGAGAATGAGAAGACAAGCCACAGGTTGGGAGAAAATATTTGCAAAAGATATATCTGACAAAGGACAATTATCCAAAATCACAAATATGCTTTAAAATGAACAGTAAAAAAAAATGAATAAACCAATTAATAAATAAACAAAAGACCTGAACAGACATGTCACTAAAGAAGATCTATAGATGAGAAATAAGCTTATGAAAAGATACTCATCTAGCCAACATATAATACATCATTAGTTTTTGATGTAATGTTCAACAATTCATTAGTTGCATACAACACCCAGTGCTCATCACCACACGTGCCCTTGAACATAAAATAAATAAATAAATAAATAAATATTAAAAAAGAAAAGATACTCATCATCATATTCAATTAGAGAATTATAGATTAAAAAAACCATGAGATAATGCTATTAATTATGAGGGAATCACAAATCAAAACCATAATGAGATCACTTCGCATCTGTTATGATGGTTATTACCAAAAAGACAAGAGATAACAAGTGGTGAAGATGTGAAGAAAAGAGAACACTTGTGCTCTGTTGGTGGGAATGTAAAATGGTGTAGCCACTATGGAAAATAGTATGGGGTTGCCTCAAAAGATTAAAAACAGAACTACCATATGAACAAGTAATCTCAGTTTTGGATATATACCCAAAAGAATTGAAATCAGGATATCAAAGAGATTTATGCACTCTCCAGTTCATTGCAGCATTATCCATAGTATCCAACAAATAGCAACAACCTAAAGGTTCTTCAACAGCTGTATAGCTAAAGAATCTTTGATATATACATATAATGAGAATATTGTTCAGTCTTAAAAATGAAGAAAATCCTGCCATATGCAACAACATGTATTAACCTGGAGGATATTATGCTCTGGGAAATTAGCCAGTCACAGAGGGTAAATACTGCAAGATTCCACTTATATGAGGTACCTAAAGGAGTCAGAGTCATAGATAGTAGAATGGTGATTTTCAGGGTCTGGGGAGAGGAGTTGGGGAGTTGCTGTTTGTTGGGTCTAAAGTTTTACTTATACAAGAGGAGTAAGTTCTAGAGATAGGCTATACAACATTGTGTCTATTGTTAACAGTACTATATTGTACACTCAACAAATTATTGAAAAGGTAGATCTCATGGTAAGTGTTCTTACTACAATAAAAAATAAGATAATTTTAAAAACAAATTAAAAAGAACAAAGTAGTTGAGATGTAAGAAAAAAATATAATGAACAACTATTGCATAAGTCAAAATGCTTTTTCTCTCCATCTTAAGAATTTTGTTTTTTTTTTTAATTAAAACTACTCAATCAATAAGATCTCACAAGTTTTCAAAGCCAAATAGGTATCTCAGAAATTAGATTTAAGGCATCCCTAAAGAACAATTGATTTAGTGCTGATTTAAAAACCATCCTACATGCCTGCAGCTTTTTTTCTGAAAGCCAGACATGTTGCATTTGTAAAAGGAATTGAGGTAAATAAACCTTTAAATGAGGTTTTGCACTTACGTAGCTAGGGGGAAAAAAAAAAAAACAAAAGAAAAAATATCCTACAGAATATGTCATTTGGTCTAAGTAATATTATTAGGGAAACTCTAGTTTCATGTAAGTTTTACCATGTCCGAAGCTACCAGAAATAATCTGTTTTATGAAGATATTGGATATTATAATTCAATTTATTGGATGCCTAATTTACATTTTTCATTGTTAATATAATTTTAGGTTAATCTTAAACATCTATGAAAGTAAAGTAGCCTAAGGCCAGTAAACTTATTTTAGAGAATAGGAAATTTTCATTAATTATGCTTTCTGTAGGATAGTAAAGTAAATATTATACAAAATAGATCACACTTACATTTTTATACTCTGGTAAAACCAGGGCAAAATTATATTATCAAATTTAGGTGATTCACTTTATTTGAAACATCATATAAAAATTTTCCCTTTTTGTATGTGTAAAATCGTATTAACACTTTAAAAACATGAACTGAACATAATAATAAAAAAACATAAAAAACCTTCATTCCTTTTAATTTTATAACCAACTAAACAGGATAAACCCCTTTTTTAAAATTGCTGTCTAAACAGCAAAATTTTCCTTAGAGAGCCAAACATTGTTCTAGAAATACATAAGTATTCAGAGTCTCTGTAAACCAATTGACATTAGAGCTTCTGAAGATTTTGCAAAACTTTATAATCCGATGTATTAATTTACTCCCATTTTGTGTTATAGCTTACTGCATTGGCTAGCTATTCCTAGAATATACACATAATGGCAATTTTATAAGCAACTGAAAAGGCTAACCATAATTCAGATTAAAATGGTTTCCAGTGAGGGAGGAGGGCATAACTGTTTAAAGCCTGGCAGTACCATGCTTCACATAGAACAGACACAGAAAGGTTGTCTTTTACAGATGAAAAACACAAATCCTGAAAAAGGCTGCAATAGCCTCTCTTCTCCCCCCCAAATCACAGGTAGACAACAAATCAAAACTGAAATTTTAGGGGCACCTGGGTGGCTCCGTCAGTTAAGTGTCTGCCTTCAGCTTAGGTTATGATCTCAGGGTCCTGGGATGGAGCCCCACATCAAGCTCCCTGCTCAGCATGGTGTCTGCTTCTCCCTCTCCCTCAGCAATCCCCCCACTCACCCACATACACGCTTTCCCTCTCTCTCTATTTCAGATAAATAAATAAAATCTTTTTTTAAAAAAATAAATTTTATGGAAAAAAATGAAAAATACTTTAGAGAATTAGAAGAAATTCTCACAGGAGATGGTAATTTTCTGACTCACTCATGGCTTGGGACCACCAGAAGACTAACCTGAGCTAAAAAGCCCCCATGAAAGCTAAGGTTTAACTTTCTGTTGACAAGTAGCACAGTACTTGTGAGTGAGGCTCCTAAAGAAATCTCAGTGGAACCCTCATACTGTTAAAGTGTAAGGTAAGAATTTACACTGAAGGTAAGAACAAAAGGAAACCAAGAACAACAACAAAACATACACACAAAGCTGAGTGTATTAATTTGCAAGAGAAGGAACCCCATGACAGAAGTGATTGCATAGTTTCCCAAGTAGTATAATTAGGAATTTTTAAGCACAAGAAAGGGCAGGGCCTGGGGGTGGGGGTTATTTTTAGTTAAGCTAATTAAGGGTTAAAAGCAAAACTTCCTATAAGCCTGTACTTGTTTATTAAAATAAGTCCCAGTGCTGCTTGTTTAGGAAATAGTCTTTATTTAAGTCCGGTAAGGGTATAGTGTATTGTGGTGTAATGGAGTCTCTCAGAGTTTATGGTCCTTTATCTCCTTCATTTGTTAGAGTATAAGAAAACAGTACATTTAGTTTTGATATTACCTAGGCAAGTGTCACATTAAATATAAAATGTTCTTTCTAAAACAGATCAAAGAAACTGCAAATAGTGAACTACATTGCTGCAATAAAGGATTTTTTTTCAACTCAAAAGTTTTTATGTTTTCAATTAGTTTTGATCAGAGAAATAGAAAAGTTATGAGACTTTTAACTTTTAGCACTATAGAAAGTAAATAGGAAACTGTGTGTTCAGGTTTAAAGTTTACAGTATCCCAGATATCACCTAGTCCAAAAGCTTCATTTGATATATAAACCTTCTGGGATAAGAAATATGTCACTTGCTCAACGTTAGACCCTGTGCTAATTGGAGAAGTATGACTGGTGTCCATGTTGGGGAATAAAACAGACAAAATGGTGACTGCTTTTCTATTGTACTCACTCTAGCTTAGTGTATGTAATTTTCTAAGACATTCAAATGTTTAAAAGTAATAGAATATTGAATTTGCAAGGCAAAAGTTTAGTCTAAATATTGATTAGTCTGACCAACTATGGTATGGGTACATTTATGAAAGAAAAGAAAAAAAATACAATTTTCCATTAAGGAAAAACATCCTTGTGCACCTGCTTTTCTTCCTTTTATTTCCTTAAGTAAAACTAGGACCCCAAGACATTTTAAGACCTATTATCTAACAGCACTCACTCTTTCTGTCATAATTAATATTTCTGACTGTTCTTCTTGGCTTGCTGTAAAATCATTGCAAAGACTATTTTATCCCTCTAGTGATAGATATCGACAGCAGCCCAACCACTGTTATAAATTCAATCTGACCTTTTCTGGAACTGTTTGAGTAGGTAAATAGGAAAATTTAACCGTATATCGGCAACTATAGACATCCTTAGGAGTTAATGAAAGATTAAGTTTGTGGAGTGTTGATTTCTTCCAATTTTCAAACTGAGTTACTGCAAACCTCCATTAAAAATTTAAAATATAATGTCAACATTATAAAAGGACACAATCTCTCTGTACACAAACCTCCCTTAGTGGCTTTTGTAAATTAAAATGCTGAAAATGAAAACATGGATGCTTAGAAATAAGGACCCTTATTAAAAAGAGGACAGAGAGTAAAACATGTTGCTCACCTTTTTGAAATATAAGTATTTATTTTAGGTGACAACATAATTATCTAATGTTCTTTTTTTAATTTAAATTCAATTAGCCAACATATAGTACATCATTAGTTTCATATGTAGTGTTCAGTAACTCATCAGTTGTGTATAACACCCAGTGTTCCTCACATCATGTGCCCTCCTTAATGTCCATCACCCAGTTACCTCATCCCCTCACCCCCCTCTCCCCTCCAGCAATCCTCAGTTTGTTTCCTATGGTTAAGAGTCTCTCATGGTTTGTCTCCTTCTCTGATTTCTTCCCATTCTGTTTTCCCTCCCTTCCCTTTCTGTCCTCTGCCCTGTTTCTTATATTCCACATATGAGTAAAACCATATGATAATTGTCTTTCTCTGATTGACTTATTTCACTCAGCATAATACCCTCCAGTTCCATCCACGTCGATGTTCTTAATTAAACCTATAGAATGAGGAAAACCTAAGAAATAAGTCTACTAATATATATAACATGTAAACTTATGATAAAACAATTTAACATAGGGACTCCTCAGAATAAATGCCAATTCACCTTTTAGAACTTTGAAAATTTATGCATCCTTATTTCCTCCAGTGACAATTTAAAGAGGCTTTAAAATCTTCTCAAATAATATGTTCTAAATTTGTTTTGGGATGCTGACCCAATTTGGAAAGGGCTTTCCATTTAAAAACAAAAATAATTTTTTTAAAGATATTATTTTTTATTAGAGAGAGACACAGCGGAAGAGGGAACACAAGCAGGGGGAGCGGGAGGGGGAGAAGCAGGCTTCCCGCGGAGCAGGGAGCCCAATGCAGGGCTCGATCCCAGGACTCTGGGATCATGACCTGAGCGGAAGGCAGACGCTTAATGACTGAGCCACCCAGGTGCCCCAAAACAAAAATAATTTTAAATATTGTCACTCAATGTTTCCTTCAGGGTTACTGATTATGAGGTAGTAGAGAGTGTCACTTTGTTTTGGTTGAATTTAAGTTAAATTCATTATTCCATGGAATATGGAATATAAGCCTTTATATAGGGTAAGGGTATCTGGTTTACCATTAAATATATATAAAATTGTACAATTAATATTTTTTACCAAATGAATGAGGATGGTTTGATTTTAAAGGGATTATAAAGTAATTCCACTTATATCTCTATATACACTTAATCTCTTAAAAAATATAAAATAGTTTTTCATTAAGTTACTTTAAAATTATAGAATAAAGATGGTATAAAATGGGTGAGTCCAAATCAGTGTATGTATTGCTTTTTTTTACTGTGAAATAATTAACATATAATATTAGTTTAGGTATACATAATAATTTGACACTTGTAAATATGTGATATAATCACACACAGTAAGTCTAGTTAACACCCATCACAACACTGTTATAAATTTTTCCTGTGATGAGAACTTTCAAAATTTACTTTTATAGCAACTTTCAAATATACAATACAGTAACTATAGACAACATGTTGTACATTATATCCACAACATTTATTTTATAACTGGAAGTTTGTACCTTTTGACTCCTTTTATCCATGCTGCCCACCCCTTATCCTCCTTCCTCTGGCAACCACCAGTCTCTTCTCTGTATCTATGAGGTGTTTGTTGTTTTGCTTTGTTTTGTTTTCGATTCCACATATAAGTGAGATCTTACAGTATTTGTTTTTCTCTGTCTTATTTCACTTAGCATAAAGCCACCAAGGCCCATCTATATTATCAGAAATAGCAGGATTTTCTTTTTTTATGGCTGGATAATATTCAATTATACCTGTGCATATATATAAATATGTATGTAAGGTCCATTATAAATATATATCACATTTTTTTATCCATTCATACATTGATGGACGCTTAGGTTGTTTCCATGTCTTGGCTTTTGTAAATAATGCTGCAATAAATATGGCAGTCCATGTATCTTTTTGAGTTAATATTTTCCTTTCCTTCAGATAAATACACAGAAGTGGAATTGCTGGATCATATGGTAGTTCTATTTTAATTTTTAAAGGAAATTCCATACCTGTTCCATAGTGGCTATGCCAATTTACATTCCCTCAACAGTGCACAAGGGTTCCCTTTTCTCCACATCCTCTTCAACATTTGTTATTTTTTTGTCTTTTTGATAATAGCCATCCTAACAGGTGTGAGGTGAGATCTCATTGTGGTTTTGATTTGCCTTTTCCTGATAATTAGTGATGTTGAACATCTTTTCATATACCTGTTGCCTATTTGTATGTCCTCTTTGGAAAATTGTTCTTTTTCTTTTCTTTTCTTTTCTTTACTTTCTTTTCTTTTCTTTTTTAAGAGAGAAAGAGAGTGCAAGCTTGGGGGGAGGGGGCAGGAGGAAAGGGAAAGGAGAGAGAATCTCAAGCAGGCTCCATACCCAGCACAGAGCCTGGTGCAGGGCTCGATCATGGCTTAATTCCAAGACCATGAGATCGTGACCTGACCCAAAATCAAGAGTCAGACACTTAAGTGACTGAGCCCCCCAGGCGCCCTACCTCTGCCCATTTTTTAATCAGGTTATTTTTTCCCTATTGATGTATAATTTCTTTATATAATTTGGATATTAACACCTTAATAGATGCAATTTGCAAATATTTTCTCCCACTTCATAGGTTGCTTTTTCATTTTGTTAATGGTTTCCTTGGCTACGCAGAAAGATTTTAGTTTGACGTAACCCCACTTGTTTATTTTTTATTTTGTTGCCTTTACTTTTGATTTCACACCCAAAAAATCATCACCGAGACTGATACTAAGGTCCTTACCATGTATGTTTTCTTTTTGAAGTTTTATGGTTTCAGATTTTATGTTCAAGTCTTCAAAGCACTTTGAGTTAGTTTTTGTGTATGGTGGAAGATAGTGGTCCAGTTCTCCCAGGACCACTTACTGTAGAGACTGTCTTCTCCCCATTGTATATTCTTGGCTCCTTTGTAGTTAGTTGACTATGGATGCATGGGTTTATTTCTGGGCTGTCTATTCTGTTCCACTGAACTATGTGTCAGTTTTTAATGCCAGTACCATACTGCTTTGACTACTATAGCTTTGTAATGTAGTTTGAATTCAAGGAGGTATGATGTTTCCAGTTTTTATCTTTTTTTAAAAAATTTTTTGGGGGTCAAGATTGCTTTGACGGTTCAGGGTCTTTTGTGGTTTCACACAAGTCTTAGGATTGTTTATTCTATTTTTGTGAAAAATGCCAGTGGAATTTTGATAGAGATTAAACTGAATCTGTAGATTGCTTTGGGTAATATGGTAATATTAATGGGATATAATATGTGGGTGATGATAATTTTTCCAATCCATAACTACAGGGTATCTTTTTATTTGTCTCTTTCAACTTCTTTCATCAGTGTCTTACAGTTTTCAATTTACAGGTTTTTCATCTCCTTGGCTAAATTTATTTCTAAGTATTTGATTCTTTTTGATGCAATTATAAATTAGACCGTTTCCTTAATTTCTCTTTCTTATAGTTCTCTCTGATTGTTAGTGTATCAAAATGCAACAGATTTTTCTATATTGATTTTGTATCCTACAACTTCACTGAATTTATTAGTTCTAACAATTTTTTGGTGGAATCTTTAGTGTTTACTATATATAATACCATGTATCTGTATATAGTGATAATTTTACTTTTCCTTTTCTACTTGAATACTTTTTATTTCTTTATCTTGCTTAATTGCTCTGGCTAAGATTTCCAATACTATGTTGAATAAAAGTGGTGAGAGTGGACGTCCTTGCCTTGTTTCTTATCTTAGAGAAGAAGTTTTCAGGTTTTCATTATTTAGTATGATTTTAGCTGAGGGCCTGTCATATATGAACTATATAATATGTCAAGGTTCCCTTTGGATACATTTCATTGAGTTTTTATCGTAAATGGATGTTAAATTTTATCACTGGCTTTTTCTGCATCTATTGAGATGATTATATGGTTTTTATCCTTCATTTTTTTAATGTAGTGTATCGCATTGATGTGTGTATTATTCTTTATGCTCCATCAATAGAAGCCAAAATCAAAATGCACTTTGATTGGTTTATATAAACTTGATTAGTGATATTCAGGAATTATTATCAATACAAGGTGCATACCCCTGTCACCATTGCTTTCACCAAACTTATCAATGGCTCTGATCGCAAAATGGATGTGTGTTCTGACTGAAATAAATTTCAAGACATTCTGCTCAGAAGACTTTGCCAAAATTTTTGATAGTACTGTTTTGTTGCTTAAATTGCCATTTACTAGTTTTCTTGATTTTTTTGGTGCATATGATTTGTCTTAACACCTTAATCTGTTTCTTTCAACCTATTTGTCAGTGTTTTAGATTCCTATTTCCAATGCCACCTTGACCTATTCAGATAACTATCCTAAAGAACCCACTGCAAAACTGTATTCTAAATTGATAGCAATAGAATTTGGTTTTTAAAAAAGAGCATTCTCATTATAACTTGCAGGCAGATTTTCAGAACAAAATGTAAAAGAAAAACTCATTAATCTCTCCCAGGATTTGAATGAGTTTTGAAGCCATTTTTTTGGAACACAATCCAAAAAAAGTAGAATAGCCTTGAGGCAAAAAGTAGAAAGTTCACTTTTGATATGCAGATTTTAAAGTGCTAGAATGTTTTTGAGTGTAGATAACTTTGCTTCTACCTCATTAGAGTATTTATGACATTGTGAATTCTATCTATATAGTAAGCAGTAGTGGTTTTTTACTGTAAATAGGTGTTCATTTAATCTTTTGGGGGCACATTATTCTAACTAACACCACCTTGCCTTACCAAGAAAGTGGCTTAAGTAAATATTAAGTGAAAGATAATGCTTGGGTGAGAGGAGGTGCTTTAAGATATTCTTTCCCATTTGAATCCTGGGATACATCTTAACAGAAGTATAGACATATACAATCATGGAAAACACCTCTTTGAATGGTTTGTCAGTTTTTGAGAAAACTTAATATTAGAGTGTCTGGATTTCAAGAAATAAGCATTTAGGGAAGACTTTAGATTTATCATTAAAAAAAAAAAAGTTTCAAAGGATACTACCAGGACTTAAGGATATAGAACAGAGAGCCAGAGATTATATAATAGTTACCATGCCTAAGACTGTATTTTGTTGTTTTTGCTATTCAATTCTTTTCTAACCCCATATTAATTTGCACAAAAACATTACTGTATGATGGAAACATTAATATATTAGAGATCTTGCCAGTTTTCTAATAGCTCAGTATATTCTAGCAATGTTGAAACAAATTGGTCTATCTATATTTCTAATCTGGAGATTAAACATAACTGTATCCAGGTTTAGATAAGAACCTGTCAGAAAAACAAAATATATTCTGGGTGGATTACTATCTATAACTAATTTTTCTTGATTTTCCTGGAATATAATATTTACCAAAAGCTATTTTGCCATTTTGAGATGAGTGCCTTTCATGCAATAGGATATAGTGGCATATAAGAGCTCAGTATGGTCACATAAAATGGAATTTTGAGAGTTTATCCTCCTAGTTAAAAATATAGGTTGCTAGAACTCAGGTGAAAGACAAAGGCAGGGAAGGGTGCAGTTAATGGTCAGAAACGTCACTAACAAATGCAACAAGGAAGAAACTAAACAGACTCACTCATGGAAGCAACAATATTACTTACTAACCAAGTATTTATTAAATGCCTATTCTTTGCAAGACTCTTTGACAGACATTTGGGATATAATGATAAACAAGACAGTTATTTCTCTTGCTACCAGGGATCAAGTTGTTTCAATGGCTTCACCTAGAGAAAGAAATCGCTAGTCTTAAAATTTATTCTTCAATCCTTACCTAATCCTCTGTCATTTTTTACCTGTAGAGACCACTGGCACCAATGGGGAATAGTTTACTGTTCAAACTAGAAAAACAGAAACGAAGTCAAAGTCAATAAAAACCTGGAGTAAATGAGGCAGGGAAAGAGACGATGAGGGTAAAGTTCTGGGTTTTACTTGCAGTACTCTCTGGGAGTCTACAAAGACTTGTTTAAACTTAAAGAGCTTACATGATACACTTCCTCACCCACTCAAAACTATGAAAGTATAATTATCAAAAGTAAAATTTTATTCTCAAGTTAATATAGAATGAACATACATCATATGTTTTATTTAACCCATTATTAATGAAGGCTTTGACAAAACACTATGCACAACTCTGTGACAAAATCATATTGACTTTCCAGGCAGTAGTTGTGAGAGACAAATCCAGGATGAGGTTATCTCCCTTCCCACACCCTGAGTGGGGAGGATAGATTATTGTGATTCAGTTACCCCTTTTAATTCTGCCACCAAATAGGCAGTTATAGCCATAGCCTTGAAAAACTGCAAATTTCAAAAAGGTAAAATCATAACTTCAATGCAAACATAAAGTCAGCAAATATATAAGATCTTATTTAGCCCATTAATTAATGAGGGGAAAATTAAGTTATTATGATTGGTTCAATAAGTATCTGAGAAGCCAAATTATTTATAGTCAATTTAACAAAGAAATATTAATATAACATTGTTGGGTTAAATATAAAACTGGTTAGTGTTCAACAGGCCATAAATCTTTAGAGCAACCTGTTCCACCAGAGAGAATTTCTTTGTATCACTACAGTATAAAAAGCCAGAAGATGAAATTTTACTTAGTCTGAAACTATAAATCAATAGTAAAAAATAAAATCAGTTAAGTGCATTACCTAAGACTATTGTATATTTTTTGGTCACCATTTTAATATCAAAAGGACTTGCCTCCCAAATGTTTGCCTTACTTTTGCCCCATTTTAGGTAATGATTTTTTTTTATAACCTTTTTCACATGGATATTTCATACTGTCAAATCTCCTGACACAAATATCTAACTATTTGAATGATTTCGTAACCCCTTTTCTCTTGGCTTGAGGTGAGAGGAAAAGAACCTTTCCTCCTTTCTCTTGGTCTTGAGGAAAAAATATATCATATTGACTAATGGCTTGTCAGTGAGTACTTGTCAGAAAGTACTGTCATGCACATATCATGACAGTACTTTCTGAGGAAATCTTCCCTTGCAAAGTTCAATCCCATCATTTTATACTCTGGACAGAGGTGATCACTAATGTGAGCAGAGTTGATTTGTAAAAAGTGTAGAGGGTCACTTACCTGTCTTTTGGATAAGGGGATGTTTGTGATATTTTGTATATCCTTTGACTTTGGGGCTCAGCCTAAACCGTAACAGGAAGAGTCCATATTAACATTTTGTTTTAGCTTTACAAATGTCATTTTATAACATTCCTCACTAATGTCTTGAAAACTGCCTATAACTGTTAAGTTATTCTACGATGATAGTTCATTTTGCAGAGCCGCTACCTATCTCCACTTATCTCTCAATTCTGAGCACACTGGGCCCTTGTTTATAATTTGATCTAAATAGAAGTTTCAATGTATATATTAAATATCAATGCAATATTGAAGTATAAAACTTATTTCCTGGCTCAGATCTGAGCTGAAAAGGGAGGCCCCGTACCTGTGGTTCTCAAATGACAATCTGTGTGAAACCGGTATCAGTATCATCTGAAGCTCTCATTGAAAATATAAATTATTTGGTCTCTACCCAGATTTATCAGTCATTATCTTAGAGGACTGACTTAGGAACCTGTACTTTTCATACTGTCCATAGATGATTACAATGCCCAACCAGGTTTTGAAGGACTGATCTGTTGTTTAATGTTCATGTTTTTGAAGCTTCTGGTATATCCACTTTGGAGCATCACTTGGTGCGGCAACACGTGATTATTTTACTACTTAGCCATTTCATGTAAATGATCATTCGGCTCTTTCCCCTCCCCGAGCTTACACAAAATAGAATAACAGAACAAAATTCAAAATTTCAAAGTCATTTATAAATGATACTACTCAAATATTCATATAGTATCTTCATTTTATTTAAATATTTAAACATTGACATTAATATTCAATTTATTTAAATGCATTTGAATATTTAAGTATTCAAATATTAAATCTTCCTATTTTAACACTTGAAAAATAATGGAGGGTTTCATACTTACTATGGGCAGAGTTAAATACATTGGAAGTATCCCTTGTTTACACTCAGGTCATTATTTTTTAGATAGATGATAAATAGCTATAAATAAAGTGATAGACTTGTTAAACATCTGCATTTGGGAATCTACCTCCTGAATATATCAGAAGCTCTTGGAGTCATAAAATACAGACAAGAGAGTGGTACTCCTCAGATCGTGGGATAATGCTCTGGGTGGTTTAGTAGAACTGCCAGTTTGCTGTTGTGTCCTCTGGACCTTGGCAGTGGATATGGTTCTTGGCCTCATATTTTCATATATTTTTAAGGGCAGCTGTTCACAGGCTGACACTCTAGTATGAAATTATGTCCAGTTTATTCCACATGGCTACAAGATCTGGTTACCTGACACAACTGGCGTATAGCCAGGAGAGGTTGGCGTTTTAGAGAATAACACAATGGCAATTTCTGAGCCGTGGTTATCAGCATGACCCCTAAGATCTTTTTTTTTTTTTTAAAGACTTTATTTATTTGACAGAGAGAGACACAGCGAGAGAGGGAACACAGCAGGGGGAGTGGGAGAGGGAGAAGCAGGCTTCCCGCGGAGCAGGGAGCCCGATGCGGGGCTCGATCCCAGGACCCTGAGATCATGAGCTGAGCCGAAGGCAGACGCTTAATGACTGAGCCACCCAGGCACCCCATGACCCCTAAGATCTTAACATGTCTACTTTTTCAGACTTTTCTATTGCCCTCTTCCTTCCTAGGTCATCATGCCTAGACATGCACACATTTTTACCTTTCTGAACTGTGTCTTTGTGATATTGCATATATTGGTCCATCTGTGGGGAGTCAACTCCTTCCACTTTCACTTGACCAATTCCCATTCAACTTTAAGGGTCAGTTTAGAGGATGACTTACTCCAGATGGCTTCAATCATTATTTCCTTTCTTCACGAAAAGTACACTTTGATGTACTACCATAAAAGCCTATAGTCTAATCTGTCCTAGGGTTCATAAAATTATACTGAAATTATTTACTTGTCTGTCATCTTTACTCATCACAATTGTCCTTGTACATTTTATCTCTTTCAATATGACCATCTAATTAGAAGCTTGTAACAGAGTAGGCATTCAGATAAGGATTAATGATTTAGTTATGCTTATTCTGTATGACTGTATCCAAGCCTATTGATAATATTCTTACTTTTGAAATGTAGAAATAAGAGAAATTATGAGGATTTTATCCTAAAGAAATTTTGCTAAAATTTTCCATGTAATGCTCTCATATTCTCCCATTGCTTTAAGTAACATTTTCAGTTACATATGTTACGCGGATTTTCATGTTAGGTCACTTTTCAAATAATTGTGTCAGCACTCTGATATAAAAATTTTCAGTAACTTTATCTAAAGTCTGTGAAGATACATCAGTTGTCCTTGACATTAAAATATAAATATATATATATATATTCCTTTATAATATTCTATATTTTATCAAATAATCATTAGAGTATGTATATATTTATTCTATATAAAATATGTAAATGCTGATAAGTCCCTAAGTATTGGTTTTTGTTAGCTGAGCAAAGAATTACAAAATTTTATAAAATTTCCCAGAACCATAGAACATCTGAATATACATATAACATGTATTGGTTTAAAGGATTTACCAACTATTTATGCTACTTTCAAGTTATTTGAATTACGAAATTTGAATTAACCAGTAATCACACCACTAATAGCACTCTAAAAATATCATACTGCTTTAGAATTAGGAAGTATAATACTAAGGAATTTTGAGTCTATACCAGCAAAGATTTAATCTTAATTTGATCATGAATGATTTTGTGACTTGAAATGAATATATTTTACCATGTTCTACATTCCTCATTATAAAAACAATAAATGTTCAAAAAACATTAAATGTTCAATTTATATTTTTACAATAAGATATTGATAAATAATGGTTTGATTGCTTCGTTTAATGACATTGTCTGATTACTGATTTGGTATATTTTTCAATGTTTTCTTTTTTGGTTCTTGAATTAGAATATTGTTCTGAGAGTAAATATATCATGGGAAAACTGTGATTATAATGTCCAAAGTGAGATTCTTTTCTATATCATTTTGACTAGTAGAAATCAATGGTGTATGATGAACTTTAACTTAGTTCCAACCAGATAATACAAAATAGTATTTTATTCTAAATTAGAAATGACAAATGTCAAGTTAGAATTAACTGTAGCTATGATATAAAACTAAGCTTACTACATCCATAATAAAATAATTTTTCACAGTAACATGAGGGGATACTCTAACTTAGTTGAATTTTCTTTTTCTTCATATTTTTTAATTGAAGTGTAAACATACAATGTTATAATAGTTTCATGTACATAACATAATGAACTGACAATTCTATACATTATTCAATGCTTACCATAAGAGTAGCCACCATCTGTTACCATACAATGTTATTAAATATTATTGACTATATTCCCTAAGCTGTATTTATTATCTCTGTGACTAACTTATTTTATAATTGAAAGTACTTTTTAATCCCCTTTATCTATTTCACTCACTGCCCTTCCCATCTCCCCTCTGGCAAACCCTCTAGTTTGTTCTCTTTATGAGTCTGTTTTTGGCTTTTGTTCATTTGGTTGGCTGGTTTTTTAGATTCCACAAATAAGTGAAATCATATGGTATTTGTCTTTATTTGTCTGACTTATTTTACTTAGCATAATATACTCTAGGTCCATCTGTGTGGCACAGATGTCAAGATGTCAGGAGCTCATTCTTGTTTATTCCTGAGTAACATTCCATTCTCTCTTTCTCTCTCTCTCTCTCTCTCTCTCTATGCATAGCCCTTTATCCATTCATCTATCAGTGGACACTGGGTTTGCTTCCATATCATGGTTATTATAAATAATGCTGGAGTAAACATAGGGGTGCATGCATCTTTTCAAATTAGTGTTTTTGTTTTCTTTGGGTAAATAACCAGTAGTGCAATTACTGGATCACATGGTATTTCAATTTTTAATTTTTTGAGAACCCTCCATATTATTTTCCAGAGTGGATGCACCAATTTACACTCCTCCCAACAGCGCACAAGGGTTCGCTTTTCTCCATAGCCTCTCCAACATTATTATTTCTTGTATATTTTTTTATACAACTATTCAGATTCATGTGAGGTAGTATTTCCTTGTGGTTTTGATTTGCATTTCCCTGATGATTAGTGATGTCGAACATCTTTTCATGCATCAGTTAGCTATCTGTATGTCTTCTTCAGAAAAATGTCTTTTCAGTTCTGCCCATTTTTTAAATGGATTGTTTGTCTTTTTGGTCTTGAGTTGTATAAATTTTTTATGTATGTTGGATAATAACTTTTAATTGGATATTTCATTTGCAAATATCTTCTCCCATGCAGTATGCTGCCTTTTTTTTTTTAAAGATTTTATTTATTTATTTGAGAGAGAGAGAATGAGAGACAGAGAGCATGAGAGGGAGGAGGGTCAGAGGGAGAAGCAGACTCCCTGCTGAGCAGGGAGCCCGATGCAGGACTCATTCCCGGGACTCCAGGATCATGACCTGAGCCGAAGGCAGTCGCTTAACCAACTGAGCCACCCAGGCACCCCAGTATGCTGCTTTTTGGTGATTTCCTCTGCTGTGTAAAAGTTTTTGGTATAGTTCCAATAGTTTATTTTTAATTTATTTCTTAGAGAGGGAGAGGGGGAGAGGGAGAGAGAGAACCTTAACCAGGCTCCACACACAGTGCAGAGCCAAAGGCGGGGCTTGATTTCACAATCCTGAGATCATAACCTGAGCTGAAATCAAGAGTTGGATGCTTAACCGGCTGAGCCCCCCCGGGTGCCCCTCCAGTAGCTTATTTTTGCTTTTGTTTCCCTTGCCTGAGGAGACATATCCATAAACATGTTGCTAAAGGCAATGTCCAAGAGATTACTGACAATCTTTTCTTTAAGGGGTTTTATGGTTTCAGGTCTGATATTTGAGTCACATTTATCCACTTCTAGTTTATTTTTGTGTATGGTGTAAGAAAGTGGTCCAATTTTCCCAGCACCATTATTGAAAAGACTGTCTTTTCCCCATTGCATATTCTTTCCTCCTTTGTTGTACATTAATTGACCATATAGGTGTGGGTATATTTCTGGGCTCTCTATTCTGTTCCATTTTATATATGTCTGTTTTTATGCCAGTACCATAATGTTTTGATTACTATGGATTTGTAGTATATCATAAAATCTGGAAGTGTGATGATTCCAGCTTTGTTCTTTCTCAAGATTGCATTGGTTCATTGAGGCCTTCTGTGGTTCCCTACAAATTTTAGTATTTCTTCCAGGGCTGTAAAAAAATGTTATGGGGGGCGCCTGGGTGGCTCAGTCGTTAAGCGTCTGCCTTCGGCTCAGGTCATGATCCCAGAGACCTGGGATCAAGTCCCTCATCAGGCTCCTTGCTTGGCAGGAAGCCTGCTTCTCCCTCTCCCACTCCCCCTGCTTGTGTTCCTGCTCTCGCTATCTCTCTCTCTGTCAAATAAATAAATAAAAATCTTAAAAAAAAATGTTATGGGTATTTTGATAAATTGCCTTAAATTTGTAGATTGTTTTGGGTAATATGGACATTTTACTATTAATTCTTCCAATCCATGAGCATGGGTATGCCTTTTCATTTATTTGTGTTGTCTTCAACTTCTTCATTAGTGTTTTATAATTTTCTGAGTATGTGTCTCTCACCTCCTTGGTTAAATTTATTTCTAGGTATTTTATTCTTTTCAGTGCAGTTATAAATGAGATTGTTTTCTCAATTTCCCTTCCTCCTACTTCATTATTAGTGCATAGAAATGAACAGATTATTGTATATCAAGTTTGAATCCTGAAAATTTACTGAATTTATTTATCTGATAGTTGTTTGTTTTGTTTTATTTCTTTTGGCAGAGTTTATGGTTTTCTACATATATTATCATGTCATCTGAAGACAAGTTTTACTCCTTCCTTCCAATTTGGATGCCTTGTATTTCTTTTTCTTGTCTGATTGCTATAGCTAGGACTTCCACTACTATTTGAATAAAAGTGGTGAGAGTTGACAACCTTGTTTTATTTCTGATCTTAGAGGAGATTCTTTCAGTTTTTCACTGTTGGGTATGATGTTAGCCAGGTTTTTTTTCATATATGGCCTTTGGTATATTGAGGTATATTCACTCTTAACCCACTTTGTTGAGAGTTTTTATCATGAACAGATGTTGTATTTTGGCTATTGTGGACATTGCTACTATAAACACTGGGGTGCCTGTGCCCCTTTGAATCACTATTTTTGTATCCTTTGGATAAATACCAGTAGTGCAATTGCTGGGTCCTAGGTAGTTCTATTTTGCATCCCCACCAATAGTGTAAGAGGGTTCCCCTTTCTCCACATCCTCACCAACATCTGTTGTTTCCTGAGCTGTTAATGTCAGTCATTCTGACTGGTGTGAGGTAGTATCTCATTGTGCTTTTGATTTGTATTTCCTTGATGCTAAGTGATGTTGAGCACTTTTTCATGTGTCTGTTAGCCATTTATATGTCTTCTTTGGAGAAATGTCTGTTCATGTCTTCTGATCATTTCTTGATTGGATTATTTATTTTTTTGGGTGTTGAGTTTGATAAGTTCTTTATACATTTTGGATACTGACCCTTTATCTGATAGGTCATTTGCAAATATCTTCTTCCATTCCATAGGTTGCCTTTTAGTTTTGTTGATAGTTTCCTTTGCTGTGTGAAAGATTTTTATCCTGATGAAGTCATGAAGTCCCAATAGTTCATTTTTGCTTTTGTTTCCTTTGCCTCTGGAGATGTGTCTAGCAAGAAGTTGCTGAAGGCCAAGGTCAAACAGGTTGCTGCCTGTGTTGTCCTCTAGGATTTTAGTGGATTCCCAGCTCACATTTAGGTCTTTCATCCATATTGAATTTATTTTTGTTTATGGTGTAAGAAAGTGGTCCAGTTTCATTCTTTTGCGTGTGGCTGTCCAATTTTCCCAACACCTTTTGTTGAAGAGACGGTCTTTTTTCCATTAGATATTCTTTCTTGCTTTGTTGAAGATTAGTTGATCATAGAGTTTAGGGTCCATTTCTGGGTTCTCTATTCTGTTCTATTGATCTATGTGTCTGTTTTTGTGCCAGTACCATACTGTCTTGATGACTTTGTAATATGGCCTGAAATCTGGAATGGTGATGCTTCCAGTTTTGTTTTTCTTTATCAGAATTGCTTTGGCTATCTGGGGTCTTTTGTGGTTCCATACAGATTTTAGGATCATTTGTTCTCACTCTATGAAAAATGTTGATGGAATTTTGATAAGGGTTACGTTAAATGTGTGGATGCTTTGGGTAATATAGGCATTTTAACATTGTTCTTCCAATCCATGAGCATGAAATACTTTTCCATTTCTTTGTGACTTCCTCAATCTCTTTCATAAGTGTTCTATGTTTTCAGAGTACAGATCTTTTACCACTTTGGTTAGGTTTATTCCTAGGTATCTTACGGTTTTTGGTGCAATTGTAAATGGGATGGATTCCTTGATTTCTCTTGCTGCTGCATCATTGTTGGTGTGTAGAAAGCAATAGACTTCTGTGCATTGATTTTATACCCTGCAACATTGCTGAGTTCCTGTACCAGTTCTAACAATTTTTTGGTGGCTTCTTTTGGGTTTTCTACATAGAGTATCATGTTGTCTGAGAAGAGTGAAAGTTTGACTTCCTTGCCAGTGTCGATGCCTTTTACTTCTTTTTGTTTGGTTGCTGAAACTAGGACTTCCAGTACTATGCTGAACAACAGTGATGATAGTGGACATCCCTGTCATATTCCTGACCTTAGGGGAAAAGCTCTCAGTTTTTCCCCATTGAGAATGATATTGGCTGTGGGTCTTTCATATATGGCCTTTATGATGTTGAGGTATGTTCCTTTTATCCCTACTTTGTTGAGGGTTTTTATCAAGAAAAGATGCTATATTTTGTCAAATGCTTTTTCTGCATCTATTGAGAGGATCAATGGTTCTTACCCTTTATTTTATTAATATGGTGTATTATGTTGATTGATTTTCAGATGTTGAACCACCCCTGTAGCCCAGGAATAAATCCCACTTGGTTGTGGTGAATGATCCTTTTAATGTACTGTTGGATGTGATTACCTAGTATCTTGTTGAGAATTTTTGCATCCATGCTCATCAGGGATATTGGTCTGTAATTCTGCTTTTTGGTGGGGTCTTTGGTTTGGGGATCAAGGTAATGGTGGCCTCATAGAATAAGTTTGGAAGTTTTCCTTCCATTTCTATTTTTTGGAACAGTTTCAGAAGATTAGGTATTGATTCTTCTTTAAATGTTTGGTAGATTTCCCCTGGGAAGCCATTTGGCCCTGGACTCTTGTTTTGGGAGATTTTTGATTACTGCTTCAATTTCCTTGCTGGTTATGGGTTTGTTTAGGTTTTCTACTTCTTCCTGTTTCAGTTTTGGTAGTTTATACATCTCTAGGAATGCATCCATTTCTTCCAGATTGCCTAATTGTTTGGCATATAATTGCTCATAATATTCTCTTATAATTGTTTGCATTTCTGTGGTGTTGGTTGTGATCCCTCCTCTTTCATTCATGATTTTATTTATTTGGGTCCTTTCTCTTTTCTTTCTGATAAGTCTGTATAGGAGTTTATCAATCTGTTAATTCTTTCAAAGAACCAGCTCCTAGTTTCATTGATCTGTTCTACTGTTCTTTTGGCTTCTATTTCATTGATTTTTGCTCTAATCTTTATTATTTCCCTTCTCCTGCTGGATTTAGGCTATATTTGCTGTTTTTTCCAGCTCCTTTGGGTGTAAGGTTAGGTTGTGTGTTTGAGGGTTTTCTTGCTTCTTGAAGAAGACCTGTATTGCTATATACTTCCCTCTCAGGACCACTTTTGCTGCATCCCAAGGGTTTTGGACTGTCATGTTTTCATTTTCATTTGCTTCCATGTATTTTTTTTTTTTTTTAAAGATTTTATTTATTTATTTGACAGAGAGAGACACAGCGAGAGAGGGAACACAAGCAGGGGGAGTGGGAGAGGGAGAAGCAGGCTCCCCGCAGAGCAGGGAGCCCAATGCGGGACTCGATCCCAGGACCCTGGGATCATGACCTGAGCCGAAGGCAGACGCTTAACGACTGAGCCACCCAGGCGCCCTTTGCTTCCATGTATTTTTTTAATTCTTCTTTAATTTCCTGGTTGACCCAATCATTCTTTAGTAGGATGTTCTTTCACCTCCATGTATTTGTGTTCCTTCCAAGTTGTTTCTTGTGGTTGACTTTAAGTTTCATAGCATTGTTGTTTGAAAATATGCATGGTATGATCTCAGTATTTTTGTACCAGTTGAGGCCTGATTTGTGATCCAGTATGTGATCTAATTTGGAGTATATTCCATATGCACTCAGAAAGAGTGTGTATTCTGTTGCTTTAGGATGAAATGCTCTGAATATATCTGTTAAGTCCATCTGGTCCAGTGAGTCATTTAAAGCCCGTTTCCTTGTTGATCTTCTGCTTAGATGATCAGTCCATTGCTGTGAGTGGGGTTTTAAAGTCCCCTACTATTAATGTATTATCAATGAGTTTATTATTAATTGATTTACATATTTGGCTGCTCCCAAGTTAGGGGCATAAATATTTACAATTGATAGATCTTCTTGTTGGATAGACCCCTTTATTCTATAGTGTCCTTCTTAATCTCTTCTTATAGTCTGTTTTAAAATCCAGTTTGTCTGATAAAAGGTTGGCTACTCCAACTTTCTTTCTACATCCATTAATATGACAAATTGTTCTCTACCCCCTCACTTTCAATCTGGAGGTGTCTTTGGGTCTAAAATGAGTCTCTTATAGGCAGCATTATCAATGGGTCTTATTTTTTTTTTTCTATTTAGTCACTCTCTATCTATTGATTGGAGCATTTATTCCATGAAGAGTTAAAGTAATTATTGATGGGTATGTACTTACTGCCATTTTGTTAATTATTTTCTGGTTGCTTTGCAGTTCCTCTCTGTTCCTTTCTTCTCCTCTTGCTCTTTTCCCTTGTGGCTTGAAGGCTTCCTTTAGTGCTATACTTAGATTCCTTTCTCTTTATTTTTTTGTGTATCTATTATAGGTTTTTGATTTGTGGTTATCGTTAGGTTCATATATAACATATTATGTGTATAGCAGCCTATAATAGAGTTGATGACTACTTAAATTTGAATGCACTCTAAAAGCTTTTTAAAAGTCTTCCAGATTGCTGATTCATTTTTCTACACCCTCTAATCTGTTGGTTCCCTCTAGTGTATCTTTTTTATTTCAGTTATTGAATTCTTTAGTTCTGACTGATTCTTTTTTATATTTTCCATCTCTTTGCTGAAGGTCTCACTGAGTTCATTTACTCTTTTTTCAAGTGCAGTGAATATCTTTATGATGATTACTTTGAATTCTTTATCAGGCATATTGCTTATTTGTGTTTCATTTAGATCTTTTGCTGTGATACTGTCTTGTACTTTCATTTGAGACAGATTCCTCTGTCTCCTCATTTTTACCAACTCTCTGTGTTTGTTTCTTACGTATTATGGATGTCAGCTACGTCTCCTGGTCTTGAAAGTAGTGGCCCAGTGTAGAAGAGGTCCTATGGTCCCCTGTTAGTACAAACGCCCTTGGTCACCAGAACCAGATATCTAGGGTATTTCCTGTGTGGTCTCTGTGCACCCTACTGTTGTGACTGGGTCATGGTTATCCTTAGCGCAGTTTGCTGCTCTGACCCAGTTTGCCTGCTGTGTGTGCACTGGGCTGGGTTTGGTCCAGTGTTGTTGAGAGGCCTGAGACCACAGCAGGCTCTATGTGGTAGAGGCCAGGAGTCAGACTAGGTGTCTCAATCCACCTCTTTGCCACACAGAATGGCAGGTCTTTCTCCCTGTGCAGCCAGCTAAGAAGCCTGGCTGCAGGAACTGCAGGGACACTGGTGTGTGGACTTATTTTCCCCCTCCACAGGGCAGGAGTCACTTTAAGTTGGTGCAGATTTCTGCAAAGGCTGCTTCCAGGGTATGGCAGGATAGGAACCACTTTGGAGGGAGCCTGCTGAGGCTGGTAGGGTGGATGCTGTGAGTCTGAGGGCAACATGGGGGTGGGGCATATAGTACTAGCAAGATAGATGAAGTATCAGGGCTGGTTCCTGCTATCTAAACTGGGGGAGAGGAAGAGAAAGGGAATCTGCCAGCACTTTTGCTCCCATAGAAATCTGAAGATCCCTGTCACTCCAGCTCATATTCCAAAATTAGTAAATAAATCTTCATTTATACTCCACACACTTTTCAAAAAAGTAATTTGCTACTGATGGTCATTTAGGTCAATTCCAAATTTTGGATATTATGAAAAATTCTGTAAGTACATTTCAGTGTTGCCCTATTTTTTTGTGTGAATATCCAGGATAAGTTTCTAGGAGTTACATTGTTGTATAGAAAATAATATACATTTTACATTTTGATTGGTATTATATTTCTTTCCAAAAACATAATACTAAATACTGAATGTATAATATGCAACATATAAAATGAATTGCATTTATGATTTCTTTTACAAATCATCTGTAATTACATAGCTTTGACACACACAAGGAAGATGAGAACCATCTTTTATCCCTGAACAAATAACTAGTTATGATAAAAACATTTGTTGAAAATTCCAAATTTTTGCCACCAACTGAAGAATTCAAATATAATTATATATTAAAGTCTAACATGAATTTGGTTCAGTTCTCTTTTGTTGATTCCATTCTATTTAGGTTCTTATTCTTTTTCTGGTGTCAAATATTTAGTTACTTTTTTTTTTTTTAAAGAATGTAAGATTTAAAAACTCTTAAAATTCCTTACCTCTCTTCCACTTTCAAAGTCTCAATCATTAATTATATTTTGTTCTTTTACGGTTACTGTAGCTTACTTTATTTTTAACGTTTATCATTTTAAATAAGATATTAAAATTGCCCTGCAGTTATCAGTTTTGACTAAATAATTTGTTACATCATTAGGAAAAATACGGAAATTGACATACTATCATTTTCTGTCACCTCTTCTCTATACTTTATTCAATATAAGTTTTACTTTGTCTATGACATTTATTGAGTTACACTGTATGAAATTGGTATTTTTGTAGATGAAACATTTCTTATATCAGCTATCCTGTATGAGTCAGTCTATTATATTCTGTTATTCATAATTCTTATAACCCTTTAGCTTTAATTCTGTATTTATATATATTCCATATTAAAAATGCAACATTTTCAGGTATCTCTTGTTGACCTTCCTGTAAATGTCCTATGATTGTGATATTTCCTGAGCTCATATAGCACTCACAATTAGTGCTATTTTCATGCTACTGTCCTAAGAATTGTGACAGGTATAGTATTAGATTTTTGCACAACTTTGCATGTGTGTATGGGTATATTTATATTTATTGTAATATAAATATATATACATATTTACATACATAAATATTTATTTATATAAATATATAAAATTATAATTACATAAAATCCACCACTTTAAAGTGAACAAATGAATGGTTTTTAGTATATTGCCAAGGCTATACAACCATCCTAAGTAATTCTAGGATATTTTTAATACTTCAAAAAGAAACCCCATACCAGTTATCAGTTTCTACCCCCCTTCCCCTTGGCCACCAGGGGGAAAATATACTTTCTGACTATATGGATTTGCTTAACCTGAATATCTCATACAATGGAATTATAAAATATGTGCCTTTTGGTTTCTTTCACAGCATAATGATTCTAAGGTTCATTGATGTTGTAGTATGTATCAATTGTTTATTTTCTTTGATGGGTAAACAATAATCATATATATCCATAAAATGGGTGAATTTTATATAAATATATAAATTTATTATTAATATACTGTTATATTAATATATTATACAATTATAAAAAATTTAAATATAATCTATTCATATATAAAATATATTTATAAATATATAACATGTAATAATATATATTTGAAATATATATACATATATATTCATATTAATATATATATATTTTTTTTCATACCCTGATGGACCCTTAGGTTGCTTCCATCTTTTTGCTTGTGATAACGTTCTAACATTCATTTATAAATTTCTGTTTGAATAATTTTTTAATTCTTTGTTATATAATTTCTATATATGAAGAAGTGGAACATGGGATTATATAATAATTCTACCCTTTTGTGGAACTGCCAAACTGTTTTATCTTTTGGCTGAAATCATAGTTTCACCAGCAATGTATGAGAGTTCCAGTTACTCCATATCTTGTTTTATATTTGTTTTTACATTATTATACCATTCTTTTATGTGTGAAGTAGTAGCACATTATGTATTATTTTGATTGGTATTTCCTAATGAAAATGATGTTGAGTACATTTTCATGTGCTTGTTGGCCATTTGTATATATTCTTTGGAGAAATATCTATTCAAATACTTCCCCAGTTTTAATGGGTTTATCTTGTTATGTTGAGCTGTAAGAGTTCTCCATATATTTTGGATACTAGACTTCTGTCTTATGTATGACTTGCAAATATTTTCTTCCATTCTGTGGATTATCTTACTATCATAGTATCCTTTGATACACAAAACTTTGATGAGTTCCAGTTTACCTTATTTTTTCTTTGGTTGCTTCATTTTTGGTGTCCTATCTAAAAAACTGTTCCCCAACCCAATGTTGCAAAGATTTGCATGTATGTTTTAAGAGTTTTATAATTTTATCTTATTAAAATTAATTTAGATATTTGATCACTTTTGAGTTAATTTTTATATGTGGTGTAAGATAGGGGTTCAGGTTCATTCCTTTGCATGTGAATATCTAGTTGTCCCAGCAGCTAGATAAAAAGAAAGATGGTATGTTTAAAAGATGATTCTTTTCCCCATTAAATTTTCTTAGCACTCTTGGTGAAAATCAATTGACCATAAAAGTGAGGTTGGTTTTATGTCTGGATTTTATTTTATTTTATTTTATTTTATTTTTTAAAGATTTTATTTATTTATTTGAGAGAGAGAGAATGAGAGAGCGCACATGAGAGGGGGGAGGGTCAGAGGGAGAAGTAGACTCCCTGCCGAGCAGGGAGCCCAATGCGGGACTCGATCCCGGGACTCCAGGATCATGACCTGAGCCGAAGGCAGTCGCTTAACCAACTGAGCCACCCAGGCGCCCTTATGTCTGGATTTTAAATTCCACTCCATTGATTTGTCTATTCTTATGTTAGTAACACTCTTTATTTACTACTGTAGCTGTGTTGGGTTTTGAAGTTGGGAAGTATGAGTCCTTTATCTACTTTTTCTAGATTTGGACAGCTATTCTGAGTCTCTCATATATATATACATGAGATATTATATATATATAATATCAATACTTATGCAATAAAATTGATGCTCAGATGGACATTTATAGCTGTAATGTTGCCAATAAAAAAGATCCCAAATCAGTAATATCTAAGAAGTGTTCCTATATGTCTGCTTTTTAAAAAAAATAAGTGTTTAGGAAGTATTAGTGTCACTCTTCTAAATGTTTGGTTGACTTCACCAGTGAGGTCATCTGGTCCTGAGTGATTCTTCGTGTGAAGTTTATTATTATTATTATTATTATTATTATTAATTCAATCTGTTTACTTTTTATACATCTATTCAGATTTTATTTTTCATATTAAGATTTGGTAATGTGTGTCTTCCTAGAAATGTACTCACTGTTGTTTAACTGTTTGGCATATATTTGTTTAAAGTTTTTCCTTAACATCCACTTATATTTCTGTAAAGTCTGTAGTTACGATCCATTTTTAATCCCTGATTTAAACAACTGAATTTTTTCTCTTTTTTTCTTGGTTGGTATAGCTAGAGTCATCAACTGTATGGATCTTTTCAAAGAATCAGTTTTTTGTTTTATTTTTTTCTGTATTTTATCTTTTTTTTTTTTTTTCTCTAATATTTACTGCTTCTTTTGCTTGCTTTGGACTTTGTTTGCAGTTCTTTTACTACTTTATTAAAGTTGGAGATTAGGTTACTGATTTGGGATCTTTTTTATTGGAGGCATTTATAGCTATAAATGTCCATCTGAGCACTAACTTTATTGCATGCATTAAGTGTTGATATTACAAAGTATTTTGTAATTCCACTGTGGTTTATTATTTGACTCCTTGGTTAATTTGTTAATAACCAATATTTTTGAATTTCCTAAATTTCCTTCTGTTATTGATTTCTAATTTCCTTTAATGTGTTCGGAGAACACACTTTATATGATTTCCATCCTTTAAATTTTTTTGAGGCTTGTTTTATGAACAAACATATGGTCTATCCTATAAAATGTTCTTTGAGCATTTGAGAAGAATGTGTGTTCTCTTGTTGGGTAGAGTGTCTATTAGTTCTAGTTGGCTTGTTCAAATCTCCTATTTCCTTGATATCTTCTACCTATTTGTATTATACATTATTGGAAGTTGGATATTGAAGTGTCCAAATACTGTTGAAATATCTCTTTCTGGGGTGGTTCAGTTGGTTAAGCATCTGCCTTCGGCTTGGCTCATGATACCAGGGTCCTGGGATTGAGCCCCGCATCTGGCTCCCTGCTCAGTGGGGAGCCTGCTTCTCCCTCTCCCTCTGCCTGCTCCCCCTGCTTGTGCTCACTCTGTCAAATAAATAAATAAAATCTTTAAAAAATATATATCTCTTTCTGCCTTTAGTCCTTTTAATGGGTACACTTGTGTTTGCTACATTTGATGGTGTCCCATAGGTATCTGAGACTCTATTTACTGTTTTCATTTTTCTTTGCCTGTTCCTCAGACTGCACAGTCTGAATTTATCTTTTGTCATGTTTGCTGATTCTTCTACTTGCACAGATCTGCTGTGGATCTTTTCTACTGAATTTTTTATTTCGGTTATTTTAGTTTTCAACTACAGGATATCTATTTGATCCGTTGTTATAATTTCTCTCTCCTTATTGATATTCTGTATTTGTTGAGAGAATATTCCCATATGTTCCTTTAGTTATTTAGACATGGTCTCCTTTAGCTCTTTGAACACATTTAAAATAGCTGTATATATCATGATGTTTTGATGAAAAATGTACATTTCAAATACCGTAAGGTACAACTCTGGAAATCAGATACTCCTCCTACCCAGGGTTTGTTACTAGTGCTGTTTGCTTTTATTATTTGGTTAATGACATTTCTGAACAAATTTTAAAGTCTGTTTCTTTATAATGTCTGGCCATTAAAGTCTCTACTTAGTTTGCTTAGTGATCAGATAATAACTAAATAGTGATTTTTTTTTTTTTTTAATTCCTAGAACAAATAAGTCTTCCACTCTTTGCTGAGGGGCTCTGAGTGACCACACCCAACCAGGAACTTTAAACCCAGATTTAGCTGTGCAGAGCCTCAGGGAATATCAGAGGTGAGACTTGAAGAGCTTCTCATGTATTTTTCCTGTACATGAGAACAACCCTATGAATGAATGATGCTTCCCAGGAATATATCAGAGATTTTTAAAGCCCCTATAGACATCTCATTCTTCACCTTTCCCTTTTAAGATTTTGGTTAATCTGCTGTCTGCCCCAACTCTTATAAATCACTTTAGGCAATCAGGATGTTAAAATATTTGACAAATACCTCTTGGGGAGAAGCTTTTAAAGGCACTCAGCAAGTTCAAGTGAGGTGAAATTAAAATAAGCTATTTGAGTAGAGTCTTCCAGAGAACCACTACGCAGGTCAAGTAATTACTATTCTTTGGAAATCAAGTTTGGAAACAGCTATGGTGCTGTTTTGCTTCCTCTGAAACCAGTAATATGGCCTATTATCTTTTCAAGTCTACTGCTGAACTGTAGAGTGGTGGATTAAACACCACAAAGCATGTTGTTGATGCTGAGATTCAGCCATTTTTCTTGATGAAACGTTACCTCATTGCTGAAGTCTTCAGAGTTCTGAGAAATTTGATTCTGAGTTTTTGGCTGCTTTTATTGATTTTTTGGAGTGTTTTTACCCCACGATTTCACAGTTATCACTCCATTTATTTTCACTGGAAATTTAGAGATATTTCTCTGCTTTGAACTTGCATGGTTCTGTGACAAAATCTAAAGGAAGTCTTCCTTTTATGGTTGTTAGGGGATTTTTTTTTGACAGAATGCCTAAACATATATATATATTTAAAATCTAAACATGCCAAATGTTTTTGTCAGTGTTAGTTATTTTATGACAATTTTACTGAAACACTTTTGTCCCTTTGAATTAAAATTTCAGTTTTCTGAAATTTTGCTAATTTTTTTTATTGTTCTGTAAGTGGTTAGATTTGCTATTGCAAAATTATTTTTTATTGTTCATTAAATGGTTAGCAACTCATATTAAATTGCTATTATTGTTTTGTTTTGATCATTTTTATCCCATCTTTTTCCTTTGCATTAACTATAATTATTTCGTTCTGTGTTACCAAATTATTTTCTATCTGTGTCTGTTTCTTAGTTACTAAATTAGTTATTTGTTCAGCAGTGATTTTTTTCTCATTCTTAGTGTACTTAGCTTGCCAAGATCCCTTTTTATTTCATTCCATTTTTAAAAATTTATTTTCTTTTTACATTTTTCCATTATACAACAAATGAAAGCAAATATCTGTTTCTTAGGTTTTATTTCCAAAAGGTATTTATCTGACATTTCATTCATTTTCCTTTTTATCCTTAGGTAGTATTTTTTCATAGTTGTCCTCACATATCTTTTCCAAAAATGTATACTGAAGATTAGAAATCCTATCAAAATACAGTTTTTCTATAAAACATTCATCAATTTATTTAACATTTATGATTACCTATTAGGTTCCAGTGATTATTCCTATCATTAGAATACACAATGAAAAATAATTCCAAATATCCCTACCCTAATTCAGCTTGCATTTTATCAAGGGAAGGACAGACATAAAATATAATCCTAGTCCCTATACCACATACCTGGTAAAATACCATAAGACAAGAATCGAGTACGGGTATTATGGTTTGAACTTGAGAGCACAGTTATTTAGATATCTCCATGGCACGAACCAGGATGATGTCACTGAGGTGATAAGGACAAATGTCTTGGATTACATGGACGTGCAATTTTAACTCGAAATTGTGACTTGAGAGGTTAAGTACTATATATTTTATCCATCTCTTCCACTGCAAGAGATTTTGGGGAAAAGTGTTTAGTAGTACCAATACTTACATAATTGAAAACTTTTTGTTGTTGTTGTTACTCCATTTTTTAAACTTTTTTATTAACATATCACGTATTATTTGTTTCAGAGGTACAGGTCTGTGATTCATCAGTCTTACACAATTCACAGTGCTCACCATAGTACATACCCTCCCCAATGTCCATCACCCAGCCACCCCATCCCTCCCACCCCCCACCACTCCAGCAACCCTCAGTTTGTTTCCTGAGATTAAGAGTCTCTTATGGTTTGTCTCCCTCTCTGGTTTCATCTTGTTTCATTTTTCCCTCCCTTCCCCTATGATCCTCTGCCTTGTTTCTCAAAATCCTCATATCAGTGAGATCATATGATACATAGCATTCTCTGATTGACTTATTTCGCTCAGCATAATACCCTCCAGTCCCATCCATAATACCCTCTAGTTCCATCCATGTCATTGTAAATGGCAAGATTTCATATTTTTGATGGCTGTATAATATTTCATTGTGTATATATACCACCTCTTCTTTATCCATTCATCTGTCGATGGACATCTAGGCTCTTTCCATGGTTTGGCTATTGTGGACATTGCTGCTATAAACATCGGGGTGCACATACCCCTTCGGATCACTACATTTGTATCTTTGGGGTAAATACCCAGTAGTGCAATTGCTGGGTCATAGGGTAGCTCTATTTTCAACTTTTTTGAAGAACCTCCATACTGTTTTCCAGAGTGGCTACACCAACTTGCATTCCCACCAACAGTGTAGGAGGGTTCCCCTTTCTCCTCATCCTTGCCAACATCTGTCGTTTCCTGACTTGTTAATTTTAGCCATTCTGACTGGTGTGAGGTGGTATCTCATTGTGGTTTTGATTTGTATTTCCCTGATGCCAAGTGATGTTGAGCATTTTTTCATGTGTCTGTTGGCCATTTGGAGGTCTTCGTTGGAGAAATGTCTGTTCATGTCTTCTGCCCATTTCTTGATTGGATTATTTGTTCTTTGGGTGCAAACTTTTAATCTACATATTTTCCTGCCTGATTTTTACTATAAAAGCTATTAATGTCAGCCATTAGCTTTCCCCCTCTCCAAGTGAGCAGATAGATACTTTAGTCAATCTTGATTGATTAATGTTACAAAGAAAAAGTTTGCTGAGGGGATAATTTACGGAAAAGGCCCTATCCTTTAAATTAAAAAGAAAATGATGAAAATAAAACCATCCCTTCAGTTAAATGGGAGATGCCCACGATTTGAAATAATAAGCCTAGAAATCAAGCTAACATTCAAGGAGTCCGAAATGTGAGTTCCAAATAGCAGCTCTGATGTTCTGAATTGGTGTGGAGCTCTATCTCTGGACTTCCATTATATTTCTGGTGAGAAATTCTTAGCAAATGCATTCCCAATGATACAGAATGACAAGGATAACTTCTCTGTTACCTGTAATATCAAAAAGCTTGTATTGTAATTCACTCCTAATCACGCATAGATTTTTTTGTTGTTGTTAACATTTGGTCAGAGATAATCTCCCTCCCTCTAGCAGTTATTTTCACTGTGACAGTATCAGAGTTCAACCTATGTGTAATCAGAATCTTAAAAGTAGAATAAACAGGAAAGAGTATAGAAGAAAAAAATACTGAAGAATTTCCAAAATTAGACCTTAAACCACAAATCCAAGAAACAACAAAATTATGCATATTATATTTAAACCATTGAAAACTAATGGCGACCAAGGACAAAGAGAAAATGTTAACAGCTGCCAGAACAACAACAACAAATACTATTTACAGAAGGACAAGTATTAAGAATTACAGCAATCTTTTCATCTGAAACCATACAAACAAGACAAGACAGTGGTATCTTCATGTGCTGAAAGAAAAAAAAAAAAACTGTCAACATAGCATTCTTTATACAGTGAAAACATTCTTGAGAGTTTACAGAGAAATAAATACTTTCAAGGAAACAAAAACTAAGGGAATCCATTGCTATTAAGCCTAATGTGCAAGAAATGTTAGAGAAAGGTCTTTAGGAAAAAGGCATGAGATCAATCAGAAAATTAGACTGTTAGTAAGATGTGAAGAACGTTGAAAATGGAAAAAATAGAGGTAAATACAGTATTTTTTTTCTTTTTCGCAGTTTTTCTAAAACATAACTGATGAAAACAGGCCAAATTATATGTTAGGTGTTTACAGAATAAAATTCAGGTCAACAATGGCCCAAGGGATGGGAGAGGGAATGGTTTTCACACAAAAATTGTTTACACTGAACATGAGGTGGTATAATATTATGCTATAGTAGTTACAGGTTATTTTTAAATGTATGTTTAAAACCCAGAGCAACCAGTAAAATATATGTTTAAATAATATAACCAATAAATTAATTAGATTAATTGGACTCATTAAAAACTGCTAAATTAAAACCAGAGAAGGCAGAAAAGAGAAAAAGATACAAGGACCAAATGGAGAAGATAGAAAACAACAAGATGCTACCAGATAACCCAACCACATCAATAATCATTGGGAATGTCAATGGTCTAAACCCACAAGTTAAAGGAGAATTTTACATTAAAAAATAAGTAATGATCCAACTATATGTTGTCAGTAAGAAATCCACTACAAATATAACATATGAATATGTTATGGTAAGAGGATGGAGAAAGATGCAATCGATTATTCACCAATAGAAATCTGGAATAACTATTTCAGACAAATTATACTTCAGTACAAGAAATTTTTTCAGGGATAGGTGGGAGCATTACATAATGATAAAAAGGGAAAATTTTACCAAATTTGTATGCATGTGTCAACAGAGCATCAAAATACACGGGGAAATAATGGATAGAAATGAAAGGACAAATAGATGAATTTGTAACTGTAACTGGAGACATCAATATGCCTCTCAAAAACTGAAAGAACAAGTAGCCAGAAATCCAATAAAGAAATAGAGAACCCAAAAAATACTATCCATCACTTGGATCCATTTGAGAGTTCTGGAACACTCCATCTAACAATAGTGGAATACACATTCTTCTCAAGTGCACATGGAACATACATCTAGGTAGACTGCATCCCTGAGTATAAATCCTTAATCAATTGAAAAGAACAGAAATTATGCAAAATATGTTTTTGGACTGTAACAACATTAAACTAAATTAACAGAGAGGTAGCCAGAAAATCTCCCAGTTATTTAGAAATTTAAAAACACATCTATCTAATGCATGAGTTGAAGAGAAAGTCTCAAGGGCAATTTAAACTAGCTGCTTTTTCTAACTTTCCTCTTAGCTTTAAAGAATAGTGATGGATAGCAGCAATGACACTTTGAATGGTAAAGTTATACATCTGTGCTAGAGGAGTTTTCAGCCTCTCTCTATATATTCCCCTGCCTACCTACCCAAGATGAGCCTTCCACAGTACCATTTTGGGTGGTAATAAGAATGAATGTCAGATTTTGACCGCTCACCTTCCTTCCCCTCTAATACTGGGAGGATAGCTATTATAGAGTTTAAGAGCAGTAATGATTTTTAAATGTGCTTTCTTTGTAGACCTGTTAAGATATAATGGTAGGTATCGAATTTCTGCTACTGTCTTTCCTTCCTTATTCATATTTGTTTTGGTAGGATATTACTAAGAAGGTTCTGTCATCAGTTTCTCTCTGTTCTTTTACTTGGGAAATTTTTCCAAGTATTTGCAGGTTTTTATTTTTTTAATTGTTCCACAGTTTGTTTATAGTGAAAGGTTTTTCATTCAACAATAAGTTTATAAAATTTTTGACAAGATTTCAATTTGACCCACTCAATTAATGGCTTTATGGGCCTAATTTCAAGATGAATCATCAATTTCAAAGGTAATTTGATCGGGAAGGAATTTGGTATGAAATGAAGTCATATTCAGAGTTGTGGGTGATTTCTAAGCCCACTGTGCAATTCTAAATCTAATCACAAAAAATAAAATTAAGAGATTATTTGCTCAGCCTCTTCCTTACAGAAAGATTTCCAAAAGTACTACACTAGGAGCAACAAGTGATAATAGCAATTTCTTAATTTAGTCCATTAGATTTTCCTTTTATCATCCTATTTCTCTATTACCTTTTAAATAATATTTTATCTTGCAAGGAAACTTTGAAGATGTATCTTCTGATAGAACTTTGAGAGAACGTTGCTCATGTTTGATACATGAGCCCACTTAAAAACCCTAGTTATGACTCAGAGTACTTTTCATCATTATTTTCTCTTAAAATTCCTAATATATTTCATGGTCTCATGTAATTTAAAGGGTAAACACAACTTTAGTTAGTGAAGAGACCCAAAAGATTATTTCTCATTTTGTTAATTCTTTTCTATTGTTATTTCTTCTGAATCTCTGATAGCTTTTTTTCCCTTATTTTCCTTTTTTTCTTAGGTAACTATGAAAATATTAAGCATCAAAAGCAGTATGGAATTTTTATCTAACATTACAAATTAAACAATTAGTAGGGGTGCCTGGGTGGCTCAACTGGTTAAGCATCAGTTCAGGTCATGATCTTGGGGTCCTAGGATCGGGTCCCACATTGGGCTCTCTGCTCAGCAGGGAGTCTGCTTCTCCCTCTCACACTCCCTTTCCCTCTCTTTCTGTGAATAAATAAAATCTTAAAAATATCATAAAATAAAAATTAAATTAAACAATAAGTATTCTGCTTTAGTTTAGAATGTTGAAGTCTGGGTTTATTTAAGGGCTTTTATATTTTATTATAATATATAAATTGTATATGTATTATATAGTTGATAATATAAATTTTTTATTATATAGAGAGAATATGAACACTAATGGTCATAACTAATGGATCAAAAGCTAACATAATCCCATTAAATATACCAATGGAAAAAAATAGAGAGAGAAAAAACATTTCCAATATATTCAAAATAGGAATACTCCTGGTTTAGTAGAAGCTTTTAGTTGGGTGTAGGACATTAGTGAAATATTGTTGTAAATATATTCCACTAATGGTCATACTCAAATGACTTAAACAAACAGATTAAACAAGGGACTCTTCTTTGTGGGGACCTCCGTAGGCTGTTGGGAGCTGGTTGGCTGTTATCCCTACATTTGTTTGTCTTTCATTTGTTATTTTAAAATAGTTTCAGATTTACAATATGTATGCAGAGACTTTACAGAACGTCAGAGCATAAGTGCAACTTAGGCAGCGTATCACTTCCTTAGAAAGTTCCCATATACTGCCTCAGGACGATCCTTTCAAGCAGATGTCATTGCCATTTAACAGACGGAAAAAAAAAAAATGAAGTAAGGATTTCTCAACCAGCAAGTGTGTCAGCACTAGAATTATATCTTCATCCACCTTTTTGATACAAAATGAACAAAACTTTTTAAAAATTTTAAAGAGAAGGGAAAAATATTTCACTTGGGCCCAAGTTAGGACAGCTGCCTGGGATACACAGTCTTCACAAAGAAGAGAGTGCTCTGGGGAGGCTACATTTGGTGCAGGGTTATCTATGTTCTTTACGTAAAGAGACAAATCATCATGATGAAGGACATTCCAGAAAGTTACAGACTTTATCTTATGTTTTTAGTATGTGCAAACTGCATGACTTTAATCTTATGAGAAGCGGGGATTTTTCCCCCCCCTTATCTTTATGTTTAGAATGCTCCTTTTTGGTTAGTTAGTTTTTAATTTATTTATTGGAAGCAGATGTACAATGTATGCTCAAGGCAGAAATAGAGCCATGCTTTGAGGTTTATTGGAGTCATTTTGACTTTGATAAATGTTAAAGTAATAGCTTCCCTGGGAGCCCACAAACAGGGCCTCTGAAGGTTAAAAGTTGAGAATTTCCTTTATCAGCTTAACTCCATAGCATTTACCCTTTACTGTATCAACAGAACATAATACCCATTATATTCTTAAGGGGTGGAGTAATACATTCAAAAGGAGACTAGTTCAGGATTAGACACTGGAATTTCAGCACTGGTTTTGCAGGTAACAACCTTTGTGACTTCAGGCATGTAAGTGAACTTCTCTGGGCTTAAATTCCTGCATCTCAGTAAAAAGGAATTGAAGTAGCTAAACCATAAATCTCCACCAAGCTCTAAAATTTTATGATTAGATTCATTCTTCCTATGTTTATAAGCACTGGGCATTTGCCAGAAGCCATTTTAAAGAATGAGAACAGAAAAATCTTACTATTGTAAATTGTCAAAAATGTATGTCATTGTAAACATATGTGTAGGGCCCTGAAGTTTAAGCTTCATTTAGCTTCACTGTAAATCTGCCTTTAGTGACATCACTGAATATGGCTTTGCTGGCATGTTTAGCCAGTGTGGTGGGAAAGAGGAAATGGTGGAATATTTAATGATATTACCCAGAAATCCTCCTGACCCCTTTCCTGTCTGAGGTGTTGAGGGGTAAAGAAGTGATCCATTTCTATTAGTAATTCAGAAAAAATGAATTTCTT